>NC_137167.1:26292572-26685072 GCF_951394435.1 Stenella coeruleoalba | reverse complement strand
AGTGTGATGAAGCCTGTGCCCTTAGCTTTAGTTTCCTGGAGCCTGTCTGTAGCTCTCACGTTAGGAATAAAGACACTTATGTTTCCCTTGCCCCTCTCTCTCAGAAATAGCAAAATACACACTTTAAAAAAGTGATAATTTGTAGTTTGATACAAAACTATAAAAGCAAAGAGATTATGAGTTAAATCTAAGTTGATAGACCAAGTTAAACATTCTGCAGGGAGATATTTTGATGTTATTGACTGTTAACTTGTGAGTTCACTGATTGGGTTGGGGACCTGGAAACCTGAGACGGGTTATGAAGTCGTAGTGATTTTGTATATTACCTTTCAGTTGGGGGCAGTAGATTCCCAACAGGAGTGACGAAGGGGTATAAACACCCTCATTTACAAGGCTCTCTGTTGTAACACACTAAATGGATATGCGCATGTCAGATCCAGATTGATTTCCACTACCAAACTCAGTTTTCCCACAAAAGCAAAGGATATTCTGCTGTGAATATAAGGGTTTAAAATGGATATGTGTAAGATATTCTATTTTGTGCATTCAAGAAATCTGGAGAAAGGAACATTGCTTCAATTTGACATTTTTTCAAACTTATTCGAAAATAAATGTTTTTTGAAAGTGATAATTTGTCTTTTTACTTGTAGGTAAAGGAGTGAGAGAAGTTAATGAAACAGTTACTAAAACTCCAGGTTTGTATACCAGAACAGTTATAGATTTAAATCAAATAAAGTGATTTGTTCTCTACTATACTCTGTGCAGTGAAACAAATTTTAACATGCAAATTTCTGATGCCATTAGTCGATGAACAAGTTAATGTTTCAATTATTTAAAACACCAAGCCTACACGGATTCCTCTTTCTCTCATGACTATGGCTTGTTAATGGAACAATACTTAAAAGGAAAACCTTTGTCCTTGTCACACGCTGTTTTATTAAAAGGTGCCTTAGGCATTTTGTAGGCAGAAATGGACATCAGATATCGACCCAGAATGTGGTATAATGGAGAGCCTTATAAAGAGGGTTGTGATTCTTTCCTCCAAATGCGGAAGCTACAGTGAAGGACGCTTTATGACAGCATCAGCTGTGAATTCGAGCAATTCAAATGCGGTGCTCCATTTTTTTTCCCCAAGTATCTCCGTAATTCAGACATCCTCTGCCTCCGAATACGTTAATTATCGCTTTTTGTTGTGTGTGGTACCTTGCTTAATGCATGCCATAGCAGATGGGAAAGATGCAGCTTTATTTCCTAACGAAGATGTTCATTACTCCAAATCACCTGGCCTATTGTGTCTATGTTATAAATTTAGAGAATATTTAAACAATACCATGTGTCCCCAAATTATAATGTAAGTCAAACTTTAAAAAAAAGTTTAACAGAAACAGAAAACATTTATAAATATATAAGGTCCCTTTTCTGGTGTTTTCCTTACTGAGGTTTTCGCACTTGTTTCTCAGACATAAAGCTCCGTTTCAGGATCAAAGGTGGAAAGAGTATGTGGAATGCTGTAGTTAAGTCACAGTGCTGGGTTTTGCATTTAATTCTTAGATGAGGCAAAAAGTTCCAGCATAGTTAAAGGAATCCATCCAATGTACACCGTGAAGTATAAAATCTACCTTAAAAAAAGCTTCTGGAGGATTCTATGTAAATGTTATTTATACATATCAAATATAGAAATCAATGCTCTATAGAGGCAACGTTTTCTTCAATAAGACGACACAGTCGGTGGTGGTGGTGGTGGTGGTGCTGGTGGTGCTGGTGTGTTTGTCCTGTTCTGTTTGCTGCGGTGGTCGTGAAAAGTCTGCAGGCTCTTTCTGAAGCTGCAGACACCCCGTCAGCGTGCCTTACCCTCTCTGAAGGGAAGTACTGATTCAACAGGGGTCTTTGTTTAGGAGGCACCATGTAGCACCTCCCCTGTCGGTGGTTACAGCACACTGCAAACCACCAGCAACAGGTCAGAGGACAGAGACCCGAAAAGATCATCTTCCATGTCCCCGATGGTCACAGCGGGACACAGACCAGCCACTGGGCAGACCAGCCAGGCCGACCCACTCGGATCCACCAACGAGAGGGACCTAAGTGCGAGGCCCAAACAAGTGCATTCACAGCTCCAGTTGAGTGTATGCGTTCTGATTAGGGAAGACAATCTTGACGTTGTTTTAAAGGCTGTTTATTTTAGAAAAGGCTGACAAGGCATTTTGGGCTTTGCTGATTAAGACTGTGCCTCAGTGACGCTGCTGACGACGGGCAGACCTGTTCAGTGTCACTGATCAGTCAGCAACTCTGTCAGATGCCTGTGTCATAGCTCCGCTTCAAACTTATTCAATTTTTATAATTAGTATTATTAGGAAGTTGGGTCCATCAAAGCCATAGGAAGTGATGACATCTGTTCTCCGACTCTTCTGTCACTAGGTGATGTCTTACAGGGTCAGCCTGTCTGGGAAGACGGGCAATGGCCAATGGGACAGGAAAGAAAAGGGACACTATGCTTTGTCCTCCTCACGTGTTACCATAAGTGCATTTGCTAAACAATATGTTTAGGGAGACACGAATCTTTCTTTCTACCTGGGAAGTCCAACAACATGTCTGACCAATTCCACTCATGGTGGATCTTGTCCAGTTAAACAGTTTACACACATCATGAGACAAAAAGCGAATAGAAATTTAGTGGCATCATTGATGTAGATTTATCTCAATTACCCTGTACAATTTTATATCAATATTGTAAAAGTATCAGGATTTTTTGCATATTTATTAGCAGAAATGTGAAAAATAATTTTTTTCTAACCAGTGAAAAGAGAGAATAGCCCAATAATCTTGGCAAGAATTCCTGTCCCAGATGACTTGTAATATTTTAAGAAGACATTTTGCCTTTTGTTTCTGAACTTAAAAGATGCCATCTGACATCATTTAATCTAGCTTTCTTACCAACACTGGACTATTTTTTATAAGGAGATTAAAGAGTAGAAGAGAGAGATGAGAGATTGGCTCTACTTACAAAATAAAGACCTCAAGAAATAAAACATCTTTGTCTTCATACGCTGGGTCTGTGCAGTCATGGTGGTGCTTTGAAATGCAGGCTTTTTGAGGGCAGAAGGCTCCTGACAGATGCTGTCACTTCTTCTGAGCCTCCTAAGTCTTTCCAAAGTAAGTAGACTTAGATACTAAATGAAGTATCAGTAGTGATTTTCCAGGTCAGTTTAATGTATTTATTAAGCCTGATACAATCTAACCTAATACCGGGAGTCGCAATTCACCCTGCACTCTGGCCTTGCCAGACCTGGTAAAATAGGTGTGCGCTGGCATCTACAAGATTTTTCCGACCAGGTGACAGATGTGTATTTGCATCTCACAGTACTGTCCCTGCTCCCTGCTCGGGTCATGTGATTTTCACCCCTGCTGTGCAGGGACACGCAGATAGACCATCTTTGTCTCCATCACTGTCACTGCTGTGCTGTCTTAATGAACAACGTTATGCCTTCTGTGTATTAGGATATCCAAGTGGAATTTTTCTGTGGGTGCTAACAGTCACCTTTTCTCCCCCACAGTTCCTTCAGACGTATTTTTCATCCATTCAGTGTGGAAGGGATATTACGAATATTTAGGGAAAAGACAGCCTGCAACCCTAACTGTTGACTGGTTCAACGCAACAAGCAGCAAGGTGAACGCAACCTTCGTTGAAGCCGCCCAGGGGGAGCTGAAGTTGGCAGGTAGGTGCCGAGGGGTTTCACTAGCCTGGATGTGAGCACGGGCAGACCCTCCTGCTTCTCGCAGAGAGGGCGCCAACACGCGTTAAGTGCTGGTTAACGTTACCTTGGCTTTGCATCTGCTGCATCTCACTGGATCATCTCAGTAACCAGGACAGGGTGGTACTATTGTCTCATTTTAAAGATTACAAAACCAGTACAGAAAAGTGAATTAATGAGCTCAAGGTGACACACAGATCGTCTTAAGTCAAAGATGTAAGATTTATGTCCAGATATTCATGTCTCCAGAATTCATTCTTTTGCTATTCTCTTTCTCTCTCTAACTCATTTGCTCCTGGTGAGTTTTTATTGATGTATCTCAGTTAATAGAGCAATAGCTCTGATTTATATGCCAGACACTCACTATTTTAAGTGCTTTATATACACACTGTCCTTTTCGTTCTTACATCCATCTTGTAGTGTATTCTTTTTTTAATTTTTTTTAAGGGTGAGAATTGTACAAGGGAAAGGAGTCTTTAATTAATTTATTTATTTATGGCTGTGTTGGGTCTCCATTTCTGTGCGAGGGCTTTCTCTAGTTGTGGCAAGTGGGGGCCACTCTTCCTCACGGTACGCGGGCCTCTCACTGTCGCGGCCTCTCTTGTTGCGGAGCACAGGCTCCAGACGCGCAGGCTCAGTAGTTGTGGCTCACGGGCCTAGTTGTTCCGCGGCATGTGGGATCTTCCCAGACCAGGGCTCGAACCCGTGTCCCCTGCATTGGCAAGCAGATTCTCAACCACTGCGCCACCAGGGAAGCCCTTGTGGTGTATTCTTATTAAACACTTTTTTTTTTTTTTTGCTGATTAAAAAAGAGAGACACTCAGGGAAATTCAGTGGCCTTGCTAAGTGGATATGACAGAAGTAGGATTTGAGCTCTGCCATCAGAATCTCAGCGATTAGAATCTCGAGCCCAGGCTCTCAACCAATAAGACACAGAATTACCTTCATGACTGAATCTAGTGCGTTTTGTTTTTTCAGTTATCTCACTTCTGACAACCATGTGTCTTTTTCTATAGACTGACTCCTGAGGGGATCAGACTCTGAGTTGTCCACAAGCCCCAGCACTGGTTCTGAACACCAAGGGGCCCCTGATGGTACCCGCACACTCCCTAGTTACCAGACAGACACGAATTCATCTCTAGGAAGTGTGAGGGCAGGTCAGGACTTCTCCCCAGCCCTCACGCCTCACTTTCCTGCTTCCTTGGATGGGAAAACATCTAAAAATGGTACACATACTCTGGGTTTAGGAAAAGAAAAATAATTCACGCTCAAAGATTTTTAAACAGGTACATATTTATGAATTTGTGGTCCAGGGGCCCCAAAAGTGCTTTGCGTCTTGACCCTGTGAATGTATAAATGAGTTAGACCAGGTGCTCAAGCCTAGTCCTGTGTCAGAACAAACCGAGACTTTGTAAAATTCAGATTTCTTAGGCTCTCACCCATCTCCTTCAGATATTATTTCTCTTCGTGGAGTTTGGATTTTTTTTTTTCCCAAAGAAAAGGCTCTAGTGTGGTTTTGATGCAACTGATGTCCATGGATAAGTGTCGGGAAATCTCTGGTTTGGATTTGGGAAAGCGAGTGGATCAAGGGTTGTTCTGGCTGAGTCCCAAGTGGATATAAGTCCACCTGCCACGTGTTCTCATGAGGAGGAGTTGTGGAGGAAGGAGGGAAACTAACGTCCACGGAGGGCCAGCTGGGGCCCTGGTGGTCTGCTGAGTGCTCTCATTTCATCACCGTAAAAGTTGCCTAATACATAGTTTATTTCTGCTGATAGAGTATAAAGTGGGGTTCAGGGTTTTAGAGGTTAAACTGGATGCCAGAAACACAGAGCTGCTGATGGTGGACATGATAGGTGGTCCTTCTTGTCCGTGGGTCCCCTTCCATCCTGTGTGATGGGCCAGTGGAGACTCTTCTTGTGATGTTAGAGTTTCACTTGTCTAATGGAAGTTGCTGGGAAAGAACTGCTGGAGTCCCTGAAGCGAATACAATGATTTTTCCCTTGAACCTGCTGCCTCTCTACACAGAAGACATTTGGGTTCATTATTATTATTTAATATCTGTTTGTTTCTTTACTTATTTCGCCTCCTCTGAGTAGGGAACTAGCCGTAGCTGCAAACACATTCTCCCCCTTGCCACACCGTGACACCCCTGGGCAATACCACTCAGCAGTCATTCCGAGGAGCTCATGAGTAGCTAAGAGGTGTGACTGTCAATCACTTCACGCCCAGGGTCTCACGGGCTCCACAAGTATGTCCATCACCCTTTGGCCACCCTGCTGCTCATTTCATTTTAGTAGGTGCAATTCATCTGTATAAGTAGCTATATTTGGAGTTATTGTTTTGGTCTCTCTTTTTTTATATTGATTTACAAATATTTATTTTTTTCCCCATGTTGAAATTTTATGATAATTTTGTACTAACTCCCCGTGTGTGTTTTCAACATAGTTGTCTTTATCACAATTGTCACTTTTTAGTGATTCAATATTTTTTAAATAAATTTATTTATTTATTTTTGGCTGCATTGGGTCTTTGTTGCTGAGCGCGGGCTTTCTCTAGTTGCGGCGAGCGGAGGCTACTCTTCGTTGTGGTGCACGGGCTTCTCATTGCGGTGGCTTCTCCTGTTGCGGAGCACGGGCTCTAGGCGTGCGGGCTTCAGTAGTAGTGGCACATGGGCTCAGTAGTTGTGGCTCGCAGGCTCTAGAGCGCAGACTCAGTAGTTGTGGCGCACGGGCTTAGTTGCTCTGCGGCATGTGGGATCTTCCCGGACCAGGGCTCGAACCCATGTCCCCTGCATTGGCAGGCGGATTCTTAACCACTGTGCCACCGTGAAGCCCATGATTCAAGATTTTTATAGATGAATTTCCATTTAAAGTTATTATAAAATATCGGCTATATTCCCTGTGCTGTGCAATACATTTTTGTAGCTTGTTTAGTTCATACACAGTAGTTTAATCTCCTAGGTTATGGTCTCTTTTTTTTCTACATACCCCTGTCCTCAGAAGTGAGTAAAATATGAATAAAATGCTGGATTTAGGGCTTCCCTGGTGGCACAGTGGTTGAGAGTCCGCCTGCCGATGCAGGGGACACAGGTTCATGCCCCGGTCCGGGAAGATCCCATATGCCGCGGAGCGGCTAGGCCTGTGAGCCATGGCTGCTGAGCCTGCACGTCCAGAGCCTGTGCTCCACAACGGGAGAGGCCACAACAGTGAGAAGCCCGCGTACCGCAAAAAAAAAAAAAAAAAAAAAAATGCTGGATTTAAAAAATTAATTAACTGAATGAATATTACTTTTGTTCTTTCTGTGGGGTAAAGATGTTGAATTGAGTGAAATAGATAATACTTAAAGATAAGACAAGGACTTTCATAAGAAGTGATTTTTAGGGAAAAAGTACTGAAGCTAAAATTTAAAAATAAAAATATTAATCTCTGTGATTTAAAACGTTATCATCTCTGTACCATATTCCAAGTCAAATGGATCGAATGCCTGCATTACTGACTCATAAGCATCCCCATGTTGTAAGAATAACCCCCTGATCCTTTCCTAGGCGTTTACAAGAAGGAAGAGGCCCACTTACTTCTGAAAGCTTTTCAAATTAAAGGCCCAGTGGATATTTTTGTCAGCAACTTTGAAAACGACAACTGGGGACTGGATGGTTACGTGAGTACTTCCTAGGAGGGTTTTCTAATCACCGCGTCTGCGCAGAGCTGGGGGCGCCAAGGGGGATTCCTTTCCTAGAGGACCTGGTCAGGTCCTGTCTGCCCAGAGAAAACTCAGCCGGCCCTCATCCCAGCTGCGTGGCCACTTCACCTCTTCATTGTATGATGGAAGAAACCTGTCTCTGAAATGAGAAACAAACTGGCCAGGAGCAAATGGGCTGTTCCTGCCAGAGAGCTTAGATCCAGGCCACATCCCACCATAAGGGTGGGGACCAAACTCTTTCCAAGGCCACTGGTAACCACCCTGAAAGTTCTAAAAGGTAGCATCCCCAGATAAACAGAGATTTAAGACGCCCCCTTCACTTTCTTCCTTGCAAGTTAACCCTTTGCTTCTGCTTTAATTCATCATCTAACTAGAGGGTAAACGGCCTCACGTGAGGTACACGAGACAGTAGCTGTGACACAGCGAGTTTTACATAATGTAGGTTCTGATGTAATTCATATGTGTGTCCCCGTTTACCGAGGGTACTTAACCTATATATATGTTGTAAAAAACTACTGTTTTTGAGATCAAAACAAGAGAGAGAATTTATTTGTTAGTTGAAGTTCATGTCTGTATTTTTCAATTTCTAACTATAAGTGGGTACCTTGAAGGAATGACAAATGTTTTTAAATAGTTAACCTTTACTTTCTGAATAGAAATAATATTTATATTATGATAAAAGAAGAGATTATCATTAATCCTTGTTATGCATTGTTTTTCCTTTTCATGCGTTATCAGGTATCATCCGGACTTGAAAGAGGAGGATTTACTTTCCAAGGTGACATACATGGAAAAGATTTTGGGAAGTTCAAGCTGGAAAGGCAAGGTACACTCTGCACTTACGTTGTTTTTCAAAGCATAAATCAGGTTGGCCTTCAGATGATTAAGTTGAGTGTGACGGAAAGGTCATGACTCTGAAAGAAACAGAAACAAAAATGATGGGAGAGACTCACATATTTTACAGCCGGATGAAAAAAACCCTTCTTTTGAATAGCAAAATAGACAATATCAGCTGCAATAAATATGCCAGACATGGAATTAATATACAAAGAGATAATTTGAAATAAGGGAAAAAAGCAAAGATGAAACACAATTAAAGAATAAACTACATTACCTTAAGAAAATTATAAGACGAACTAAAATGTCCAACAGATATGAAAAGATCTTTAACTTCAGAAATATGTATTATGACAACAAAGATCATTTTTAGCTATGAGAATGTCAGAGTTTCTTAAAAATGGTTTGGGGTGGACAGTAGAAACAGGCACCTGGGTGTTCATTTTTGGTGTGTGTATGAGTAGATGTGTGCAATTAGACGGTATTCTTTCATCGACAGTTCTATCCCTAAAATTTTTAATCAGACAAGAGTGACCATTATTTTTTGCATATTCAGGTATGTCTACAGCAGGACTACTTTAAATAGTTGAAATTAGAAATAATCTGTGTATCTCACACATCTATCATAAATAAATTGCTTACATCAATAATTTTATACAATGTGTTACATTAAAGAGAAAACAATTTACTTCAGTATATTTCATTAAAGAAACAAAGATAATATATTGATGTGGAAAGGTGTTCCCGACTTAGTTATGAGAAAAAAGTTTGCTCTAGACAGACAGACGGGGCAAATATGCCTGTCTTCCTTCTTTATCTCTTTCTCAAATACTTGATTACGTCTCAGTAATCCGACAAGAAAAATGTATGAAAAACGATCACTAGATGTGAAGCTTACCTCGTCTATGTGCTAGTTTTGTAATCTAGGATGAATTATAATATTCTTGAGCCTGTTTCTTCATCTGAAATCTCAGTAGAGAAGTCAGTTCCTGGTTGCTGTGAAGATTAAGAGTCAATATGAGGGTTTGCTTTGTGCTAAAGCTCTTTTCACACATGTCTTTACTTGTGTTGCTATTAACACAAATGAGAAGATTCATTTTTTTTGTCATGAGATGAGCACCGCATTTCTCCTGAATAGTTATCAACTACTTTATACTTTACTCACGGAATTCTACTAACATTAATTTTATAGAGAGGAATATTGCTATGTAGGATTTGATGCCAGAGCAACCTGTCAGAGGAACACAAGTGTAATACTTGGTGATGATTGTTACTGATGAATTCATTTCATAAAACTTTTATCGGGGACTTCCCTGGTGGCACAGTGGATAAGACTCCACGCTTCCAGTGCAGGGGGCCCAGGTTCGATCCCTGGTCAGGGAACTAGATCCCACGTGCATGCTGCAAGTAAGAGTTTGCATGCCACAACTAAGGAGACCTGGAGCCACAACTAAGGAGCCTGACTGCCACAACTAAGGCCTGGTGCAACCAAATAAATATTACATAAATATTAAAAAAAAAAAACTTTTATCAATATACCAGGGGATTCCAAAGGAAATATATGCCAACCTGTATAATATCATGCTTAAAAAACAAAAAACTTGACCAAAAGGGACATTTAATCATAAAATACTCTCAATCCACCTTTCCAAGCTAAGAACTTTTAAATAGAAGAGCTTTAACTTATAATGTCTGCGATGGCTGAGATGATTTTTTAAATGGGGTTATATTATTTTGAGATAATGAAATAGACCAATACTAATGATGGGTAAAGTTTTCTTTTGCTCTGAGCCAAACCCTGTAGTTATTTGCCCTCCTTTCTCCCCGATGCACACGCTCTAGTAATTTTGTCTAAAGGCACCCCAGCAAGCTGTGCACGATACTCTGTGGATGTCTGCATTTACTCATCCAATGAGCCTGACCCAAACCGTCACTTTGCTATTGCAAATTTTCTTTGCATTGCCCCATTTCTTTTTAATCTAACAAAATAACAGCTTGCTTTAACAAGTAATCTTTCTTCTCATGTGATGATGAGCATATTGTCAGGAAAAACAATTTGCCTCACAAAATAATTTGAATCACAAGCGAGTCTCCCATTCAACTAATTAGAAACATCTATGTTTAAGTAATACTTCAACAACGACCATTCATTTAAGAATTACGGCTACACTCTATTTTTATGGTTAAAAATAAACAACCTCTTAATTGTCTCCAGTCAGTAGATAAACTGGAAAAAAATGTGATTATCATTAAACGGACACTAAACGAAGTTAGTTTGAAAGACAACTAACTCTGATGCAAAAACTTGTGTAAGAAACTGAAAAATAAATTGGTTTTCCCATTAAAATTGAATCCCCTCCCCCAAATATATACAATCAGGAGGGGAGAAGGTGCAAGCCATGTATCTAACAAGGCACTTGTGTCCAGAATGTATAAACCCTTACGGCTAAACAGTACATAGGCAAATAACCTAACTAAAACATTGGCAACGAATTTAAATAGGCATTTCAACAAAGACATAAAAATCACCAATAAGCAAATGAAAAGATCCTGAACATCATTAATCATTAGGGAGACACAAATCAAAACCACTTCACACCCACCAGGAGGGCTCAGATCATAAAGACGAGAAACCAGTGGAGGCAGGGCTGTGCAGAAACTGGAGCGCTCGTACTTTGCTGATGGGAAAGTACTGATAAAAATGGCGCAGCTGCTGTGGAAAACAGCCCGGTAGTTCAAGTAGGTAAAACACGGCGTAACCACAAGATTCAGCAGTTCCACTCCAACATGTATAGGCAACAGAACTAAAAACATGTTCACACACAAATTAGTACATGAATGTTTATACCAGCGTTTTTCCTAATTGTCCAAAGGTAGAAACAACCCAAATGTCCATCAACTAATGAATGGAGCAACAAAATGTGGTGCCTCCACCCAATGGAATATTATCTTGAAAACATTACGCTAAGTAAGAGAAGCCATTCACCAGAAAACACATATTGTATGATTGCATGTATATGCTGTATGCAGAACAGGTGACTGTATATAGACAGACAGTGGGTGAGTGGTTGCCCAAAGCTGAGGCTGGGGTACGGAGGGTGAGGGATGACTGTAAGGGTACCGCTTTCTTTTAGGGGAGGCAGCAGCGTTCTCACGTAGATTGTGGTGATCCTTGCAGCACAAAACCCCCAGGTTTTAATAGTAAAAGACCCCTTGCATTGTATGTATGCATTAAGAGGGTGCATTCTGTAGTATGTGAATTTCTTTCAATAATGCTCTTTAAAAAAACTGAATGGCCCAGCCTATAATGTGAAAAGATGCTCACCTGCATTCTTAAGAAATGGAACTGAGAAAATAACTACACGCTGTGTTTGGTTTATTAGCGAGTAGTGATAATAATAGGGAAGGAGGGGCAATGGAAGGAAAGGAGGGAGGTGGAGAGGGAAGGGAAAGGAGGGTGGCAGGTAGATGGGGTACAGCCATCCAGGTGCCTCCTAAGACAGGGGTTGGAGTGAAACTGGGACCCCACTTTGGAGAGCAAGTAGGGAAGACTTAGCAACACTACAAGTTACACATCCTGCTAGGCTGTGATTCTACTGCTTAGAATTTATCCTGTATATTCAGACTCCTGCTGACGTATCGCTGTAGAAAAAGAATTTCATGGCGGCATCATAGAAAAAGACCTAGAAATGGCCTAAACGTTCTTCAGCAGTAGACTGGCTAAATAAATGCTGGCATAGCCAATTAACAGAATGCTGCACACGTGAAAACAATTAAATTCATTGCACAGATGGAAGAAACTCACGAATATATGGTTAAGTTTAAAAAGCCAAATACAAAAAACGTAAATAGTATCGTCATATTTTAGGAAAGTAAGAAAAGAGAAACAATCATATATATTAACAGTACATTGTGAAAAGGACACTAAAACACAAACAAAAGCAAAAACAGAAACCTCGTCAATCATAAAGAGGAAAACTAGTGTAAAAGGGCAAGGAGTGACCCTTTATTTCCATCGTCTTTATAGTATTTGTTTTGATATCCGCTTATGCCATTTTAATTAATATCATGTGCATGCATTACCCTTTAAATTATTAAAACACAGGTAAATAATTGAAATTAACTAGGAGCTCCAGACAGCATAATAATATCAGTAAAGTCAGGAGTTTAATTCACAAAGACCTTTTATGTTGCCCTGTGTTATGATGTGAGGTCTCCTGTGGCAGGTCCATTATCCAGGATTTTATTAACTGGAAGTCTGATATCTATTATGGCCAAAAATGTATAGTCTTATTTGCAGATAACAGAAAATAGCCTTGGTTAATTTAAGCAGGCTACAAATTTATTAGAATGAGGCAAAGAGATGCACAGAATTATAAACACTTGGAGAATAAGCCATGGTAATTTATGGAAACCATCGGATGTTGAACTACTCCAAAGACAGTACCTTTTTTCATTCCTCAAATATATATTGAGCAACAATTGTGTTCTAGGTTCTACTGTAGGCACCGGGCACTCAAGAGGAAAGCTGGCCAAAAAACTGCCCTGGCATAGTGCAACTTACATTCTAGTAAATGTGGGTCCTGGGAAACTTTTGCTACGTGCCACGCATTGTTCTAAGTAGTGGAGATCTGACGTTTAACTCTCACGACAAAACCATGGAGTTGGTGCCCTTTGAGCAGCACCGCGTTTCTCCCTGCTGGACAGCGCCACCCGTGGTGGCTGTGTGTTTCTGCTGCGCGCTGCCCCAGGACTGGCCGGTGGTGGCTGGAAGCACCACCAGGGAGCACTTGATGGGGTCCCCCGGGCTCTAGCCCCACCCCACCCCAGCCTCACCCCAGCCTCAGGACCCAATTCTAAACTGTCTTAGGAGCCTCTGCATCACTCGTGCCAAACTCAACGCCTGGGGGCGGCGGGGAGCTTCCCATTGGCTTAACTCTGCTCACATGCCCATCACCCGGTTGCTGAGATTTAGAACAAGTACGTGGCGTTTCCCCCTTGCATGGCAGCTGGTGAATGCATCTAGAAATGAAAAATTAAATCTGATTCATATGTGCCGATACAGAAGGATCGCCAAAAGATATGGTTAATTTACAAAGTGCCAACATCCAGGACAAAATACATTTATATTAGACCTGAAGGTGGCAGGGAGTAGCATTATCCTGCACCTGTTGAAGGAGATGACAAATATATTATTTTTAGGTTTTTATTTGAAAATTCAAGATTGTTTTCTTTAAAAGGCTCTTTAATTATTTTAAATATTTGATTGTTTCTTTGTATCTGTGGTTTGTAAAAAAAAAGAAACAAGAAACATCCCATAAGTTCTGGAAATATACTTCTAAAACAAGGTCAGCTTCTTTCTAACAATTGTGCTGTATTCAGATGACCCCAATCATAACTGATCACAAGCGTGCATTGAGTGGTTCCATGCAAGTAAGCCAAATACATTTCAAATTGCAGTTTATAAGTAAATTCTTCAAGAATCAACTGCATTATTTGGCAATAATCAATAAATGTTTCTGATTAGAATTTTTAATGTTTGCATCTTTCTCAATGCCGTGCATATATCTGCCACGGCACAGATACGGAGCGTTAATGATTATATCACCTTCGTGATGTTTGAGATGTTTACACCTGCCTTCCCTTCTAATTGACAGAAATCACATTTTTGTGTCCTCATAGAAGCCTGCTTCATAACGCCGAGTTGCATTCTTTGATCATTTCTAAACTCTGTAGTGAATTTTGGAATCTACCCAAATAAAGGGAGGTGGCACCTTGATGCTCACCTATGATGAGTGTGACGCCCTCTTTATAGAGACCTGGGCTCTTTATGTAACTTCAGTGGCACATCTTGCTGAGGCTGCGTCTTAGAGCAGGAGGCAACAGCAGGCACTGCCCATCCCATAGAGAGACACGGCCGCGCGCACGCGGTGTCCGCAGCCCCGGGGGAGGTCGGGCGACGGCGCCTTTGCCCCGCGCAGTGCGGACGCGAGCCTCTCCCGGCGTCGCTGCGCGTCAGCGAGCGGGAAAGTGGGCTTCCGGAAGGGAGCCCCGGCGGGTCCCCTGCACCCCCTCGCCGTGTGCACGCGCTCCCACGCCCGCCGCAGAGCGCCCCGGGCAGGCTCGGGGCCCGACTGCAGGGTAAAAGCTGCTCTCTCTTCCAGGCGCCCGAAGCTCGGCTCCAGACCCCGCGCGCCCCCAGCGCGGCGCCAGCAGCGGCTCCGTCGCGGCCGCCATCCTGGCCCCGCTCTCCGCGCTCGTTCTCTCCGGGCTCGCGTTTCACCTCCACAAGCACAGGTAACGTGGCGACACCCCGCTCGCGGGCGTCGCGGCTCCTCCTGAGGCCCTGCGGCCCTGACAGCTCGTCCCCCCCTTGCCTCTCGCCCGCAGAGCGAGGCCGAAGGTCCAGTACAACGGCTACGCCGGCCACGAGAGCAGCAACGGGCAGGCCTCCTTCGAGAACCCCATGTACGACACGAACTTGAAGCCCACCGAGGCCAAGGCCGTGCGCTTCGACACGACCCTGAACACGGTGTGCACCGTGGTGTAGCGCTCGGGCCGGCCGCCCATAGCCACTCCTCCGACGCGGACGGCAGGGACCACAGGGGCCACAGGGCCTCCCTCACCCCGCTCCGCCGCCGCCGACGGACCCCGTCCGGGGAGCGGCCCCCGGCCTCCCCTCCCCGGCGGCCTCCGAGCGCGGTGACAGACGGTAGCACCGCGGTATGGGTTTGGTTTGTTTTTCTCAATCCCCATGAATACGAATATTCTGGAGAAAAAAAAAAAGCCCTCTTGAAGAAGACCCCTTTCTGGTAGCCGCACACACCTGCAGACGCTTCACGCCGTCCCTGCCGAGACCGGACGAGCTTCGAGGGACCCGCAGCTCACCTCGGGGTCCATCCCCAGGGCCATCTGCAAATTTCCCACTCAGCTGTTCTCTTGCAGAAGTTTTGATGCACAATTTTTTGCACTAGTGTGTTCTGAATGACTAAGATTCTGATAAATAAACTATTCACACGGGGTTTCCACACACTCTCCATTGTATATAAGCTGTCAAGCTAAGCATTCCACCCGCAGGGTTTAGTTGGCGCGTTAGAGAAAGAAAACACAGCCCCAGATGCGGCACAGGTTTTCAAAGGAAAAAGAGTATTGAAGAGATTTATTTTATTATTGCTTTCTTTTAGCTTCATAGATGTGCTGAATTCACTGAAAATGTCCGATGAGGAAAAAAAGAGGCCTTTTTATTTCCCACGTGTTTTCTTTAGTCCTGTCACCTCCCGTGATCGTCGCTCTCACGCTACTTCCGAGCAGGTTTGCAGCATGTTCTCTTTGCCGTGTACAGATGTGAATAGTAATTTATTTTAGTCGCTCACACTCAGAACCTGTGGGTTTTGGCTCACAGCACGGTCTTCCCTTGCGCATTGTGATTTTTTCCTTTCGCTGCCATCACTGTCTGTTACCGCGTTGAAGGATAGTGAACCACAGTAGCCCCGGAATATAGTGGAAAAGGTTCAGGATCAAAACATCAAGTGTCCCTTTAGAGGCAAGGAAAAGTCACACCCACTCTTCTTTCCCGATGACATAATTTATGTATTACTTAGTCTTTTGTTTCATGCTTTATAATTCCAGATGGAAAGAAAATTTCAGTGACTTCAAGTTTAAAATTCATCATAGGTAAATTATGAATTGCAGTATAAATAAAATAGGTGTGATTCCCCCCACGTGGATAAAATCCAAACACGAAGTAGAAGATGCGACAATGAGAATTCAAAAGTGAAAAACAAAACAAAAAAGTCAAGATAATAGCTCACTCCTTCAGAAGCTTCGATCTGAACATTTTAGTCGCTCTCACCCACTGGGCGCTCACTGTTCTGTTGCCTGTTTGAAGGGGCACAGCCGTCAGGAGGCACGGCCAACCTCCTCTGGTTCCCCCGGCCTTTCACACCCCACAGCGTTGAACTCCAGGGTATTATGCTGAGTTCTCTGCTCCTTTCCCTCCGGCCAGCCTGGCCACAGGACCGAGATCTGTCTTGCAGCCTGGAGTCCTCATGGCTGTTTCTCCTTAGACCAGATGAGGCCAGCCAGAGCCAGGCTCCTAGCACACCCAGGGAGCCGAAAGAAAGAGGAAACGGGAGGAGGTTTGCGCCTCTTTGTGTGCAGGGGAGAACAGGGTTACCGTACATACAAGGTGTATATATATACATACATATAGATAAATATAATATCGTGTACATATGCGGTTTGACTCATTCAAACTAGGTGCAAAATGCTGACTTCAGAGTCTGAATTAATGTCTCTCCACATCCCCGACCTGCTTGCTGGTCAACGACGTTACGAAACCCTGAAACGACAGGACATACATACATACCAGAAACCACAGATCAGATCAGACATGATTCTCCTTTGTGTGCAAAGTCAGAGTGTCCTCAGTTGCCAGTTGGGAGCATGTTATTTAAAAAAAAAAATACTCCATGAAATTTCCTTGCGAGAATTCTGCCTAGTTTCTTCCCAGGGTGTGTGCAGTGTTAATCAGATTCCTGCGAGGTGTTGGAGGGTCCTGTTCAAGCCGTCGGCAAGTGCGCTCTCTGGGTTCGGGCTGGAAGATTCTTTCCGGAAGCAGCCAGAGTGCGTGGAGGGCAGGAGCCCCTCTGACAGGTTCTGTGGCTTCAGAGCTGTTCAAACTGCTGCTTGTCCCACACATCTTGCCTTTCTTCAGGCTAGCTGCAATAATTTTTTTCTCCTGTAAAATATTTTGTAAACAACCACAAAAAAAGCTACTATAAAAAAGGGGAAAGAACGCTGGCATTATGATCAGGAAAACCATCGTCATCCCCCCATCCATCCGTCTCGCCACCCCGCCACATGCTGCTGACATGAAGTAGGTGCAAACGACCTTTTTGTACAGAGATATATTTTTTATGAAGAATTTGTAAAATTATTAAATATGCTGTAATTTTTTGATTAATGTAGGTAACTTGTTAAAAAATAAATGTTTTTACAATACAAAACTGTAATTTTCCCAATAATGTACAATGTACCATCTCTAGCTGACGTTCAGTTCTGATCCTATTACACATGTATTAATATTAAAGTGACCTGTTAAAATGAACAGTATCCTTTTTGTCAAAAAAAAATTATACAGAGAGTGTAATATAGCCTGTGCAATGCCACCTATCTTTAAAGCAAATCAGAGTTCTAATTAAATATTTAATTTTAGATTTCTATTTTTCAGTGTGAATTTATTTTATCTTTAATAGGTGCGTGCGAGTCTCTGGAAGGGAAGGAAGCGAATGAACATGTCATTTGTGGGCTTTCACTTTATTTAGAACGAGGGCCGATGTTTTCCCAAGACACAGCGTCACCGTCATGGTTAATAAATAGCACATTTACGAAAAGCCGTGATACAGAGAACAGCAACGTGAAAGCTGACAGAATTCTGGACAGTTTTTGCCTTAAAAGTCAATGAGAGCTTTTAGTTCCCTCCAACCCAAAATCAAGCCTAAATTTTTATGATAAAAAAAAATTGGGGGCTTCCCTGGTGGCACAGCGGTTAAGAATCCGCCTGCCAATGCAGGGGACATGGGTTAGAGCCCTGGTCCGGGAAGATCCTACATGCCGCAGAGCAACTAAGCCCGTGCGCCACAACTACTGAGCCTGAGCTCTAGAGCCCACGAGCCACAACTACTGAAGCCCGCGCTCTAGGGCCCGTGAGCCACAACTACTGAGCCTGTGCTCTAGAGCCCATGAGCCACAACTACCGAAGCCCGCGCTCTAGGGCCCGTGAGCCACAACTACTGAGCCTGTGCTCTAGAGCCCACGAGCCACAACTACTGAAGCCCATGCACCTAGAGCCCGTGTTCCACAACAAGAGAAGCCACTGCAATGAGAAGCCCGCGCACGGCAATGAAGAGTAGCCCCTGCTCGCTGCAACTAGAGAAAGCCTACGTGCAGCAACAAAGACCCAATGCAGCCCAAAATAAATAAATTTAAATAAAAAAATTGGGAGTTCTTTCTCTAAGCCTTCACCACACTGAAAATGCCACGTAAGAAAATTATAGACAGATTTCATGGAACATTTCAAGGATCACGAGTGAAGAAGGCCCAGAGCATCACCCTCATAGCACCTTGAGAGGTCAGAGCCAGCTCCCCACTCACTTCTGGGCTGAGAGAAGCAGTGCTTTCCCAGTCCTTAGTGGCCCATCAGGCGGGACGTCTTGCAGTTAAGCAGAATGATATATTAATTTTCCTGAGAATCAAATTATTACAAAATGAAAAACAACCAATAAACAAACAAACAAAAAATAGCCCCAGCGTGGTATCCAAGTAACAGTTTTGACATCCAACCTAAGGTCTGGGTCTCGGTGGACCAGCGGATGCCTTTAAATGCCAAGGATTAGGACCTACTACGCAGCAGACACAGCTCCAGGCGCCCGACATACATTCAACGTAATCTAGCAAAGTAGGTTTTACCACTTTGACTTTATAGACGACGAAGCAGAAATGCAGAGACAATAGTGACGTTACCCAAGTATGCACAGGTCGGCAACGCTGCTATTAGAGGCCAGTTTTCCCTTAAAGCGCTTTAACATTCTTCTTTTTCACCAAAAAATCGTGATTAAATTCATCAGTGTTCCCTTTTTCTGCAATTAAAAACGTTGTCACTCTAACTGTAAATATATTTTTTGTTGCATCTGGTAAACAATGACCACAAGTTAAGAAATTCAGGAGAAATAAATACTGCGTATGATCAGCTGTACTATCCCCCAGCACTGCTCCTATGTGATACATTCGGGAGCCCTACGATTAGCCTGTGTGTTAGCCTGTCTAACACACTGACAGCACGTGAGAGTTTACTCCTCACTGACCCCTGCCTCGGGGCGCATCTTGAAGACTGACCGGGAATTAATGAGTCACCTGTGTCTGGAGGGTTTGGGATGTGGCCGCCCGTCCAGCACCGAGGAGGTCCTCCCACAGCCGCTGAATCTGAGCCAGCTGTGGGGCTCGCACACTCGTTCTGGCGCCCACCACCTAGTGCTGCGGCCCTTTGTCCCCAGCCGTGGCTCCCGGCAGCACTGGATAAAACCTGACTTGCTCCTTGTCTGGGCTGGACAGCTTTCACTGGACGACAGGGGGTCTCGCTGAGGCAAAGGAGCCCAGAACAGCAGCACCCGTCTCTCCGGACAGTCACCGTTTGTGGAACCCGGCCCGGGGCCCTTTTCGCCTGACAGCAGGGCCCAGCGACCCCCGGGAACGCCCTCCCATGACCGTCATTTTGTGGGGTGTCAGCGCAGTTCCCCCGCCTCCCTGAGCCAGGACCCCCCTCGCGGGGGCTGGAGCCTTAAGGGGCGTGAGGCAAGCCCGGGACACGTGCGCCCGCTCTGCCGGGTCCCCCAGCATCCCCCCAGCATCCGTCCTCCCAGGAGCCCAGCCGTCACTCCTCTCCGCCGCTTCCTCCCCTGGCCAGGCGCTGGGCCGTTTTCTTGATCCTGGGCCCACCCCACACCTTTCTGAAATTCCTTTTCTATTTTCTTCCAGTCAGTCACGCTCGGTGCTTCCCCCGCTGCGCAGGAACGCGGCGGACGTAACTACAGTGGAACAGATTGAAAAGGCGCCTCCCGCTGACCCACCCTCGGGGCTCAGCCCCCGGCTGCCGTGGACGCCTCCGGGCTCCGGGCTCCGGGTCTCGGGAGGGACACAGCTTCCAGGGAGGCCGGGCGGGTATTGCTAAGCGCAGCGCCTCTCGCCGAATGGAATCAACCCCCTGCAGCTGCGTCCCGGCCTTTGCGCGCAGGTGGCAACCAGAGGGACGGTGGCCTGTAGCTTCGTCGAGTGCAGGTTCCACCAAGGGTCACAAGGCAGCCACTGGGAGGCTCTTCATTGCGGAGGCACTGGGGTCGAAAGGGCAGCGCGCGGTCTGCAGCACTGCGCGGGAGGCCTGGCTGAGTTTGTGCACAGGGTCGCACAGGGTCCCTACCTACCGGCCACGGGGTCCAGGACTCCGGGGCTTATTCATCCCGCGAGAGGGAGACCTCGCGCCCTTGACCCCGGCTCGCCGTCTCCCCCGCGCCCGCACCCACGGTCCTCCCGGCCGGAGCGAAGGAGGTTTGCCCACGGGGGTCAGAGGAGGGGGGCCCCGGGCGCGCAGTCGGGTCCCGGGTGCCCGCTCCCTGCAGGCACCCAAGCCCAGCCCAGCAACTCTGATCGGACGCGGCCGTGGCTTCCCCTCTTCCGTCTCAGAGAAATGGTGTCTGCAGCCCAATGTTTCCATCAGCAACACAGAGCTAGGTGACTTGATCGGAGTTTCGTCGATTTAGCCACAGTGGCTAGTTTTGTTTGTTTTGGTTTGGTTTTCTGGGGAGAGGGGGGCAGATGGATCTGGAGCCCGTGGGCTTTGTGGGGCGGCCAGAGCGTTTTGCCCCGCGAGGTCCTGCTGGCCCCAGGCCACCTGACCGTCCTCCCTCGGCCTTCGCGGCTCTGAGACCCCAGGGCTGGTCTGTCTTCCGTCTCCTCCTCGCCCGCCCGGGATGGCGGAGCCCAGGGCGGGGCCCTCACCTGCTGCGGGAGCGCAGCCGACCTCAGGCCTCAGGCAGAGGCAAGGCGGCTCCAGCGGAGCTGGGCCGGCGTCCCCGCGCCGCTGCCGAGGGGCGCCGGGGTCCCTGGAGCATCAATGCATGCTGCTTCTCTCAGGCGCGAAGAGGAATGAGTTTCCAGAGCATGCTCAACAAATGAATAATTAAAATATCAATTTTATCCGACTTTTTACTTGCTTGATAAAAGTAAAGAGTTTGGAAATACAATTTACTGGGGAAGGTGGATGTAGTAACTAGATCTTCTTACACTTTATTGGTAGGAATTTAAATTAAGACCTTACAGGATCAATTGGGGACCTAGCCGGTCCTAAATATTCTCACCCCAGAGAAGAAATGGTAATTATGTGACATGACACTTGGCACGGTGGTGATCATTTTGCAATAATTTATCAAATCAACAGGTCCTACGGCTTAAATTTACACAATGTTGACGTCAATTGTATCTCAATAAAGCTTAAAATATTCTCTTCGGGGAGCAATTCCACTCTAAGTAACATATCATGATACAATATGCTCTGAGGACGAGGGGCATGTGGATGCTCCAGCCCGGTTCCTGAGAGTGAAATACTGGCAATAAGGTAAAAAGGCCATTGGTAGAGGAGAGATTAAATACGGCACAACTCCGTGATGGAATACAATGCACTTAGATAAAGAAGAAGGCAGTTTAAGGTGTATTGATATCTAATGATGTACAAGATTCATTTAAAGTGAAAAAGTATCACGCAGAGCTGGGTTTATGACACACTTGGATGTGTGTGCCTGCAGGTGCTCTGAAGAGCATTTAAGAAATGGCAGCAGTGGATTTCTCTGCTAGGGAATCTGAGCGAATGAGGGGGAGGTAAGGAAGAGGTACATCTCACTCCCTGCAGCTTTCTAACCTTCGAACGTGTATGTGCTGCCTACTCAAACAGTTGAATACATTTTCCTCAATTAAATAAAAATAAACGCATAAGCTGTTGCTAGACTCCTGTTCCTGCCTCTCATGATTCGATCGCCAATATAGGAAGAGCGATAACCCTGATCTTAAACCTGGAACCTCCTGTCTTTGCTCAGGAACAGTAACAGCAGGAGTAACGCGTTCATCACGGGGACTCACTCACCACAGAGGAGCGAGAGCCTGGGTCCAGCAGTGTTCCCCAGATGGTCAGCCTTTCTCCTCCAGTGTTGCTGGAAGTTCATGGTCATTAAAAAGTCCGGCTTAACTGTTATTTTCTCTCCATGACATGGTATATACTGGGATATTCAAGACAGTACTAGGAAGAAAATTTAAAACAAAAAAAGATTGTCAACAACAGCTACTAGAAGCCGAAGTTGGGCCACTTAAAAATGTGAAGCAATACTCCATATTCAAAGTTTGTTCTCCATGAATGCATCTCATCCCAGATGACTGTCCTGGCTAGACACGACTCACTCTGAGCAGCTCTTTAGAGCAGATAACTTCAGTATCTGTGAAGTTTATAAAATCCACTCATGTGACAAGT
The DNA here is from genome assembly GCF_951394435.1 of Stenella coeruleoalba. Lineage (NCBI taxonomy): Eukaryota > Metazoa > Chordata > Mammalia > Artiodactyla > Delphinidae > Stenella > Stenella coeruleoalba. Next base: position 26,662,716 of record NC_137167.1, on the reverse strand, counting down.
TTTTACGGAGCATTTACTAAATATTAAAACTTAGGTTTGGATAGCTCAACATAAAACAAGCAGAGGCCAGGCTCCTTAGAAAATTACAGTCCAAGCAGAGGCAGTTACATAAACAAATAGTTACAGTAAAGTACGGTACATGCATCTTTCTGTATTTGCACAGAGTAATGCATTATAGGACCAATGGGAAGGGATGCCTAAATATCTCTGGAGGCAGAACAGGGGGCAGATTATTAAGGAAAACTTCCCCAGGAGCTGTGCCTATTAATGGAGCCCTTCTGTTAGAATCCTAGTGTCCCTGTGCCTCCTTAGTAGATGAATGATACTAGTGTCCCATGAGCATCAATATTCCACCTCTATTGGCTCAGTGGCTCCCCCTGCAACTTTTCAGTTTGTTAGTCCTAAAAAAATACAGCCCCTATCTATTTTGGGACTCCCTAGAGCTTGCCTTACACGTGTTTCTAAGGTCTTCCATTTCACGTGTTCTGTGATGTTTCTTTACTCCTGCTGTTCATCAGTGATTCATCTAAGGAAAGGGAGCTTCTCTCAACATGCTTGCCCTTGACCTCCTGACTGCAGACTGGCTGCCATTGCTCCAGTCATTACAGCCATGTTAGGCAGGGAGTTCAAATGTGTGAGGTAAAGAAAAGCTGACACCGGCCCTATTTTGTATCAAGAAAGGCAACAATTTCACAAAGCACCCCATCTCCCCCACCACCTCCAACAAACTTCCATTTCCATCTCATGACCTAGAATCTGGCCACAAGCCACCCACAGATGCAAAGGAAGCTGGAAAAATAGACCACAGGAACTTCCAATAACATTAAGACTCATCACCTGGGGATCGGTCAGCAAGTCCCCAATGACAATGTGTGTTTTGATGGTAACAAAAATAAGGAAGATAAATTGCTTTAAGACATTTTTTTCCCCTTTGATAATAAATAAAGGATCCCACAAGTTTACCCCTCTAAATAGAAATCAGACTCTAAGACTTAGTCGTGGGGATCAAGTCTCACTCGCTTAGCGATTCTGCATCATTATAGGATCTCATGATGCATTTTACTTCTCTCTAGCCCACCTTCCCCCACATTTTTTGATAATTCGAGGCTTTCAAACAAAACGACACAGACAAAAATAAGCTTATGAATACATGCACTAACTTAGAGAAATTTCTTTATGGGTAGTGTAGCAGTAGTTCAGTAGTGTCCCACCACTAGACAGAATGTACGTAAATAAGATTTTAGTGGGAAAATGATTTACACTGAAGTTACCTTTTCTTATTTTTCTGGGGAAATGTGTGTGTGTGTGTTTAAAAGACTTAAGCAGATGTTTTCAAATAGAAGAGTGGCAGCATTATAATAGTGCAAGCCTCTGTGAACATGTAAATGTGTTGGCACACGGCTTTTATTACTCAGAGAGAAATTTAACGGCTTATGGAAAAATCAAATATACGTTGTTCTAGTTGTCAGATCAACTTCAGAAGTAGTCACATAGCTTCCTACGTATTTGTTTTGAGTTCCAGGTAGAAAAACGAATTCTCTTTCTCTTATTACTGTGTTTGAGTCATAGATTCTAGTGGCAAATCTGAAATAAAAAGTAGACCTGAGCTTTAGAGCTTTGTCTCCATTTTATTCAAATGCCTGTTGAAATTTTTCAGAAACAAGAGTCGAATATATATTTATGCTTTAAGGCATTATTCACACCCAAGCAATATTTAGCTGGTGATGTCTGTAAAATTAAAACTAATTATGTAAGAAAGGCATAGACTGTTTATGAAATGCATTTGCATTAACTACGAACCAAGGGAAGGGAAGAAACGTTTATCGTTTTAAACAGAATGTGACAGAAACAGTGTGGTAGTAATATAACTGCAAGTTAATACACTGAAGTGCTATTGTAAAGCAGGTCAATAAGAAAAGGCAATCAGCCTGTTTCCCGAAGCTGGTGAGGCTATAGGAAAACCGACATGTCTCTATATGTATGTGATTTGGAATATAGTTTGGTGATGTGGATCAGTACTCTTTATGGTGTTGATATAATTTGACCTGTTGACATTATGGACGAAACCAAATCCTGAAAAATAAATCTGAAAGAAAACAAAACACAAGCCTATACACTAGACAGGTAGGTATCAATATAATAGATGGATACACGTGTATGTTTGTAAATGGCTAAATGGCAAAGATAAATGAAATAAATATTTGAGAGCAGAAAAATGTCACATTACTTAAAGTGAAATTTGAGAAATACTATACAGCCATTAAAAATATTAAATAAAGACCCCATAGCATCATAATGTAGTTAAGAGGCACTGTGAAATTTAGAACGGATTTATGCAATAATTATAACTGGAAAGTCGTCGCATGACATAAGTATAGACCAGAAAAAGCAGGAGCTAGAGGCTTGCTTGTCTTATTTGAGGGAAGCAGATTATGGATGTTTTTATTTCCTTCTTAAATATTTCATTGGGTTTTCTGTAATGTTGTGTGTGTGTGTGTGTGTGTATGAATGTTTATTTTTTTAATTAACTTTTTTTTTAGCAGTCATGTTGCTTTATTTTTTTTCTTTTATTTATTTTTTTATACAGCAGGTTCTCATTAGTCATCAATCTCATACACATCAGTGTATACACGTCAATCCCAATCGCCCAATTCATCACACCATCACCCCACCTCCCTGACACTTTCCCCCCTTGGTGTCCACACGTTTGTTCTCCACATCTGTGTCTCAATTTCTGCCCTGCAAACCGGTTCATCTGTACCATTTTTCTAGGTTCCACATATATGTGTTAATACACGATATTTGTTTTTCTCTTTCTGACTTACTTCACTCTGTATGACAGTCTCTAGATCCATCCACGTCTCTACAAATGACCCAATTTCGTTCCTTTTTATGGCTGAGTAATATTCCATTGCATATATGTACCATATCTTCTTTATCCATTCGTCTGTCGATGGGCATTTTGGTTGCTTCCATGACGTGGCTATTGTAAATAGTGCTGCAATGAACATTGGGGTGCATGTGTCTTTTTGAATTATGGTTTTCTCAGGGTATATTCCCAGGAGTGGGATTGCTGGGTCATATAGTAGTTCTATTTTTAGTTCTTTAAGGAACCTCCATACTGTTCTCCATAGTGGCTGTATCAATTTACTTTCCCACCAACAGTGCAAGAGGGTTCCCTTTTCTCCACACCCTCTCCAGCATTTGTTGTTTGTAGATTTTCTGATGATGCCCATTCTGACTGGTGTGAGGTGATACCTCATTGTAGTTTTGATTTGCATTCCTCTAATAATTAGTGATGTTGAGCAGCTTTTCATGTGCTTCTTGGCCATCTGTATGTCTTCTTTGGAGAAATGTCTATTTAGGTCTTCTGCCCATTTTTGGATTGGGTTGTTTCTCTTTTTAATATTGAGCTGCATGAGCTGTTTATATATTTTGGAGATTAATCCTTTGTCTGCTGATTCGCTTACAAATATTTTCTCCCATTCTGAGGGCTGTCTTTTAGTCTTGTTTATGGTTTCCTTTGCTGTGCAAAAGCTTTGAAGTTTCATTAGGTCCCCTTTGTTTATTTTTGTTTTTATTTCCATTACTCTAGGAGGTGGATCAAAAAAGATTTTGCTGTGATTTATGTCACGGAGTGTTCGTCCTATGTTTTACTCTAAGAGTTTTATAGTGTTTGGTCTTACGTTTAGGTCTCTAATCCATTCTGAGTTTATTTTTGTGTATGGTGTTAGGGAATGTTCTAATTTCATTCTTTTACATGTAGCTGTCCAGTTTTCCCAGCACCACTTATTGAAGAGCCTGTCTTTTCTCCATTGTATATCCTTGCCTCCTTTGTCATAGACTAGTTAACCATAGGTGTGTGGGTTTATCTCTGGGCTTTCTATCTTGTTCCATTGATCTATATTTCTGTTTTTGTGCCAGTACCATATTGTCTTGGTTACTGTAGCTTTGTAGTATAGTCTGAAGTCAGGGAGTCTGATTCCTCCAGCTCCGTTTTCTTTCCCTCAAGACTGCTTTGGCTATTCGGGGTCTTTTGTGTCTCCATACAAATTTTATGATTTTTTTTGTTCTAGTTCTGTAAAAAATGCCATTGGTAATTTGATAGGGATTGCATTGAATCTGTAGATCGCTTTGGGTAGTATAGTCATTTTCACAATATTGATTCTTTCAATCCAAGAACATGCTATATCTCTCCATCTGTTGGTATCATCTTTAATTTCTTTCATCAGTGTCTTATAGTTTTCTGCATACAGGTGTTTTGTCTCCCTAGTTAGGTTTACCCCTAGTATTTTATTCTTTTTGTTGCAATGGCAAATGGGAGTGTTTCCTTAATTTCTCTTCCAGATTTTTCATCATTAGTGTATAGGAATGCAAGAGATTTCTGTGCATTAATTTTGTATCCTGCAACTTTACCAAATTCATTGATTAGCTCTAGTAGCTTTCTGGTGGCATTTTTAGGATTCTCTATGTATAGTATCATGTCATCTGCAAACAGTGACAGTTTTACTTCTTCTTTTCCAATTTGTATTCCTTTTATTTCTTTTTCTTCTTGATTGCCGTGGCTAGGACTTCCAAAACTATGTTGAATAATAGTGGCGAGAGTGGACATGCTTGTCTTGTTCCTGATCTTAGAGGAAATGCTTTCAGATTTCCACCATTGAGAATGGTGGTTGCTGTGGGTTTGTCATATATGGCCTTTATTATGTTGAGGTAGGTTCCCTCTATGCCCACTTTCTGGAGAGTTTTTACCATAAATGGGTGTTGAATTTTGTCAAAAGCTTTCTCTGCATCTATTGAGATGATCATATGGTTTTTATTCTTCAATTTTTTAATATGGTGTATCACATTGATTGATTTGCATGTATTGAAGAATCCTTGCATCCCTGGGATAAATTCCACTCGATCATGGTGTATGATCCTTTTAATATGCTGTTGGATTCTGTTTGCTAGTGTTTTGTTGAGGATTTTTGCATCTATATTCATCAGTGATATTGGTCTGTAATTTTCTTTTTTTGTAGTATCTTTGTCTGGTTTTGGTATCAGGGTGATGGTGGCCTCATAGAATGAGTTTGGGAGTGTTCCTTACTCTGCAGTTTTTTGGAAGAGTTTGAGAAGGATGGGTGTTAGCTCTTCTCTAAATGTTTGAGAGAATTCACCTGTGAAGCCATCTGGTCCTAGACTTTTGTTTGTTGGAAGATTTTTAATCACAGTTTCAATTTCATTACTTGTGATGGTCTGTTCATATTTTCTACTTCTTCCTGGTTCAGTCTTGGAAGGTTATACCTTTGTAAGAATTTGTCCATTTCTTCCAGGTTGTCCATTTTAGTGGCATAGAGTTGCTTGTAGTAGTCTCTTAGGATGCTTTGTATTTCTGCGATGTCTGTTGTAACTTCTCTTTTTTCATTTCTAATTTTATTGATTTCAGTCCTCTCCCTCTTTTTCTGGATGAGTCTGGCTAATGGTTTATCAATTTTGTTTATCTTCTCAAAGAACCAGCTTTTAGTTTTATTGATCTTTGCTACTGTTTTCTTTGTTTCTATTTATTTCTGCTCTGCTCTTTATGATTTCTTTCCTTCTGCTAACTTTGGGTTTTGTTTGTTCTTCTTTCTCTAGTTCCTTTAGGTGTAAAGTTAGATTGTTTATTTGAGATTTTTCTTGTTTCTTGAGGTAGGCTTGTATTGCTATAAACTTCCCTCTTAGAACTGTTTTTGCTGCATCCCACAGGTTTTGGATCGTTGTGTTTTCATTGTCATTTGTCTCTAGGTATTTTTTGATTTCTTCAGTGATCTCTTGGTTATTTAGTAACGTATTGCTTAGCCTCCATGTGTTTGTGTTTTTTACGTTTTTTTCCTGTAATTGATTTCTAATCTCATAGCGTTGTGGTCAGAAAAGATGCTTGATATGATTTCAATTTTCTTAAATTTACTGAGGCTTGATTTGTGACCCAAGATGTGATCTATTCTGGAGAATGTTCCGTGTGCACTTGAGAAGAAAGTGTAATCTGCTGTTTTTGGATGGAATGTAATATAAATTGCTGTAATGTTTTAAGAATAAAAATGGGAAAATAAAATGTAGAAAATCAATGAAAAAGAGTGAAATGATAATCTTTTCCAATCACTAAATCTACTTATAACAACTGAAAATTTGGTTTCTTTGAAACAACTGAGTATGGAAGGTTCTTCTCTGTCCATATTAGAGTTGCCGATGGGAGGTTACAGATCCTCAGAGAAACGTGGTCCCAATTTACAATTACTTACCTTGTCACACTTCAATTGCACAAAGCTTATTTTTTTACAGTCTCACTAATTTTTCAGTTCTAAGCAATTTTTATGTCATGATATGAACTCCCAATTAATATTTATATTGGGCCAACATTTCACATAAAAGAACTTAATCTTGGAGTACTATAATACTTTATAAAATAGTCTTACTGACTCTGATCTTTTCCAACTCTAGTGCACACCAGATGATGTCATTCATTTTGTCATTTTCCCACAGACACACTCACACCCATTACTCTAGTCTTTTCCTTGTTCTAGGTAACCTCTACAACTTGATCTCATTATTGCCTTTATATAGTATTTCCCCATTATTCTCTAAAATGTGTCCTATTTTTGGTATAGAAATGGTGTTTGTAATCAGAAAATTTTGGATTTAAAACCCAGCTGTGCCACATAGCAGATTCATGATTTGGGAACATTACATATTTCACTAACCATAAATATTCTCATGTATAAAATGGGGGATAATAATGCATTCCATTCATGGATGTAATGAGAATTTAATGAGCAGGAGAAACTACTCAGAATTCAGAAACACTATGTTGGGGCATGCAAATCGGTACAATCTCTTCAGGGTATGATTTGACAATACCTATTTTTTAAAAAGGTGCATCGATTAGGTTAGACCAAGTTGGAGTAACAAATAGATTGCGATTGCTATGTTTCAGTAAAACAGAAGTGTATTTCTTACTCACCAAGAGTCTGGGGCAAGTGTTCAGGTGAGAAGGGTTACCTTCCAGGTCCCATTCTGGGACCCAGAGGGTGCCGGTTCAGCCACTATCGGAACTGTCCTCCCAGATGAGAAACAGATTAGGGAAATGTGCATGGGAGGACTTTGAAGGGCAGAACGGGAAGCAGAAAAATCACCCTACACTTTTCTCTGGAGAAAACTTAATCATGAGACCACAAATAACAGCAAAGGAGACTGAAATACTTAGTCTGACCCAAAAATGGGAGGAGTTTTGCAGACAGCTTGCTGTGTCTGCTACAATCACCTGCAATAATAGAGACGCACGCAAACACAGGTATTTACCCAAGAAAATATCCTGCTAATTTCTAACAGAAAAGAACCAAACCAATGTAACTATCTATCAACAGGTGGCCAGTGAAATAAGTCACTGCACATTCATAAAATGGATTATTATGAAGCTAGTAAAAGAAAGAATGGAGAGAGTATGTTGTTTTAGCAGCAAGCTAAAAATGTTGTCTGTGGAAATAAAAATAAGAGGCAAAACAGTGTAACATGTCCACATCATCTGTGTACGTATGTATTCAATAACAGGATGCCTTATTTTTCTCCAGCTTTATTGAGATTTGACATTATACACATTTAAGGAGTACAATTTGATGATTTGATACACACACACACACACACACACACACACACACATATAGTGAAATGATTACCAAAATAAGATAACACCTCCCTCACCTCACATAATTACCATTTTTTTGTATGTGGTGAGAATATTTACCATCTATGTTCTTAGCAACTTTCATGGATGTAACGGTATTATTAACTACAGTCACCATGCCGTACATTAGATCCCGAGAACTTACCATTTTATAATTGGAACTTCATGCCCTTTGAACATTTTCCCAGTTCCCCAACTAGCCATCCCTGGCTACATCATCATACTCTCTGTTTCTGTGAGTTTCTTTTTTAAGATTCCACATTAAATGAGGTCATATTCTGCCTGTCTTTCTCTGACTTCTTTCACTGAGCATAATGTCCTCAAGGTCCATCCATGTTGTTGCAATTGCAGGATTTCCTTCTTTTTATAGTTAAATAATATTCCATTATGTATATCCATCTGTCAGTGGACATTGAGGTTGTTTCCGCATCTTGGCTATTGTGAAGAGTGCTGCAATAAGTACAGGGGTGCATACTACTCTACAAGATAATGATTTGATGTCCTTGTGATATATATACTCAGAAAGGGGATTGCTGGATCATCTGGTAGTTCTATTCTTAATTTTTTGAGGAACCTTCATACTGTTCTCCATAGTGGCCGCTCCCAGTTACGTTCCCAACAGTGCACAAGGGTTCCTTGTTCTCCACATCCTTGCCAACACTTGTTATTTCTTGTCGTTTTTTGTTTTTTTGAGGTACGCGGGCCTCTCACTGCTGTGGCCTCTCCCGTTGTGGAGCACAGGCTCCGGATGCGCAGGCTCAGCGGCCATGGCTCACGGGCCCAGCTGCTCCGCGGCATGTGGGATCTTCCCGGACCGGGGCACGAACCCGTGTCCCCTGCATCGGCAGGCAGACTCTCAACCACTGCGCCACCAGGGAAGCCCTTTCTTGTCGTTTTGATGATGGTCATTCCAGCGGGTGTGAGGTGATATCTCACTGCGGTTTTGATTTGCATGTCACTGATGATTAGTAATTTGACATCTTTTAATTTACCTGTTGGCTATTTGTACGCTTTGGAGAATGTCTCTTCTGGCCCTCTGCCCATTTTAAAACAGGGTTATTAGGTTTTTTGTCAACGAGTTCTATGAGTCCCTTATATATTTTTGGTACTAACCCTTTAATGGAGATGTGGTTTGGAAATATTTTCTCCCGGAACATAGACCGCTTTTTCATTGTGTTGATGGTTTCCTTTGCAGTGCAGAAGCTTTTTAGTTTGATATAGTCTCATTTATTGATTTTGCTTCTGTTGCTTGTGCTTTCAATGCCATATCCAAAAAAATCATTGCCAAGACCCATGTCAGGAGCTTTTTCCCTATGTTTTCTCCTAGGAGTTTTAAGGTTTCAGGTCTTGCATTTAAGGCTTCGATCCATTTTGAGTTAATTGTTTGAGTGGTATAAGATAGGTGTCCAGTGTTATTCTTTTGGATGTGAGTATCCAGTTTTCCCTATAACATATGTTGAAGAATAACCTTCCCCACTGAGATTCTTGCTTGCCTTGTCAAATACTTGGCCCATGCATAGGGAAAAAAAGGGGGGGAAATCTTTGGAAAACTTTTCTGCTCTTTATTTCTTAGAATTCTGAATTGTTGGCACAATGCCTTAGGAAAATAACCTAATTAATTGCTTTCAGGGAGATTAGGTCTAGAAAGAAGCAATTCCTGTTGCTTGATTTGTGTCCCCAAATTTCCCTCAAATATTCCAGTGCAGTTGTCTCTAAAATTAACTGTGAATAAAATCAGAATTCTAGCAGTCTGTTGAGTAGCTGTGGAGTCTGAATGTATACGGTAAGACTTAGAGCTGGAACTGGGGACAGGAGGAAGGGAAGAATTATCACTGCAATAATTCTGTGAGCACCCAAGACACATGGCTGGTTGAGGGGAGGGGGGGACTGGGGGATCCTTCCCCAGCTCAGGCATTTCCTCCGTGCCTCCAGACATGTACATGTAGGATGAAATGTCATCCTCCGTAAATCAGTCCGGATTCAAGGGCTCAATTCAATGTACAGGAGAATAGTTCATCCGCAGAAAATGATAAAAGAAAGGATACGGGCATTTTGAAAGAGAGAGTTTTCATGTATGTATCTAAATCCCCATCGGACACCCCTAACTCTCAGACGATGGTGTTCTTATTGATATGCCAAACAAACAAATTAAAACAAGAGAACAGCAGCAAAAAACCTACTTCCTCAAATGGCTCAAAGATTTGCCAAACCCTAAAACTGGAACAGTTTACAGTGGAGTAAGTCTGTGATAAGAAATCGCTAGACTGTTTTGCCCACTGCGTTGGAAGGTGGGTGTCTGCATCTTGCGCCTCCCGTGAGGCCATTGTTTAGTCTATTTGGAGTCACCACGTCCAGTTCTGACAAATCGGTTTTGGAATAGCACCACCCCAAACTCGCAGTCTGCCTACCAGTTACACGTGATTTAATAACAGTCACAAAGTGCTAATGCAATGAGAAGAGGCGAGTTTCTCAGCAAGCAGAGCAGCTGCGGCTGCCTTGGCAAAAGCCTTGACCAGCTGTCAACCAGGATGTCAACACTGCAGGGACCCCGGCCAAGGGAAAACATCAAGGTAAACACTCAGGAACCTTGGGCCTGAATTCTTTCTGCACCTGAACTGTAAGGGACCCTTCTACAGCATCACCAATAATCTGTGCTGATCCATCTGCTTTAGGGGGCCCCTGCCCTCAGAACAGTGATCAGCACAGCTCCCCTCAGGGAGAAAAGCCCCAGGGGTCTTCCTTCCAGATTCTTTATAAGATCGCTCTGGAGAGACCCCACACCTCATGTCAATTTCCAAAGCCAATATTTAGGAATTTAGGGGCATGGTCAGTACAGGGCCATAGGAGACACTAATTCTGAGAAACCTTGCACTGATGAGATGATCCATTTTTATCAGAGGCCATTGAGGGGGGAATATTTACAGCAATGAAATCATAATGTCCTTGCAAACTGGACACGGGGAACCAAAGAAAATGCCACCCCTCTAATGGTTTTGTCATTGAGTTACTTGTGTACTGAGCTCGATTGATTCCAGCCCCGGGAAGGAGGGGCCCCTGTGTGTGTGCGAGGGGCACACGGTGCAGGATGCTGACAGATGGACACGCCAGCCCAGCCAGGGGGCTCCCGCTCGTACTGTATCGTAAATATAAAACCGTTCTGCGTTGCAAGGGGAGAGAATCTAACCAGCGGTATAATCACAAAGGTAGAAGAATCTGCTTTTCCAGTCTCCCACTGAAAACCTCAGTCCGGCAGATCACACAGTTAGAGGGTTCCTCGAGATTAACATGGAATCCACCCAGAAGTGTGGGTCTCTGTGTCAACCACGCTGGCACCGACCACACCTAGCTTCTCTGCCGCGTGGCCCTTGGTCGGCAGCTTCATGCCTCCCGATACACTCACGTTAGCCCCACAGTGGTGTGACTTCCCTTGGCCGGATTGCAGCTTACTTTTTTCTCTACCATGAAAACACTTAAGTTCCTCACCGTATTAATATGCTTTTGTAAGACAGTCCTTAAACTGATACGTGAGCCCTAATTCAAACACTGAGTGTACTACAATATCCCAAAGCCACAACAACGATTTGGGGGCCATTTTGTCTGACATTCTGTCCTCTCCTATTGATTTTGTGACTGAGATGGAACAGGACAGGCAAGTATCCCTGAGCTGTCTTCATCAGGAACCTCCTAGGAACGCAGTTGTCTCTACTAGCAAGGCCAGGTGAAGAGTTTTGTCCCTGCCACTTCCTACTTGAAGGAAGAGGTGTGAAAACCACTGGTTATTGTAGTCAGTTTATCTCACACCTGGTGTTACATACTAGTTACTTAGGCAAGTGGTTAGAAGTCATCAACCAGGTGCTGTGTCTCTAAGCCTCCAAGTGTCTCAGCAGACCTCAAAGTAACACGCACCTCCTCCCAGGCCCGTGATTCGCAGACCGCGGCAGGGGGCCCGGAGGTCCAGCCTCGAGGACATGGAGAGCCAGCCCCTCATCCATCAGACAGCTTAGTCCTAAGACCCAGAGCAGGAGCCCTGGGAACCCAGAGACACAGCCGGGCATCCCTGAGGAGGAAGGGGTCGTGGTTTACCACTGCCGAGATCTGAGCTGCTCTCAGGAACTGGATCATTTTACTCCACTTCCATGCTTGAGACAGGAAAAGGAGATGCTCACTGCAGAATGAAAGACGTACCTCGGGGAATGACATGCTGCCAAAGGCGTCCACAAGACCCAGTGGCTGCTTGACCACCGCCCCGGGCTGCAAGCACATTATCCTGGCACCCAGTGGACTCCAGCATTGACTGGACCCACCACCCAAGGGTCACTCTCCTCCCAAGGGTCATTCTCTTACGTTCTCAGAGTTGCTGTGTTCATGGGTCACGCCATCAGTATCACTTCCAAATGGAAGTGTCTCGGTATGTTATCAGCCCAAACAAACATCACACTTCTGGGGTCATGCTGAAGTCCTGACAAATTCAGGAACGAGACAAGGATGGTCTACTCTCCCCCACGTCACTGATCACCTTAATGGAGACGTTAACCTATACGTTAGACATGAGAAAAGTGAAAAGTAGAGACAGGAAAATTTTATAAGGAGGAAGCAAAGAAAACAGTTGGAATAACTACGTTCTTGGAAACTCAACTGAGAAGCAATTGAGAATTCAGTAAATTAGCGAGACATATAATAAATATAGGGCTTCCCTGGTGGCGCAGTGGTTGAGGGTCCGCCTGCCAATGCAGGGGACACGGGTTCGTGCCCCGGTCCGGGAGGATCCCACATGCCGTGGAGCGGCTGGGCCCGTGAGCCATGGCCGCTGAGCCTGCGCGTCCGGAGCCTGTGCTCTGCAACGGGAGAGACCACAACAGTGAGAGGCCCGCGTACCACCAAAAACAAAAAAAAAAAGAAAAAAAAAGAAAGGCTTCTAACTACTCTATGTGACTCTACAGAACATGGAGTTTATTTGTGTAAACCTCCTGCAAAACAAATAGTGACACCCCTTCTGGTTTGGAATAATGACTATAATAGATAATATTTACGGGGCATTTATGACGTGTAATGAACTATTTAAGCTGCTCATGCCTATTAACCGATGATTGAGGATCCAGTGTGTAAATAAATCACTTCTCTGTTCCTTTTCTTGCAGAGGTACAATCTCGTTAGCTAATTAAAAATAAATGACAAATTCTAGACCGGAAATGGAAATCTGACTCACGACTCCAGCCTAGTGCTTTAAATGACATTGCAGAGAAGTCACTGCCTTCAAAACAGCATTTTGCTCTTCACGTGGAGAATTTCCATTATTCATTAGCCGACCTTTTTATTTCATTGTGCAGTAATTGGCTGTACAATTTAATTATGCACAAACTCTAATTGATGATCTTAAGGGTTCCCAAACGGCTCTATCAATCAGAAGGAACAAATTGTGATGATCATGCGGCTTTGTCATGTGGCAGACCAAATAAAGAAGCGTATTTCACCGTGTTGTACGCATTTTGTTCCTAAAGGTAATCCGGGTCTCAGAATCATCAAATGAATTATAAATTAAGATTCAGACACGTGCTGGTCACTCACCTCATTAGCCTAGTAATTAAACATACAGTTCCTCTGTATAATTCAAGGGTCTGTGCCTCCTGATGCCCTCACGGTATTTTAGAAAACATTAAAAAAAAACTTAGGAACTCTTTTGTTTCTCTGATCCATGTCTACAGCTAGCTCTCATTCTCCAGTGGAAGTAAACTGAGCTTAAGGAAATAACTGAACTCTTTATAGCCACAAGGATATCACTGTGTTATTTTCTTGCTGTTTCACTCTTAAGTCGGCTTTTATTTTTAGTAGAATTATACTTGCCCACAATTCAAAGAGTCGCCAACTTTCTCAAGGTACAGCAGCCCCTGTCCTCCCTCCCACCGGCAAACAGTTCAACCCTTTTAATAAATTTCTTGGTATTTACCTCTAAAGTGTAAATATTACCCTTTAATTGCTAGTTATTGACTTTCATTTTGTGACAATATTTATTGCATTTTGAGTATGGAAGATGGGGATTTAGCTCACTTTCACCCCTCCTCTTCCCCACAATACTTTCCATTTCTTCTTTTCCCTTTCCTTCCCATCTTTTTTTGCTTAGACCAATATTAACTCTCATGTTACTATGACAATGCAAATGCTATTCACAGCCAAGACCCATACATCACAAGACTCCTTTTCATTTCCTGAACAATGCTATTGCTTTTAAGATTTGTAAAAAATTAATAAACAGAAACTCCAATTAAATAGATTTGGGGGACCAGAAGGGGAACTCTCACACTCTGATGGTAGCAGAGCCCAACCTCTTCATTCCTGGCAAGGACTTAGCCGATGAAGAGCCATGGGCTCTTTGCTCACTACGGCCCTCCCACCTGCCTCTCCCCGCTGCGTTAAGAGTGTTCTCCTTCCCGTGCCAGGCAGGGACTTGCACGTGGCTCGCCATGGCGGCAGACCCCAAAATGCATTCTCTGCTAATCCCGAATAAACCCATCTTTGCTGGAGAAATATCTGGCATCTGTTTGTTTCAGGTCAACAGATTCTAATTTGCCCTCTCCACCCCATAATTACTTATTTATGTAGCCCTATACATTTCCTTTCAATTTGGTATTCTGTCAATTTCCTTCTGTATAACAAATATTGCCCAGAGGTTTCTGACCTGTTTCAGCTGGAGCTGGTCTCCCTCGAGGTCTGTTTCACAGATGCTCTCCTGGATTTCTCCACCACCATGCTGAGGGCTACCTCCTCTTTTTTCCTTTACTGGATTCCCAGCTTCTCTCAGTTCAAGGCTTTTGGGCATCCCCTCTGGTTTTGGTAGCATCTACTTCCTGTATCATTCCAAATATAAGCATTTAAGAATTACACTTTTTGAGAGCTGGTTGGCCCAAATTCTCTTTAAATATCATCATACTTCATGAATCCCTGCAACTGCAAGGTCTTCTCGTATGCTGACCAGTCTCACCACTTAATGGTGCTGGGAATCTGAGTCATGGCCCGGCTGGATCACTAAATATTTCTGGCTCTGGCTCAGTCCGCCCTGCAAGCCTCCGTCAAACATTTCTTATTTACTCACATGCCCAAAGTAGCACCTGCTACCTGAGAGCTCTTCATCTGTCACCTGCACCTGCTCTGTCTGTACCAGTGTCTGCCTCAACCCACATCTATACTTGGTCCTTACCCAAGACCCTTCCTGTCTGCTTCTTTCCACATCAGTTTTCCAGTTCCTAAAAGAGCTGGGGTTCAAACGATTAATGGACCTCAGATGTCACACTCAGAAAATCATTTATTATTTCAATATGTGTTCATTTACTGGTAGTAGTGACAGAGGTCACATTAGATTAACAGCCCATTAAGAACCTTGCCAGGCTCATGTATAACAATATACAGTTATCAAAATTTCACCATGTTTGGTGAAAACGGTGCATTTTCCTCAATGTGAAATCAATATCTTTAAACATTTCCCCCCAAGACCCCGTTTTCTGTATAAACTACTGAAACTATAAACATTATAATGACACGAATGCTAATTTTATTAATTCTGCTTGGTAAAGTGACTTATTACATTTTCTGTTTATTTGGAAATCTTAACATTTCAGATCCTGTTGGTTGATTCTGTTGTTCAGATCATGGGCAAGCTTGTTTTTTTGTCTAGTAGTTCTATCAGTTATGGGGAGGCAGACGCTTAAGTCCTCAACTGTAATTGTGAATTTGTCTATTTTTCCTCTCAGCTCTATCAGCTTTTGCTTCATGTATTTTGAGGTTCTGCTGTTTGGGCCATAGACATTTAGGATCATTATGTCTTCCCAGTAGACGACCCTTTTATCATTATGTAATGTCATTCTGTGTCTCCCGTAATTTTCTTTGCTCTGAGGTCTATTTTAGCTGATATTATTATAGCCACTTCTTATTTTAAACTTCAAAAGGGTAAACACCAAAGAAAAATAGGTAAAAATGTACAATAGAATCCTGCAGAAAAATTAACCAATGCAAATAAATACTTAAGAAAATGTCTAATTAAGCAAATGCATAAAATATGAACCAGTTAATAGTCCAGAACATGCTTAATTGTATATTTCAGTCTAAGACCAATTAGCTATGGATAATTTGACAATAGTTGTTGCCACATGTAAAATTTCAAATTAGATGTAAAAGATATACTATCATTCCATTTTGTCTGTGAGTTTTTTGCTTGATTTAATACTGGTGTACAATAAATAATATAGCTCAATTTTCTAAATACAGCTTTGACATTTTCTGATTTCAATCAATTGTTTAAGTCTACCTGTTATGCATGCAAAATCCAATGAAAATGGAAATCTTTCTATAGTAAGTACCAAGGCACATGACACTCTATCAACTAGATATGTAGACATTTGATATCTTCCCTATGAATCCTTAGTATTTTAAACTCCATGTTACATGCTTTTTTTTGCAGAGGAATTCATTTAGACTTGCAAACTACTTCTCTTTCATTCTGCATCCACAAGGGAAGCAAGGAGATGAAATGTTGTAAGTACATTTAATTTTAACTTAACTATAATTGGTTGGCATCTACGGTCTTTCTCAAGTGATGGATCCCCAATTTTTATAATAGAATAAAATATTATCAATATTAATGAGTAGCACTTTATCTTGAAGAATTATCATTGAACAAAAAAATGCATCTCAAAGAGAAATGGGATGCCATCTCTAAACCAGTAAGAGTCAAATATTGATAGTAGTAGAAATTTTTAAGTAAAGTTAAATCTTACAAACATGATAGGAGAAACTGACAACGACCCTATGCATGTGAGTTCATCTACTGCATCGCTACACTTTTATCAGGTGGAGATTTTAAATCATTTTTGGGCTTCCTTGATCAACAGTGAGAGTAGCCGGTAAAAAAATGTGTGTTTGTGAAGGGGCTTAAGATACTGACTTACTCCCGGTTGAGAAAGAATGAACACGATTTCCTTAAGACAATACGAAGGTACTTAAACTAAAGTGCAATGTAACGCATGCTGTTAGGGGGAATATCTTCTTCAAAATGGATTTTGTTGGTTATCTGTGACAAAATGAAGCATCTTGAGTTTTACTGTTATTTAATTGATGGCCAGGTTTAGTGGGCATCTGCTAACTTTTCCAACACACTTTGTGCCTTTTTGTCCTCCCGATTTCCTTGAGAAAATGCACGCTTCCAGGCCTGCCTGCGGTTCTTGCGGTATGAACCCAAGTATCTATCCTGCTCACTGTAACCTAAACCAAATCTGACCAGGAATCATCTGTTGCCATTTTTTCGGCAGTAAAGTATAGAATAAAGACAGATTGGGGGTGACGACGTCCTTTGGATCCCAAGTTTCAGGCTGTGAGGTCAGCTCCTGTCCTTGGAGGAGTCAGAGGATGTTAATCTAACGCACAGCAGAAGAGGAAGATATAAAACACGAAGACAGAGTCCAGATTGCCACGTAAAATCAGTTCTTAGTTGTAGTCCTTAGAAATGATGTATTTTTTCCTTTCTATGCTTGCTACATTCCTCTTTTTTTTTTTTTTTTTTAAGCTCAAGCTTCTGTCACTGGCGTCCAAAAATCCTGACATACATACTCAGGGCAGAACCAGGAGTTCCACAACTCCTATTCGGGGAAAGGTTGAACTAGAATTCCTTCCTTCCTTCCTTTTTTCTCTACTTAAAGTCTACAAAATTTGTGGAAAAACAATCAGATGCTTATGTGATGAAGCTCAGGATTGCTTTCCTCTTAAGGAATAAAAGCCCCTTGTATAAAGATGATGACAATGTCCTAGGGGAAAGGGCAAGTTAATGGGAATATGAAACTTGGTCTCTCCTCAGTGTAGCTGTTTTCTGAAGTTAGCTGAGCCTTGAGTTAGGAACTGTGTGTGTCCACTAGCAGTTGGAGTCCTGTATTTGGCAAATCTTAAAAGAAAAAACCCAAAATGTTAAAGGGAAGAATGAATGCCTCTTCTACCCAACTTGATTTGGGATCAAGAATGACACATGGAACCTTTGGATAGATTGAAACTCAGAACCCCACATGGCTCTCAGCAAGAGCAGAGCAGAGATTCACAGTGTTGGAGAAAATGTAGAGAATCTTGCAGAGAGGCCACAAGGTGAAGCATCTGGATTGCCTGGGAATTGGGTAAAACGTCCACCCTTTAAGATGGGAAGGCAGAGGCAGCAGCATTCAGGTTACACAGGAAAGTATCACCTAAAAATTAGACAAAGACTCAGCTGTGCATGGAAGACATAGATAAAGAGGGTTGAAATCCTTTTCAGAAATTTCCATCCCCCCATGGAAGACCTCAGGTCATCTGTGGAACCCCTAAGCTTCTTAGAACACAGCTTGGAAAACACTCATCTCACCCAAAACCCTAACTGGAAATATTTTTTTAATTTTGAAACACTTGTACCTTTAGAGAAGTTAGGTGAACAGCCAAAGTCAACAACTACATTTGATCTAATAAAACAACTGCATCTCATGGATACTTCCTGTCATGCAGCTCATGTTGAGTTTCGGTTTAAACTCGTACAGATCATTTTGCTTCCAGTTCATCAAATATACAGGAAAACGTCAAACCCATCAAAAGGAGCTCTGGAATCTCAGATGTGGGCAGAGCCCTGAAGATACAGATGATGGAACAGCCTTTCCTTGAGGTGATTAAATTCATCGGGGTATAGTTGCGATTTCTAGCTGTCGATGTTGGCAGTTGTCTGGCGAGTGGGGTCCATCCTTTTCTGGGGCCCAGCGTTCCATAATGGCCGCTGAAATGCCCGTTCAGAACATCACAGGTTTTTATTAACTCATTACGAAGAATCCCAGTGGTTTTCTGCATAATCAGCTGCATAAATTCATATTACTCTTCAGGAAACTGTGTGCGAATTGTTCCCTGCTCTGGACTCCTGCAGAAAGAGGGTCATAATTCTAGCAGAGGCCTTACCAGCCTCTGAGAAATTAATCTGCTTATCTGCTTCCACTCCAGTTTAGCCACTGTTTTCAGGGAACAGCAACATTTTATCTATTTGTATTCCTTTCCCTTTTCCACACTCGGCGCGTGTCACTGGGTAGGTACCGTATATTCAAAACCTAGCTCATTTCTCGAAAGAGAAAGAACTATATATATATTTATAAGATATATACGTATTTAATACATATATGCATGAGTGTCTAATATACATTTTAGAGAAAATACACGGTACAATTATTGTTGTTATCTATTATTTGATCGTGTTATTGTTATAATGAACTGACCACCTTTGAGGCCTGCAAGCTGAGATTTAAAGAGGCCTCACAGCCATTTAACACCCATTCAATTACTGAGTCCAACCAATACATACGAATTTCTGCTCCAAAATGCATTTGGCAAATATTTATTAAGAACACTGTCTGAAGAGGCCCTGGACTGGGGTTTGGGAGTCCAGCGGTGAAGTGCCCAGCAAAGCGGGGGACATCCCTGCCTGCCCTGCAGAGCCTGGGCCTCCCCCGTCCCTGCCTGACTTTGGGAGGAACTTCCACCAGAACTTTGTTGGGGAGGATCTCTCAGGATGGAAACGCTACGGGGTCCACTCCTCTTACCATGCTGAGGTCCTGGAAGCTTTCATTTTCAGAACAGTGAACTCAGAGGGAAAGACTGGCAGCGGGTGGTTTTAGCCCACGGAAATGGCTGCTTTTTCTGAGCCCTGTGAGATGCGATTGTTCTGGTGAGGACGTAAAGGCTGTTAGCAGATGATTGTGCGCCATTTTGTTCCTTAACAGACTACGTAAGATGTCAGGACGGGTTTTCGAAAGAACAAATCTCGGCCTCCCCATTCCGGCTCAGCCTCTCTCAATTATGTTTTTGAGACTAGAAATAGGATCTAAAAACCCCAGTTATCTGAGCTTGTTATTGGTTGTCTGAACTGTTTGGGTAGCTCATGCCAGGGGTGACAGGGACCACTGCCTCAGACCCAGGGACCAGGTTGCCCTCGCTTGTTTCCCCAGAAGCCACCGAATTCCATGAGCCCAGCTTGTTACTGTAAATGTCATCACCCATTGGTTTTCTAAGCTAATTTGTCCAAGCAAAGTTCAGTACTTTATAATTGAAGAACTAAACCTCAGCTTTTATTTTACCTTCTAGTTAACTCCCAAAAGAATAATATTTTAAAAAGAATAGTGCATGTGCATACAAACACACATGCAAAGAAAGAGAAAACAACTTCTTCACAAATATTTCAGCATAAGCATCATGCATATTTTTCCTGGTCTTATTGAACCTTCCAAAGCTTCTCTGTAAAGAACTGCTGGTCCTCATTCTATTAACAGGCTGGAAGGTGATGGAGAGAACTTCTTATTGTCTCTGTTCCCAGGGCTCTCCCTTTCCAGTTTCTACTCCAAACACACCTAAAAACAATCATTGAAGTTATGCAAGAAAAGTGTAGGATGTACTTTTCCATTAGCAGAAAGTTCCTTTTGAATACACTGTGAGATGCAGATGTTTCCCTCAGAAAACTCTCCATACGAAGGATCAGACCTTGCTTTTAGAATGTGAGTGAGTCATGTGTCATTACGTGGTACCGTCCCCTGCCAGGCCTCGCTGAATTATAACTTGTAATTCATACCTAAGAGGAAACGGTCAAACACTGCATTTTATTTAACTCCGTGTGAACTCAGCCTAAGTCTCAGGGGTCCTGTGATGTCAGGTGACAACAGCCCAATAAGGCTTGGTCCAGAAACCCTATCGGGGATGCTGTGTGATAACAGTGCCTGCTCAGTCTGTTTCAAGTAAAGTTCCATTCTTTACAGGAAAGTCCCTTCTCCTATGTCACAGATTCTCATTTTATTCTTCAGAACAAAAACATTTAGTGTTCATAAACATCAGTGTACTTAGCATTCTTAAATAAATTATGTGCATAATTGATAAATGATATTTTAAAGTCAACACCATCCATTCTAAAGCTTCATAGTAGTGTAGACTTTGAGCGTCTGTTGGGTTGTTTCTGGACCAACTACCCAATGACAAGGGGGAGACTCTCAAACAAAACGTCGTCTCCTTTCTCTGAACTTTCAAGATTCCACGATAATGTTCCAGAAGAACATCGTGATGCTGCCGTTACTACATCCACGTGGTCTTTCCCTCCACTTCCTCTCTGGCTTCCTCACCTCACTGTATTCACCAGCATAGCTTGGGCTTCCGAATATGTAAAGAAAAGTATATGCTTGATGTCCCTGAGTCGAAAAGCTTGCAATTTAAAAGCAATTGTTTTCTTTCCTTTTTCAGACAAACTTCTCCTTTAGTAACCTAATGTTATTAGGGTACACATCTCCTCAACAGGCATGATCTTAAAGGGTTATATTACGATAAGTAAATGTTTCACCTCATAAGGTCTCATATAGGGAGGAAAGAATTGATAGATTATGGAAGGAGAGAATGAGAGAGAGAGGATGAAAGGAAGGAAGGAGGGAGAAAATAGAAAAAAGCATGTAAGTTACCAACTTTGGGAAAGAGTCAGATGAGAAAAAGACAAAAAAAAGAGGACTGATTCACATCTTGAGTCTGCACACATGTGGAGCGGACATTATTTACAATGAAAGCCAGAGATGGTGGCTTTACGATAGAGGCTGAAAGAGCTGATGGGCATTCTGTAAACACAACGCGTAATTTACCTGTCTAAGATGATCGTGTTCCTGGAATATCTATGACTATCAAGCAGTGCGTTATCACTTGGAAAATCCAGGAGTCACTGGGTCCTAAGAGGCTCTAGAGTCTTCTTTTCAAAGGCCAGTTCTCACAGGGCCGTGGGTCTCTGGAGGTGCCAAGTGGAATGAATAGCACTTGAAGTCCTCTAATTGGGTCCTCAATCCAAGAGTCGTCAATTAGCATATGAAGTACTTTAATAGGAACCAGCACCTTAAAGGCTGGTCACTTAGCATCTAATGTGTCCTTACTGAAATTTAACCAGATGGCGGATGATCATAAAGGCTGTGAGAATCTTTTTGTTATTGGTGAAATGAGTGGTGTTAAGAATGCTGATTAGGAAGAATGTCCAGACCCTGGCAGTCCAGCGGGGCACAGCCCTTGGAGTAGCACCTGGGTCTAGAGGTCCAGTGGTCCGAAGTCGACTTCCGTCACAGCACTGACCGCAAGAGTCCCGTTTTGTCATTGTCACGGCATCTGCTTCCAGCCTTCCTAGGACACAGAGGGGGACCTCTCCCAAGCGCGGGGCAGATTCTGGACCGTTTTTGCCTGGTTGTGTCACACCCCCATTGCCGTCACTCCGTCTATTTGATGATCCCACTCTGGTCCTTCCCACACACTGTTTACATGCCAGGCGCATCCTTAGGGATGGTCTGGATTCTCATTCTGTGTGTAGGAAAGAGACTTCCACAACAAAACTCTCAACATTCAGGTACAGTGATGTGGAGGAATTTCCGGCCATGCCCCGTAACTGGGGCAGGGAGACCAGGGAGGGGACCCCCGGCGGGGTGCGCTGGATACTCACCCTCTGCAGGGGACCCCCAGGGGAGAGTAGCACCGAGGGGAGGGGGGGCAGGAAGGACGTTGTCAAGACAGGGCAGCTCCATGGCCGGCCTCGCCCCGAGCGTCTTTGAGCTTCTCTCCTGCCAGCTGCTGGCACGCGACTGGCACGGGGGCGGTTCTGGGAGCCCAGGGGTGGGTCCGTGTCACTCATCTTCTGTCTCCTGCTGCGATCTTTCTCGCTTCTCCTCTACTCGCTCCTGTTCTCTTCCCTCCGTGATTAAAGGACGAGGTAATAACAATGAACCACGCTTGCAAAGGAGTACGCCTTGTTCTTCTGTCTCTTGGACTAATAAGATGCCTGACGACGCAGAAAATTTTAAAGTATAGCTTCCCCTCTGAGATCTGTATTTGGAGGCTGCAAGCCTACGTAGAGCAGACTTTTCGTTAATTATGGGATGATTCCTGTGCAAAGGAAAGGAGGCCGGGCCTCCGTGGTCCTGGGAGAAGGATGATACTTTGAACCTTTCGGGGCTGATGACCGTGCCATTTCCCGGTGTCCTTTGGTGAGTACACACCCCGGGGCGGGTGGGAGAGGAAACAACCTCCCTGTGTGTCTCCTTTACACAGCACTTCTGGCCCCAGAGGTGTGGGTTTTCCCACACCAAGCAATTCTGCAATGCCAGCTGGGCAGCCTACCGTTTAACTCAATTCCGACTCTGTGTTCTTGGCGTTAGCCTCTGACCCCAGAGGCTAAGGGCTCAGTCCCGCAAGACGCCCCTCATCCCTTCAGACGCCAATCACGAATCCAGGTTGTCACCTGTGCTTCTGAGCGATCGGCCAGAGGTTGGATGTTCCAATGACCCCTCCTCAGATTTGATTCATTTGCTAGAGCAGCTCACAGAACTCAGAAGCATTTTACGTCCTAGATCATCGGTTTCCTGTACAAGAATAGAACCTGGAGCAGCAGATGGAAGAGATGCACAGGGCAGGGTAAGCGGAGAGCACAGAGCTCCCACGCCCACTTGCCAGCACCTCCACGTGTTCACAACCCAGAAGCTCTCTGGACCCCATCCTCTTGGGTTTTTACGGAGGCTGCATTACGCAGGCATGACTGATTAAGTCACTGGCCATTGGTGATTGATCCAAGCTCCAGCCCCTCTCTTCCCTCCCCAGAGGTCAGGGGTGAGGCTGAAAGTTCCCATCCTCTAATCACCAGGTTTGTTCCGCTGGCCACTGGCCCCATCCTTCAGGGCTTTCCAAAAGCCACCTCATTACCGTAAGCTCAAGTGTGGCTGAAAGGGGCTTGTTATGAATAACTGAAGACATCCTTATGTTGTTATCACTTATTAAATCCCAGGAGTTTTAGGAGCTTTGCAGGAGAAATGATGGGGCCTCTTCCTGGCAGGAAAGGGGCCTCTTCTCTAGATTCAAGCTTGGGGAACACTGGTCCGAGGCCAGCTGTTGGAAGGGGACACCAAGGACCAGGATGGAGAGCTCGCCCTGGGGCTGGGGATCTGTGTGGGAACCTCCACACGGGGAGGGCCTGAGGCGGCACCGAGGATGCTGGTTGCACCACAGCTCGTGACTTGGGTCTCAGTCCCCTTTAGACCTGCCGTTCTGGTCTGAAAGCTGAGAGTGAGCACGACGCTGGTGCGCGTGGGGTGGAGGGTCCTTGCGAGGGGACAACACGCCTGGGGGTTGTCCTGTTTCCCCAGCTCTCTGAGCTCTTTCCTCTCCTCCGCTCAGCTGTTGTGAGGCGACGATCATTCTTATTTCACCAAATGTGCTTTGACCTGATACTTGCCTCTAGGTTTATTAGGACTGAACTGCCTTCCTGATAGGTACTGCCCCTCCACGCAGACCACCTCGGAGGGGCCAGGCCCTGTGGTCTCCTCTGTGGGACCTGGCACGAGGGTGGCCCACAGAAAACATGCAATAAACACTGGTTCCCTCAATGAATTACTGTTCTTTGTGGATCTGCTGGTACTTTGGGGGGCTTCCCATGCATGATAATAAATTCGGTTTCGTGGTATTTCTGATGCCTTTAACAGCTGTTGAGTAAACTAAGATTTGAGTTCGCATTAATCTTGTAGAATGTTTTTTAAAAGAAGATATATTAATGAGATGCCTTACCCAAATGTCATCCCATTAAGGCACCATTTTCGAAGATGTCAGGTGCAAGTCAGCATGATCTCCACAGTATTTAATTTTGGGTTCATTTCTTTTATCTTAAGACAAAATGTGTATTTCTTCTAGAAGGCATTATAAAAAAAATCAAAATCATATATGTATGATTCACTCTCATTTTTTCCAGTGGGCATATCCCCAAGATACACTGCCATCCTTAAAGTTAGAACAAACATCTTCAGCAATACACACAACAGCCGATTCTTCTCACTCTAAAACTTAGTAAATCTGTTAGAAAATGCTAAATCCTGGCAGCCTCACTAGCAGGTTTTAATGTGCTTCTGAATTGACTAAAATTAAGTTGAAATTATTTTAGGGGATTCTAAGCTGATAGCGGAAGTTAAATTCATCTGAAGAATAATGATGTGTCAGAGGTAAACCACACAGAATATTATTTAAATTGATAGGCACATTTAATGTTCCACTTCAGTATTTTTGGTTTAGATTCAGCATAGAACTGCAGTCAGACAACTGGTAATGAAAATATTAATGGGAATAAAATTGGGGGAACAGGAGTGTTTTTCAACAGAGTAGGTGGGCAATCACAAAAGGGAAAATGCTGAATAAATGTCGCAGACTTTTTTTTTAAGAAATGTGAAAACTGAACATGAAGGTACTTTTCTTCAAAGTCACATTGGGAACACGCTTACTTGCACTTAGGCATTTGCGAGATTTAACATTTGTCTTTTAAAGACTCAAGTTCCTGGCATAATTAAATTATCTTTGAATTATGTGAACTAGAGTAGCAATAGTTTTTTTAAATTCAAATGTAACACCCAAATATTTTTGCAGTTAGTATCCATACTGTATGTGCCCGTGAAGTGTTTAAAATCTGCATCTTAATCTTCAAAGTGAAAAAGGTGATTCCTCACCTCTAGGAACATCACTGGCAGAAGAATTAAATTTTGTCTAAGCAGCAGATGCACGAAGTAACAAGAATCCACAGAAACATGTCTGGGAAGAGCAAACAGTAGGCGCTCTGCCCTAATTACTGGAGCAGCCTGGGCCGAGCAAGCGTCCTCATTGGTCCGTTGCTTGAAGCCCTTCTCACCTCCGGACTGGCCTCAGCCTGAGGGGCCGCCCTGCTCCAGCCACTCACTCCCTACCCGCCTGCATCAGTGTGGTTCTTTCATGCACTTACGACAAAAGTGCTACATTAGTGATGTTTTCACATCTCCTCTCCATTTTTCTCTGCAAGACCTTATGGACAAAGGCGCTTTTGTCTATTCACTGAATCCCTGTCACCAAGAACCGTACTTGGAACCTTTAGACATTCCACACATGGCTCCGGAATGAATGCACAAGTGAGTGAGTGAATATGACAAAAAATCTAAACAAATTAATGTATTTGAGATAAACACAAAGATTCCGTTTTCTCAGTCGGTTTCACTGATTGTCACCTGGATTGATGAACGCATAAAATTAACAGGTCTACTTTATGACACACAAACATCCTCTTTCAGTGAGACAGCAGCAGAAGGGACCCAGAGGACACACTGGTGCCCACGAAGGGCAGAGGGAGTGGGGGGGGGGGGCGGTGCGATCGTACTCGTTCAGAGACAAACCGACCAAAGCACCACATGCAGTGCGAAGGCTGCTGGGTTAGCAGCAGCTTTTCTCACCAAGGGGGAGCCGCAAAGCAGGGTGGGAGCAGAGCAGGAGAGAATGTGGGCGCGTGGGGAGGGAAGGGAGGTGGCAGGGAGCCTCGGAGAGCAGAGAGGGGAGGGAGGGCGTCCTACCTAACCCATCAGACGTCTGCTCCCTTCCCTTATTATTTGATCTTCCTCATCTCTGGCAGTCAACTTCTGTGCCCCTCATCCCTGATGATAAAGTATAAAATACTCCATGGCCCTTTTAATCTTGTTACATATACACTTAAATGAGGGCAGCAAAGATCCTAGGGTAAAAGGAGCCGGAGGATAACTTTGGTTCCCCGTCTCCCACCTGAAAACAAACGCCCCAACCAAACAACGCGCCCTCTACAGGCAGAAGCGGAAACACGCCCTGACTGATGGCCTGGGTCACGGGCGGCGCCTCCAAACTCGTCCATCTCTGCCCGTCTGTCCATCCTCCCTCTCCCTCCATCTGCTCACTGAGAACATTCTGGAGGGGACACTGCACACCGGCCCCACTGCAAATAACCTCCTCTCTGTTCTGTACCCCTGGTTAGCACAGCACTGACCCCCAGGATGGAACAGACCCTGACTTTCCTGTGACTCTGGGTGGTTCTCGGGCAGCAAAGGCTGGGGGGCAGCTCCGGCCACAGCCGTTCCCGGGGCCCGTGGGCGAGGATGGGCTCGTGGCGGCCTCGCCTCATCCCTGGCTGGTCCTATTTGAGCCGTTAGTCAACACGGCAGAGAAGCTCGCCTCCTGGTAAGCAGGAAGGCTGCTGAGGGTGCTTTTGGATTTTGGAATAACAGTTCACCTGAACGTTACAACGTTCTGCATGATTGAAAGAATCCCACGACAAGGCTTTTTTCTTGCTTTCTTTTTTGCTTTTGACAAAATGCGTGCTGGAGGAATGCAAACTCTGGGTGCAGCTGCAGTAGGACTAAGGGCACCTCTGTGGCTTCTGTGATGGAACAAAGGCACTGGCGTCCCACATTCTTCTGAGAATACATGACTACTAGGCTAGGCTCAAATATCCCAGTGCACTTATGTCCCACTGATTGAGTCATTTACTTTATACTTTCCTTAAAATAATAAGGAAAATAAAACTGGAAAAGATATCTAGCCTTTTCACTGCAAATGTCTGGGTTCTAGTTTCATTTCTAATCAAAAGTGTAAACATCAAGGCTGTCCTGTGACTGTGAAGGAGGCTGGGTACCTGGGGTGAGACCTCTTCTCTCCTTCCTAAAGAGGATGCTGTGGACCTGCACTGGCAGATGAAATGCATCCACGGAGAGACTGGCTTCTCAAGTGATGTAGTAGTGACACTTAGTGTGACACAAGGATGAAGGACCCAGAAAGCAGGGAGAGCTGAGAGTACAAGAAACGGAACAAAGAAGCAGTAAAAGAACCAGGGAGATTGTTTCTTCCCAGAGTCTGAATCTGAAAAAACTAAAAGGTTGATCCTAGTTTTATAACACACTTCAAATTCCACAATTTTAGTGTCTTTTATAGTAACACTGGATTTAGCTTCTCTTTTTCTGCACAGGATTTTACCTGGGGAAATAGTCAATGGATGGAATTCCTTGTCTCTCAGCAATACGTCAACGATGGAGCCTCCCCAGATTAAAACTAAAGACTCAACAACTAGAATATTTATTTAGTAGTTTAGGCTTAATTTCTTACATCAGGAATTAATGTTTTCCCTCAATTTAATTAATACTAATTTTAAATTACCTATATTTAATCATATGTGTTAATGCTTAAGTTTCCCATAATTAACTAGCATTTGCATGTAAAAAAGGATTTTTTTTTTCTTAGCTAATATCTCAAATCCCTAGCATAGTGTCAGGGCCATAGTAGGTGCTCAATAAATATATGCTGGGAAACAGAAAAAAGTATAATAAACTAAACTAAATAAAGTTTTCAATGCCCTACAGCAAGGAGCACTAGGAATAGAGGAGCCTGGGGTACATAGGCTTGATTACTCGTGGCAACAAGAAAAACCACACACTGAGGGAACCATGGGTGTGTCCATAAATTGGGATAGAAAGGGTTTATTAATAAGATTGGGGCTCATGTAAAGTAATCTGGAGAGGGAGGGAAGCAGGGCTGTTCCCTGGACTGGATGCTCTCAGGAAGTAGAGGTAATTCTTGATCCGGTATCAATGAACCTTATCTGTGAGGCCTACGGATGAAGTGGGACTAAATCTATAATTAGAAAAGAAGCAGCGGATTCTCCTATTACCCAGGATGGGCTGCTTGGTCATATTTGTGGTTTGACAATGCTCACGCCTTTGATATGTTCAGATGTGATTATGGTTACATTTGTTTCTACGGCTGTCGTAACCAAATTCCACAGACAGCAGGGCTTAAACAACAGAAGTTCATTTTCTCACATCACTGGGGGCTGGATGTCCAAGATAAAGGTGTCAGCAGTGCTGGTTTCTCCCGAGGTCTCTCTCCGTGGCGTGCAGACAGACAGCTTCTCGCCGTGTCCTCACATGGCCATTCTTCCGAGAGCACACGTCCCTGGTGTTGCCTCCTTTTCTTAAAATGTCACCAGTCCTATTGGATTAGGGCCTCACCCTCATGGCCTCATTTTACCTTAATCGCCTCTTAAAAATCACCTCCAAATGTGGTCACATGCTGAGGTCCTGGGGTCATATAGATTTGAGGGTGGAGGTTATGTTCAGTCCTCAACAGTAGTGAGTCTGATTTTTGATCCATCACAGAATGGTTCTATTTCCTGTTGGCTTCTGTGAAATTGTTCATTTCCAACAGGTCGGTGTCCGGTTCTGCAATTGCATTCTGAGGGTCATTCTGAGGAGCTCAGCCCTTTCAATTTCCTCTCCCAATAATCTCACAAGCATCATGTTCACCGCATTAAAATACATCCCCTTAAATCTACAGTTGTGTCTAGTACCTGCGACCAGATTCTCACTGATTTTCCCAGTGAAGACCCTCCAAGGTCAGGTTTCCTCGTGGAGCCTCCAGGCTGCAACCTGTGTGCCTCTTGAGATTTCCCGGCCCTCACCTTCCTCATGGTTGACGGGTGTGTATTTTCCATGCATATTTCTAACTCTCACTAGGTTTTAAGTTGCTTTAAGAAGAGGGGCTCCATTTTACTTATCTTTGCGATTTTAATCTCTCAATGCTTTGCTTACAATAAAGCTCCACCAAGTACTGAATAAATAATATAAAAACAGTCTTTATCAGCATATATTACACATCAGTATTTCTTAACTAATTTTGATAATATCAGTTTTTTTTTGCAAACATGCCTTAAGGATTAAAATAACCTTTTCATATCAGACATTATAATCAACTCCCATTATTTTCAGCATAAAGAATCTTTAATTTAAGATGATTCATTTTCCAAAAGCTTTTGTGTAATTTGAAAAATGAGACAGATAAAAGACAAGGCAATTTCTCATTGGAAACAATAACAAAGAAGGCTTCTAGGTTTAGGCTTACCTCAATTTAGGGAAACTCAGTCTCTGTAGTATTGCTAGAAATGCGGCTCTCAGAATAGGAGCAAAGGAGGCGGGTAAGCAGCAGCCGTGATCTGACTGGGTCACTGGTGAGGAGACCCAGATGCAGGGCCACACCGGCAGGGGCTCCTGGCCAGCCTGTAGCTTCACAGTCTACTCTTTCATAGCATGGCAGAGGTCACCTCCACAACCGTTACTCAAGAGTAAGTGCTGTCATTTTGTACTCCTAAATGAACCTGTGTGTGTACCTGGGCTAGAGCACCGAGCTGCGGGCAGGTGAACCAGGGCTAATTCTGCCCAATGCAGGGATGGGAAGACATTTGTCCAAGGCTCCAGCTGTGGTCATTTCAGTGCTGACTTTTCACCTTTCGTGAGATGAGATTGGAGGAGATGTGCCCTCAGGACGTTTAGCAGTCCCCCAAAGAAAACAAGGATGCCAACAGTAAAAACAATTACGATTTTCTAGTTCTCCTTTTTCAGGCACTATTGTCTCTTAGAAAGAGAGAAAGATAGCTATGATGGAGTTTTTGGTTTTCCCTTCTTAAAATTAAAAGAAAATGAAAACAAAACAAAGCCAGAGGCTGTTGTTTCCTGAAGCAGAAAATTAAGAGTTTATGATTCTGAAAAAAGAGTCTGTGATTCTGAAAAGGAGAGCGACTCTTTTCTTTGATTCTAGTGGGAGAGAACCCTGTCTCCTCCTGAGAGTGGCTATTTTCTTTGAAAACTGATTTGCTAAATTTGTTCTTGAAAACTGAGTTGGATTAGGAGTTTGGCTATCTAGTTCCAGAATATGTCTGTTAACACCGGTTACTGAATAGGAGGTAAAAGTGACAGAATTCAGAATAGTAAGAAAACTGAAGATGAAGTTTGGCAAAGGGATTTCTCTTGATAGGAGATTTTCCCACTTTACGTATCTCATTAATTCATTCAAATATCTACTAAGAACCAGGTGAGGGCAGGCCATGGAGCTATTGCCAGACTTACAAAAATAATGAGGTTAATCCTCTTTCCTACCATTCAGAGCAGCGGTAGAAAGCGCTACCACTTTCCTAATTTCCAGATTCCTAAACAGGCTGCAGGATACGGGGACTTACCTACTAGTTGGCCTCTGAACACAGAATATCGATGTGAGCTTGAACTCGACGTCCCACCACTTTGGGCTTTTTGGTGTCTTCGGTACAATGAGGTCGTTGTTTAAAGTAGAGGACCTCTGATATCTCCTATCTCTAGGATTCCTGAAATGAAATAAGAGAAGAAAGTCCTATATCGAGTAAAATAACATAGATATTAGTAATTGGGACCATGTGACATCACTTTAAAAGTTTTAAAATTCACTCTCTCTAGTATTTGAAATGCTTTTATTTATTTGATATTTCGACTGTTTCTTCTTCTACTTAAATAATTATTTATTTGTTTTGGCAAACTCTAAAGCAGATACACATTTCTCAAGACCCCTTCTTGCTTCTCAGGAATACTGATTTCCAAGAGAGCTTTCAAGCCGGCTCTCTCAAGAAGCATAACAAGGGATTTCACCCAGGTCTCTGGGAGCACACTCAAGAATCTTCTGGAGTTCTACCTTGGGAAGGACCACAGCTGCCTGCCGGCACCAAAAATGGCGGCCCTCGCCTCGGGGAGGCCCGCGTTTAACTGCTGCTCTACCCATCAGAATCTGTTCTCACTGTCAGCTTGCTTTTTTCTTTCACCAGAGTTTCAGCAAATGCCTCCACACTGTTCACATGCTAAACATATTTGACATGTGCTCTGAAGAAAGAATAAATCAGTGTATTCAGCATATCACACAATATTTAGAAAATAGATTTGTTTTCCCTCTTGCGGACTTTGAAGTCAGAAATATACAAACGGCTGTGAAACATCTAACTGCCATCGAAGGCCGTTTTCTCTGAGGGAAACAATGAGTGTGCTTTTACTAAAACAAGTTGAAGAGTGATTGCCAAAGAGCACTGGGTGGAAGCTCGCCTTTCAACTCTGTGGTACCTTTTTCATCGCTACTGGAAACTGGATTAACTCAAAGGTTTTCCTTTCTCTTTTCTCACTTTTTTTTCCTATTTGTATTTCTAAGACCCTGAGCAAAGTCTTTCATCTGAAAATCCACAGACTAACCTCCTTAAAATGCACGGCAGAAGATTCTGAATATCGTTTTGGCAGATGTTTCTACAGTTTCCTCTGTTCAGTGTTATTTGAATTCTTCTCAAATCAGTTCAAAGAGGTTTTACAATACACAGCATGCTTATAGTCTCCAAGACTGAACTGCAGTTTGGAAGTCTCGTATTAGTTAAATGGGCCACATACATGGCATGAAACAGAATGGGAAATTTGACCAGGAACAGTAGGAAATAATCTAACTCTTACAACCCAAACCAAGGACTCTTGTTTGATATGGAATATTTTGGAGCTGACTCTTATTATCTATTTGCCAAGTTTGAAATAGTATTATTTTTAAAAATACTGAAAGTTCTACCAATTAGATATTTTTGTTACCCTGTAGAAGTAGGCCAACCAGAATTATGATAATAATTTTTAAAAGGATATTGAAATTAGCCCCGTATGCACCACCAAGTTCAAAGAAATTCGACAATTTTATTTTACTTCTATTCTATTCTACCCTAACCAGCTTACACTAAACAGGTGCTCAGTGTGTTCAAGGCAAAACACTGGAAATTGTAGGAAAAAAGGGATTATTATAACACTACCTGTCAGAAAGTGAGTATTTTTATGTTTCTGCATGGTTAGAGCATTCTGAACAAATTTACTGGGACCTCGGTTAAAGGATAAGCCTGGAAGCTGCTGAATCACTGGTAAGGGACCTGCCTCCCTGAAGGTACGTGTTTACAGTTTAAGGAGGACAAGATTTGGAGCCATGTGGACAGTCCCGAGGTTGTAAACTCAGAATGCTTGTCCCATCTCCCTCTGAAGACATTTATTTATATTCCGAAGAGTGAGAATCCAGGACCCCACCCCTTCTCTCCTGAAGAAAAGTGTTTACACCAGGGAGCAAAGGTTTTCCTCCCTTTATGAGAGAAGAGGGGAGCGGTGGCTTACAGGGGTGCCACTCCCATGTGAGCTCCCAGATTCATGTTTTTGGGATTTCTCACCTATGGCAGGGACCCTGATACATGCAGGGTAACACCCGGTTCCCATCACGAAACCCCAGATACGGGACAGATTGAGAAGGAAAACCTATGTAGCTACAGCTCTAAGTAGGAAAGTATAGTCTGTCTCTGTATCAGAAACCATGTGTCCACTTTCAGCACAACACAAATATATTGATTGAGTGACTGATCAATAGATGAATGACAGGTTGATAGATAGATGTTGGCTCCATAAGTGGAGAAATAAACATCAAAGAAGGCAAATTTTAAGTATCCTAAGAAAAATAACGAATTGTCTTGGAAGAGATTTAAGGAAGGTTAAATTACAAACGGTAGGTGACAATCTGAGGAGATGCCTTGAAGTCATTTGCTTTTTCCACTGGCCTAGGGTGATAACAAGAGTCCTAGGACTAGCTCGAGGGTGGAGGAATACTCATCCAGATGGAGGGATAACCGGAGCAAAGCAGGGCCAGGGCCGCTGCAGAGTCTGCAACACAGCACGTTATCTACGGAGGAAAGGGCAGAACTAGAGGCCACATTTGAATCACATGCTGGAGAAGCACATGCAGTTTTGAATAACTTGGGAGCCATTTCAGGTTCTTCAAAGAAGAATGACATGATCAGAGATTCTTTTTCCTTAAAGAATTTATCTGGCATATCCGAATGAACATGGCATTCTATATGCTTATGTGTGTTATTTAACTAAAAATTAAATATCTATTTCAAGTTACCAAAAAAAATTATCTGATCTTTTGTGTCTGTTCAATCACCTAATGCTTTCAGAAGAAACCCATTTTGAGGTCAGCTGCTGAAAAACACTCTGAAAGGATATTGACTCACCTCTCAAAATGTTTTGAACCCAACTGAACTGCAAAATTATCAAATTCAGAAATGTCTAATAATTAGAGTTTATTTCTTCTAACAGTCTGCGTTGTTTTGTTAGGGCTACCATAACAACACACCACAGACAGAGTGGCTTAAAAAACAGAAATTTATTTCCTCATGGTCTGGGGGCTGGACGTCCAGGGTCAAGGTGTCAGCAGGGGGCTGCTTCTCTCGTGTCTTCTCCCAGTTTGCAGATCTTGCTGTGTCTTCACAGCAAGGTCTTTCCTCTGGATCCATCCCAGGAGTCTCTTCTTTCCTTTGAAGGATGTCGGTCATTTGGGATTTGGGACCACCCTAACTTACTCATCTCTCTAAAGACAGGCTCATGTTCAGTAACCTCAGAGAGGGTTAGGGCTTCAACACATGAATTTTAGGTAAGGGGAGAGTGCACACTTCAGCCAATCACAGTCTCTTATGTATTTAAAAGCCTTAAGCCATGTCTCCTGAAATCCCCTATAGCCGATTTTCCACAAACACAGCGTTGTCCTTTGCTAGAGTGCTTGTAACCCTGGCAAATTCATACCATTTGACATCTAAACCTGATCTGCGTTTTGAAGCATGAGTGGAAGGAAAAGAATATTGCGATTCAGTAGGATGCTAAGAGTCTCTTTTTTTTGTCTTTTAAATCTTTTTTGTCCCTTTTCTTCTGACGTGTTATCTGAGGCTTGTTGGCAAATGGACAGATTTTCCATGGAAGTGTATGAATGCTCTTCAAGGGATATGTAAAAGAAAATAATTTTCCAACTTTACAAACATCAGGGTTTTGGAACATTTGGTTTAGATTATGATAAAATAATTTATGAGAGTAATTTTCTTTTTCAGAACCTCTGTGTGGGTTGCCTTTATTTTTCAGCCTCTCTACTGATGAAAATATTACAGTTATTTAAAACCCTCTGTTCACTCCCAAATTAAGAGATCCTTTGTGTAGACACCTGTGTATATTGTATAAACTGACAGATACATATCTAGTGCCTGAATCAACTACATGGCAGATGATCATGAAGAAGAATTGGTCTCTGCCTTAAAGTAAGCTATCGCATAGTGGCATGCGAAAAATAATTATGAAATTCCCTAAAGCAACAAAAATTATTTGCAAACGAGTACTTTTCATTAAATTACTAAGGGCCTCATTCTTATGTTGGACAGAAGCCTTATGAATTAAAAAATGCAAGTTATCAACTTGGAAATGAAAATGAATCTATTTTATCCCAGTATGTTTGCAAACAAGTGCTTCTCTTATAATATGTGACTGTTCAGAACCTGGGAAGCACCCAAGGCGGAATCTGAGGAGGGAGGCGCATCTGGTGAACTCCAACAGAATAATGAACATAAATGGCGTGTTCTCTGACAGGTGGTTGGGGGCATTTGACCAAGACCATCAATTACTTAGTGACACTTTTCAACATTTATAAATCTTATTGTTTAAGTTTCCAGGGAAATCGTTTCCCAGGTTTGGGAGAAGAAAAACCTCCAAGAAAGAAAAGCACTTGTTTTCTCTGGGATCTGCTATAAAAAGTAGCAATTATGGGAGGACCGCCCAAAACCATGAAGAGCTGCAGGGTACAACAGTAGGCTGCTACAGAAGATAGAAGATGTCTGGACTGGAACAAAATAATCTCCGGACCTCAGTTTTCACTTCTTAGGCAATGGATTTAGAGAATTTCAAACACAAGAAATTTAAATATTAATGAAAGGGAACCACATGTCTTCTGTTTCTGGCCACAATGAAGTAGCCAGTATCACACTCAGCCTCTTGAAATAAATAACTATGAAACCTGGACAAATATGTATAATAATTGTTTACAGGAGATGGACAACTACCTATGCAGCCTGCAAACGTGGAGAGAAGGCTTGGTGAGCCACTAGCTCCACTAGGAGACGCTTTCTGAGTCAGGAGGGCACAGCCAAGGTGGAGAGCAGCTGTCTCACTGGGTGAAGATGACAAAGACCAGAGCAGGGAGGTTCTAGCACAGCTGGGATTTGCGGGGAAGAAGTACTTGAAAAGGGAGCATCATGAGGAGGGAATGGCAAAAGTCTACGTGGAAATTCGACTTCAGCCTTTGACGGACTCCTGAGCTGCATGCACAGGAGGTCCAGGACACCTGGGGGACATGGCTCCCAGGACAAGGTGAGATTCCAGAGCCCTCACCTGCTGGGGAGACAGTGCAGTTGGTGTCCAATCAGACGGGAAATTTTGTTGGATATTCTGAGAATCTATAAGGTAAATATTGACATTGCTAAAAGGAGACAGAATTCCACAATTGTAGTTGGGAATTTTTATACAAGCACCACAAAATTGACAGAACAAGTAGATAAAAATCTGTTAACTATATAGCTCTGAACAGTGCTTTGAACAGCCTTGTTGATATGACATGATATGATATGATACATATACACACATATACATATATAGGTGTATGATATATACCAAACCCAATAATTATAGAACTCGAATTCTTTCCAAATACTTTTAGAGCATTTACTAATATTTTCCATATGCTGATTCTCAAAGCAGTCCTCAACAAATTTCAAAGGATTGAAATCATTCAGACCTTGGTTTTTGACTAAGGTGGATTAAACAGATAAGGGGAAGTTCACCCACAGATTAGAAATTAAGCAATACATTTCTAAATAAGTCATAATTAAAAATTCAAAGCAAAGTTTAGAAAAATAATTTAATGAATCCTAATGAAATTTCAAAATATCAGTATGGATAGAAAAAAGTCAATTAATGCTCAGAGGGAAATTTATTAGCAATAAATATATAAGAAAAAGATAAATGCCTAACCTTCCATCTCAAGGATCTAGAAAAATGGCAGTAAACAAAACATAAAGCATGTATAATTAAGAAAATAGGATAAGAACAGAAATCAATAAAATGGGAAAATAAATGAATGCCACAAAGGAAACCATAAACGAAATGAAAAGATAACCTATGGAATGGGAGAAAATATTTGTAAACAATGCGACCAACAAGGGATTAATTTCCAAAATATTCAAACACTTCATACAGCTCAATATCAAAAAAACAAACAACCCAGTCAAAAAATGGGCAGAAGATCTAAACAGACATTTCTCCAAAGAAGGCATCTAGATGGCCAACAGGCACATGAAAAGATGCTCAACATTACCAAGTATTAGAGAAATGCAAATCAAAACTACAATGAGGTATCACCTCACACTGGTCAGAATGACCATCGTCAAAAAGTCTACAAACAATAAATGCTGGAGAGGGTGTGGAGAAAAGGGAACCCTCCTACAATGTTGGTGGGAATGTAAATTGGTGCAGCCTCTATGGAAAACAGTATGGAGGTTCATTAAAAAACTAAAAATAGAGCTACCATATGATCCTTCAATGCCACTCCCAGGTATATATATCCAGAGAAAACTAGAATTTGAAAAAATACATGCACCCCAAGTTTCACTGCAGCACTATTTACAATAGTCAAGACATTGAAGCAACCTAAATGTCCATTGACAGATGAATGGATAAAGAAGACGTGGTGTATACACACACACACACACACACACACACACACACACACACACAGTGGAATATTATAAAGCCATGTGCAGCAACATGGATGGACCTAGAGATTATCATACTAAGTGAAGTAAGTCAGGCAGAGAAAGACAAATATCATATACTACTGCTTATATGTGGAGTCTAAAAAATGATACAAATGAACTTATTTACAAAACAGAAATAGAATCACAGACATAGAAAATAAATTTATGGTTACAAAAGTGGGGAGGGAGGGGATAAATTAGGAGTTTGGGATTAAAATATACACACTACTATATATAAAATAGATAACTAGCAAGGACCTACTGTATAGCACAGGAAACTATACTCAATATCTTGTAATGACCTACAATGAAAAAGAATCTAAAAAAGAATATATATATATACACTATATATGTACAGCAATGTGATTCAGTTATACATACGTATATATATGTGTCACTTATTAATTTTTTTCTGGCTGTGTTGGGTCTTTGTTGCTGCACACCGGCTTTCTCTAGTTGTGGCGAGCGGGGGCTGCTCTTCGTTGTGGTGTGCAGGCTTCTCATTGTGGTGGCTTCTCTTGTTGCGGAGCATGGGCTCTAGGCGTGTCGGCTTCAGTTGTGACATGCAGGCTCAGTAGTTGCGGCTCATGGGCTCTAGAGCACAAGCTCAGTAGTTGTGGTGCACGGGCTTAGTGGCTCCGCGGCATGTGGGATCTTCCCGGACCAGGGATCGAACGCGTGTCCCCTGCATTGGCAGGCAGATTCTCAACCACTGCGCCACCAGGGAAGTCCCGCCACTTATTAATTTTTAAATGTCATGTAAGTGTTTGAGAAGTCTTGACTACCAAGACAGAGCAGCATGGCACACGTGAAATAAAATGGTAATATAGCTGGCATGTATATCTTGTATTCTACGTGCCAAGCACTGATCTGGTGCATTTTGTATGTGACAAACCCAGTGAGGTAGACAGTTTTCTGCACTTTCAGATGAGCAAATGTACATGCAGAAATGCCAAGAGTCTTGCCTGCTGTCATATAACTAAGAGAACAGAGCTAAAATTTTAACCTTGACTGTGTATTTCCTGTGTATTCTCTTAACCATTGATATTACCTCTTGATTCACGAGTTTTACACCTTATTATGCTATTTGGGCCAATTATTTATTTTCTTGACTTAATGTATTACTCTAGTACAGAAAATTTCACATAGCATTAAATGTATCTTTCTTTCTCAGATTTATCCCTTGATCAATGCTTTGACAGAAGGGAATAGTATGTTTCTATCTTTGACATATCACCTAGCTCATGATATTATCTGTCTGCCTGTCTATCTATTATCTATCATCTGTTATCTAGCCATCTGTCTTCGTTGAGTAAAAAAGAACAACATGTTTCTAGGGGTCAAGTAACTAAACACACAGTGAAAGAACTTCTGAAAAGGAAGGAATTATTTTTGATCCAAAGTGAAAAGCTTTTCTGAATAATTAAAATAAAAGAACATCAGAAATGGTTAGCAAACAGTGATTTTTTTTTTAACGTGACACTCATCATTCTAAGTACTTTTTAGTCATCTTCTGAAGTAACTGGAAAAATCAGTCCATGGTTTTACATCCCAAATAATGCTCACCAACAAAAGACAAATTCTGCCCAATCTTAATGGTCAACTAGGTTTGGTTTCAATAAATCAATAAGCTAAAAATGTCATTCAAAGGACGAAATGCAACAATTTTTAATCTCATTCTCACTCAGCTAAACATTTTAAATTCCCCTTTGGTAAGCAAGATCTGAGGACTGGGGTTGCAGCCTGTTTGAATACAGAGAGAAGAAGTCAATTATAATTTTGTTCATTTTCCGAAGGATGAACCTCGAGGTTAATAGGATCAAACTGAATAATGAAGGAGAACGTCCAGACACATTTTATTAAAAACACAAGACCTCTTAAAATTCAACATTACTAAGTATTAGAGAAATGCAAATTATTTTATTGACAACATACACAAATTATTTCATTGACAACATATATAACTTCTTTATTGACGACATAGATAAATGTTGTCAATAAAGAAGTTTAACTCAATTTTAATGACTCATCAAAATAGTGTAAAATGAATCATTCCAGGACTCCAAATTCATTATGGAATTATTCTGAAATCTGCTCTCTTTTAAAATTATGTTGGAAAACCCATCACTATTCTTTAAGCTAGCATTAACCTTTCAAAAAACTAGTAAGTCAAAATTTTTGCAAAGTATCTGCCTCCTCATTTTAAATTTTAATAATCCTTTAATAAAGATGTAGAAATATTATGGTTTCACTTATTTTCCTTTTAATTGCAGATGCACAGTAGAGAGGTAGCATATTCACTGTTAGTGGCATACAGTCATCATATCTTACACACTTAGTTTTCCCAACTTTTCTCCATTTTCCACAACAATATTATTCTCCCACCCATAGCTACCCATTTCTTTATGTAATGGTTATTCTTGTTACTAACCTACCAATGCTTTATTTACAGGTATAATTCCCTGCTACAAAAGTTATACTATCTCTGAATCACTCTGTGCTCCAGTGATGACTTTTCTTGCCTTCTGACCTTCACATATATTTTGATTCTGATTGGAAATATTTTTCCCACCTCTTGACCAAGTGGAACCCCTAATCCTCATTCGGGATTTAGTTAAGAGAACGTGTTTTTCTCAAGAAAGCATATTCTGAGGTCGAACATGGCCTTCTGTGTGATTCTCTATCTCAGTCAGATTATAACATTTTTATACAGAATCCAATTATTTCTCTACTTTGAATTCCTTGTACCCTCGTCTGCTTCTATCACTAAGTTGTAAGGTGACTGAGCAGACGGCCTGACTACCAGCAGTCCGCAGATGCCCAGCACAGAATAGAGTTTTAGTAACATCTAATGAATAAAGAAATATTGTATCTGTGACACCTCTGGTATTACTGTTTTCATCACATAAGACCCCTCTGTGACCTGAACCTCCTGCCCTGTTTAAAATAAGTAAACTTCAATTAACCTGCTTCATTTGGTTCCAGGTTAAAATAAACGATCAGAGCCTTCAAAAATATTTGGTAGTATCCAGTACCTAATGTATTTAACATTAAAAGAGCTATAACAATGATGTATTTTTTTAAATTTTATTTTATTGAGGTATAGTTGATTTACAATGTTGCGTTAATTTCTGCTGTACAGCAAAGTGACTCATTTATACATATGTGTATTCTTTTTCATATTCTTTTCCATTACAGTTTATCACAGGATATTGAATATAGTTCCCTGTGCTATACAGTAGGACCTTGTTGTTATCCATTCTATATATAATAGTTTGCATCTGCTAATCCCAAACTCCCAATCCATCCCTCCCGCACCCCCTAAACAATGATACACTCTTGACAAAGAATTATTATAATAAGAGAAAGTTGTTATTTTCCCTTAAGATTTTTAGAACTTACAGTTTGTACCAATTATATTTTAATTTTATTTCTAAATGCCTTAATGGAAAAAACATGGATATCATGAACAACTACGAAACAATAAGCTTATGTATATAACATGGGAAATTTATTTTATTTTAGGAGTATTATAAAAATAAATGTTTTGGTAGCTATTGCATTTGAAGCTCTCTTTGGGGCTAATGGGAAAAATGTTTCTTTTTTTAAAAAAAATTATAATTCAGAAGTTTCTTTTTAAAACTTCTTTTGAAATGTGTTTTCCTACTGACATTTCACCCTGACCATTAGCCTGGATTACAAATACCCATTTTAAAATTCATATCAAGTGAATAATTATTGCTTTCTTTCTCCTTTAAAATAAACTTCCTCGGGCTTCCCTGGTGGTGCAGTGGTTGAGAGTTCGCCTGCCAATGCAGGGAGGCGGGTTCGTGCCCCGGTCCGGGAGGATCCCACATGCCGCGGAGCGGCTGGGCCCGTGAGCCGTGGCCGGTGAGCCTGCACGTCCGGAGCCCGTGCTCCAAAGCGGGAGAGGCCACAACAGTGAGAGGCCTGCGTACCGCAAAAAATAAAAATAAAAAAAATAAACTTCCTCATGACAAACATGCACGTGTAAGGTTTGTCAGCCCCCTGCCATCGGCCCTCCCCACCAGCTGCGGCTATTTTCAATTCTTCTAATAATTGTTTCCGGTTATTCCCGACGTACCTGTAGCAAACCAATCAGGAACCCAATGAAGCTCAGTACTGTAGTAAAACTAGCTATTGCAAAAGACTTGTACTGCATTTTATATCACTAATGTTAGGAAGAAGGAAATTTGTAGTTGGAATGATTAGAAAATTGGTCCTTGGAGGACCCACCTTTA
Organism: Stenella coeruleoalba; assembly: GCF_951394435.1. Classification (NCBI taxonomy): domain Eukaryota; kingdom Metazoa; phylum Chordata; class Mammalia; order Artiodactyla; family Delphinidae; genus Stenella; species Stenella coeruleoalba. The sequence goes on along the minus strand of NC_137167.1, from coordinate 26,621,441 downwards.
TTTGCCAACATCCCTTTGTCCTCAGTGTTCAAATACTTCTGAGTTGGAATCCACTTGTAATTTAATAGCTTTGTGTCTTTCAGGATTTACATCAACTCTGTTCATCTCAGTGTCCTATGCAATTGAACTGCTACCCCCTCCCCGCCCCCAGCTGGCAAGGGTTTCATTACGCGAGACGAGAGGAAGTGAAATGACCAGCCCCGGGCTCAGCCGCCAGACGCTCGGGAGAGGCTGCTGCCACTCCTCTCCATCCACTCTCCTCAAGCGATACAACACACACAGTCACCCCTGTTGAAACATACTTTGGTGAAGTTATGTAACAAAAGCTGAAATAAGAGAATAGTTTATGCAGTTTAGGATTGGTAGATGGAGAGAGGAAAAACAAAATTATGGAAAGAACTTGCAAGAGTCCCAGAAGGAAAGAGATGGCGGAATTCCTCCTTGAAATGGAGGAATTGAGAAGCATTTATTAAAGGGACAACACGCAAGAAAAATCAGCAAGAGATGGTAAAAAAAAAAAAAAAACACCAGGGTTAGCACAGGAAAAGAGTCGTTTCTTCCCAGTGGGCTGGGGTACAGTGAGGGCAGCTCCTGGCACCAGTAGGGTCTCCAGCTGTAGGGGTCCTGGAGGATATCGGCCTTCATTAGAGGCCCCCCGTCCACCCTCCCTCATGCCCTGAGTGTGATCTGGGGGCACCTCCCCTTGCCTGGACGTCAGCACACACACGAGGGCCTGGCAGCCCCACTGACTCAGGCCAGAATAAGCAGCCCTGAGCCCCAGGCAGGGTCAAGAGCGGACTGTTGGTCCGGGGGCTAAAAGGGGAACACGGAGCACAAATTATGAGCACTGATCTCCATTTGGTTTTTCTACAGCTAGAGCAAAACACTAATGTCCAGAAGAGCCTGGTTCTTAACTTCCACACACACAAAAAAAAAACGATGAAATTTGGACTCTTGTTCATTGCCTCTATTTCCCCAGGAGTTAGATCCTTCTTGTTCTTTTTTCTTATTAAAGGGTTGTTAGCAGTATCACTTTGCATGCGGTTGGAAAGAGTTCCTGGACCCAATTCCAGCATGTGGGTGGAGGCGTCCCCGCACCAACAAGCAATTCTCTGATGCCAGCAGGGAGTCTGAGAATCCACCCCAATTCTGAGACTCTCCACCTGTGGTCAGCGTTGGGTTCCACAGGGAAGGGGCTCAGTCCCACAAGACCCGCCCCCCCAACTTCAGACTCCAGTCGAAAGCTCACGTTAACACCTGTGCTTCTGACCAACCAGCTACCAACTGGAGGTCCCCATGACCCCCTCCAATTCAGGATCGCAAGTCCAGGTTGTTACCTGCACTTCTGAACTGGCTGTAAATCAGAGGTTCCCACGACCCCCTCCTTGGGTTCTGTTAATTTGGTAGAGCGGCTCAGAGAACTCAGAAACATTGTACTCATGAGATTACTGGTTCATTATTAAAGGATATTAAAGCATATGAATCAACAGCCAGATGAAGAGATACACATGGTGAGGTCCTGGACAAAGGAGCTTCTGTCCTCTTGGAACTTGGGCCCTGGCTTGGTGGTACCAGGGAACTTTCTGGTCTCCTTACCTGGAAGCTGGTGGAAAAAAAGGAGCCCCAAAGCTGTCCTTGTGGGTTTTTACGGAGGCTTCACTACATAGTCATGATTGACTAATCAGGGACCAATGACAATCGATTCAACCCCCAGCCCCTCTCCCCTCCTCAGGTCAGCGGATGGGACTAAAAGTCCGAACCCTCTAATCACAGGTGGGTTCTCCTGCCAACCAGTCCCCACCCTTGGGTAGGAAACGCATTTTCAGAAACTGAAGACCAGGGGCCCAATATGATCCCACTGCTCTTATTACCCAGGAAATTCTAAGGTTTTTGGAGCTGTGAGCCAGGCACTATGGATGAAGACAAGCTATACGTATTTCTTATAAATCACAATAGCACAACAGTCATAGAGCAAAACTCCCCTGAACAACGTATGTGATTTAATTGTAATATCTGCAGATCCAGGACAGAGGAAGAACTCAGGAAATATTTATTCAATAAATTAATGAACACGTACCAAAAATATGACAAAAATATTTATAATTAAATGCTGTAGGATCATCCAGCAGATCACACCTATTACCTACGGTTAAGGTCATGGAGAATCCGATAGTAGCCGGATTAAGACATGTGCATCTAACACACTGTTGATGGCATTTGCTGTGCCCTCTTCCCATATTTCTGCCTCTCCCCAGATAAGAACAAACATCTTCCCGAGCGTGTACTCTGCCCCTTCCCCTGTAACTAACTCTTCCCTCCAGGAGAAGTGCTGACCTGCCTGATCAGGGACGCGATACCCGCTGTCTGCACGTCACAGGCTTGAGGGTTTATAGCAGAGCCATGCACAGCCGTCCTGCTTCCTTATTGAACAGAGGTCAGCGGTCTCTTTCCTGGCTTCCTCTTCCTGTTCCTGCCCAGTGGACAGGTAGCTCTCGTCCTGCTCTCTGTTCTCATTCCCTCAGGTGGCCTGGCCTCCCGTTCTGGCTGTGGTCTGCACTGGCCCCTTGCTGGGCCCCCCAAGCCAGCACTGAGCAGTGCAAGACTGGTAGGTGGCCCTCACATTATGTGGTGACACCACGTCCAGATCAATGGCCACATGGGCAGATTCACAGGAAGAGAGCAAGGGTCCCCGAGAACTCTAGACTTAGGCTGCATTTTCTAAACCAGCTGTTTATGGGGCATTGAAAAGTTGCCTTTGTTGCTAGCTCAATGATTGATAAAATGGGACTTTGTTATCAATTTAACTATGAATCTCACTGGATCTGCACATGAATCGGGACCCCAGCATAGAAGAGCAGTGAATGGAAAGCCCTGAATCTCTAACTGTGGATATCAAGGATTTACCATCAACCAGCTACTTAGCTTTTATCAAATCATGACTAGAGTTAAGAAATCTTTAACTTTTCTCCCAACTCTAAAATTCTGTGAATCTATGAATTATTAAAATGGGGAAAACTTCTGCCAAATGGACATGAAACACAAAGAATCTTAATTATTGTTGATAATTATTTGTGTTATTATAGGATAATTAATTATAATATTAAATTTCAAGAGCCTGATAGCTGACTTTAAATATTTTCAACAGTATTTTGAAACAACTTTTTGGTAGAATTTTACAGTCTTAGCTTTTTTTTTTTTTTTTTTTTTTGTGGTACGCGGGCCTCCCTGTTGTGGCCTCTCCTGTTGCGGAGCACAGGCTCCGGACGTGCAGGCTCAGCGGCCATGGCTCACGGGCCCAGCCGCTCCGCGGCATGTGGGATCTTCCCGGACCAGGGCATGAACCCGTGTCCCCTGCATCGGCAGGCGGACTCTCAACCACTGCGCCACCAGGGAAGCCCTACGGTCTTAGCTTTTAATCCATCACCAATGGTTGACTTTTCCCCAGATATTTTTATATTATCCCTATTAACATTCTGTCATGAACTAACACTTAATTAAAATACATAATCATGTTTTAGTTCCTTGGTTGTTTTCCTAAATTCCTTGCTATTTATGAATACATAGCAGAGCATAATATTTGCATCTTAATTAACTTTTTCATACTTAATAATTGTTTGTTATTGCCTTTGTATCTGTTCACAAAAAATAGCTAATTCCCTAATCAATTAATGTGTACTCTTACTCCATGATTGCTTTAATTTCTCACTAAACTGAGAAAATATTTGCAAAGGCTTTCTTTTGCTAAATGTTTTTGGAAAATTATCACTCTGCTTCAGAAATGCTCACCATATTATGCAGCAAGACCCACTGATTTGCTTAAAATTTATGTAGTCTGGGGGGAATAGGGCCACATAAAATTTAGTGGGGTGCTAACCAAACTCCTTAGGTGATTTAATCACTGCATCACTGTCCACAGTAGGGTCCTTTCATTTTATGATATGCCAAATCAATACTGCTCCGATATAAATTATAATCTATAGCTTTTCTGTTCTGGAGTCTTGGTCTTCAGGGCAGCTAGTGCTTCCTTTTTCTTAGTAATGAATCAATTCTGAAATGTTCCTAAAATATAATCCTGAGCAATTTGCCTCACTACTCAATGAAGAAGGTCACAGCGCTGTAGTCAATGAAAACATCCAGCTTGACTGGTCCATACTCAGGCTCTAGAACATTTTTTAAAGGCTGTTTGGAACACTCACTTAGAAAAACACAGTTTGATAAAGAGACATTGTCTCATTTAACTTTCAAAATATTAGAATTATAACTTTATACAAATATAAGATAAACCCATGAAAAGATTTTATTAAACTCATTAATTAATGAGTGAACCAGTGAGGTGTTCAAATTAATTCAAACACTGTTTTGGAGAAGGTGTATGTAGGGACCGGTTAATAAAGGAAGATTAGGGTAAGATTTTTGAGTTAGATACGGAACTGGTTAATGAGAAACAGGACAATCAAACATCACCATTCAGTTATCTTCTCTATTATACAGAAATTATTTGCATCTCCACAATGTAAGTTCATTTCTATCCCTACGAAGTTAAAATAGCCCGTTCAATAAAAAATTAAAGGTTCAAGCCAATTACTGCCTTTTTCAAGTATCAGATGATTTTTATCACAAAGGCTTTTTAACAAGTAATAAGAAAAAATGTATATTAACAATGGAGATGGTGGGAACCTGGATGAAGCAGGGAGCGCATGACAGATCCAGTGGGGCTTCCTGTTCTTGGCTAAAGCTTTCTTGTACCTTGTGGATACATAGTCCCAGCGCAAACTGAGTCTCTTATTTTTTTAAATACAAATCTAGAAAACAGAAGTTTTTTGCAAGAAAACCTTTGATTTGTAAAATGCTAAGCAGACCGGAAAAAACCAAAATGAAACAAAACAAAAAAACCGTCTCTTTGGGTACAAGTTTTTATCTCCTAAGCGGCTCAGGATGAATCTACCCTGGAGGAAACTGCTCTTGGATGTGAAACCTGCAGTCGACTCTGGACACGGCCATCGTTTGCACAGTTTGCCTACTTAGCTGTTGTTAGTTTCCCTAAAGGCAACTTACACATTTACTATGTTTACTTCCAGACTGGAGGGCCCCGGGGTTCACCCCCTGAAACTTAAATGCTCTAAACTTACAGTCAAAGACCTAAAGTTGTCATTCCTCGACTCTCTGGGTTTCCAGACACTAGGAAAAATACTGATCTCCAATGTTGGGGAAAAAAATATTAATCCCTGTTACTGGTTGAAAAGCACTGGCTTTCTTTTGTATAAAGGAGGAGTTTGGGATATTTCAGAATTGACAGATCAAATTCAGAGCTCACGTCTCACAACAGAGTAGAGATTCTGACCAAAAGTTGAAAGTAATGTTGACCTAAAACAAATCGACTGGCAGCTATGTCTCCAGCCATGATGCATTTACTCGGGATCAGCAGAGAATTCATATTTGGGGTCTGCAGTCATGGGAGGCTTGTGCATGTCCCTGCACAGCAAGGAAGGAGAAGGCTTTGGCAGAGGGGAAAAGGCCGGTGGGAGGGCTGCCCTAAACAAAGGGTCAGTGTCTCTTCATGGGCGAGTCCTTGCCAGGAAAGAAGCAAGTCTATCTTCTTCCCGGTGGGCTCCGTTTTCCTTACGAGAATGAGAGAGAGCGCCCCTTGTGGCCCCGACTCTATTTAACTGAGGGTCCTGATCGTTGATCTTTTACAGTAACAACAACTCCTAGTAAACCTGTTTCTAGACGCCATGGTGACTATGGGACAGACTGGTGAGGGTAGAGAATCTGGCTCCTGGTATACAACTCCTCGCGCAGCACAAGGGAACTCCGTAACTGGAGAGAGGCTGGCATCTGGGGAAGATGCAACCTTGGAACCTCAGCAGGGGCTGCAGGCCAGGCCACTAAGTGTAGTGTAGCCAACAGCCAGCAGGCATGTCCTTGTTAGGACATCATGCAAAGTCTCCCGAGCAGGATGACCTGGGTTCTCTGCTGAAGCCCGGCTCCTGCAAGGAGGTTACCCTCTTTGGGAAGCCGAGGCTCCCTATCTCTCCCCTCCTGTTTAGTTCAGGTAACCTGAGCCACGTAGGACGTTCATAGCGCTGTGTGAGCACTACCACGTGTAGCACCCTCACCCCCACCCCCATCAACATCCCCAGCAGGGTCACTTCCTCTATCCCATCGCATCACAGCTGGGCCGTGACACAGCCCGCCTACAAGGGATCCGAGTGCATAAATGAAACAGTAACCGACAAATCGCACATCTTCCCACAGGGTCTTCTCCAACATTTACGAGTGTTCTTAAACCAATCGTGATGAAATCGTGCCGCCTTGCAGCCTCAAGCACTCCACCTTCTCCACTGTTTTAGCCACTCTACGTATATTTTTAAATTCCAAGATAATTTGATAAGTATTAGATTATTCAGTGACAGTAAATATGAGAAACTGTTGCAGATAGGTGACTCCCACAAGTGTATTTTCATTTATACACTGATATTTATTGAACACTTAATTTGTGCCAAACACAGTACTTGCTGTCGGGGTTCAGGGGCTCCTAAAGGACAGAACTCGTGCCCTCACAGAAGTCACCTCTAGTGGGAAAGGCAAGCAAAGGACAAAGCATATAAGTTGAGTTGGTGAGTATTCTTGCTCTGAGACTTATTCACTCGCTGGGCTATCAGACATCCTCAAACTGACCTTCAATTTGTTTCTCATTCTCTCAACGTTGGGTTCACAGATCATCATCTTCCCCCTTTCTCAACAATCTTGGCCAGATTTCCAGTTTCCAGTAGGCTCAGGAAACACCAATCTGTCTTCCATTCAATCAGAGTAACCCATAAGGAGCAAATGATACAACAGCACTTTCTCCACATGGCCAGCCTGGGGCAGGGCTCCTTTGTCCTCCCAAGCCCTTTAAAGCTGCACCTGCTGGTGGCTTTTAGACTCCCCAGTCCTCGACCCTCACACCATGTCGTCTCCTTCCACTTCTCCACTTCCTGCCTCTCCAGGGCAGGCCCCATCTCCATGAGTTTTGTTTCTAAGTTCTGGTAACTTCTTTACTGCAACCCCCTAGGAGAGCTTATTAAATGTCACCATCACATTTAACTCTGTAATCTCCCTCAGAGCCCAGGAGCTCTCCACAATCTTCATATTCTCACACACCTTACTGGGCTGTCCTTCCCTAAATTTCCATTTTCATTCTTCACTGGTCAATGAACATAAACTCAATTGCTAACCAGTAGTTAAGAGCAGATATCATATCTTGCCATTGCAATGCTTGAGACGTTAACAGTTCACCAATAGTAATAGTTAACCAATAGTTAAGAGTAGATATTATGTCTTGCCATTGTGCTAATCACAGGTTAGTTGATTAGTAATGCCCGGCACATTAGAAAATTAAGTTTAAAAAAGACTATAAACTCAGTTGCTCACCTATCAAATGGGAATACAAATCTCTACTTCAAAGGGTTATTATAAAACTTAAATTAGATAATTCAGAGTTTTCCAATCAGTGTGCCGCTGTCCACCCGTATGTCTCCCCCAGTGATCCCATCAGGGACCCACTCCCCACCCCTGTGTCTTGAAGCCTTTCCCAGTGTCCTCTAAGAATATCATATTCCATGTGATGTGAGAAAAAAACAGGCAGGAGGCACTGCTGTGTACAAAAGTCTTGGTGACTGTGCAACACCAAATGCAGTTGTTGGATTAAGCTGTGTGCTAAGTTGGTGGAAAGTGTGGAAAGAGGAAAGGGATTTAATAACTGAGCGATCTGAGCAATGCCATGGCTCAGTTCCTAGGTGGTCAGTGGGAAGTCACAGCCTAGTAAGGGTCCCTTTTCCTTGTCGTAGTTGAGCCTGGGACCTGCTGACACCTGCCCTAGTCCTGGGTCACCTGTCCAGTCCTGTGTCATGCCTCCTGTCCTCTATTGTTGAAGGTCATAAAAGAGTCTGGCTGCCTACCATTCTCCTACCTGTTATGGGACATTGACATCATTTCTCCAGTTTCTGGCCCCTGAAAAGAACCATATTTCACCCCCATCTGTAAGATTTTCCTGGGATGCTTCTGAATATAACACAGTGATCAGAGGAGCCTTGACTACAATCCCTCAAGATCACTGGATTTCTCTAAACTGAATGTAGGCGAGACCTCGTTTACTGAAGACTCCTTGCTCTTTGCAGGTCTCATCTCTCATATGTCCCTTCATTCAGGACATCAGAAAAAGGAATTGCCAACTAGAGAATCAATATCACACTCTCATCCTTCTCGACGCACAACAGAAATCAACCACAACGGATGTAAGCTCCTAACCAGCTCCGTGAACTGACGCTCTCGATTCATCGATGCTCACCTGAGCCCAGTGTGGACCCCTCTCCGACTTCTCCGAACTTGCCTCAGTGCCCACTGAGGCTGTGGACTGACTACCAGCCCAGCTCTGAACCTTCTTCCACCTTCTCAGCTGGCCTTCCTCTCTCTAAGGGACTCCGCCGCCCTGCGACACTCCCTGGGCTGCTTCTCTCGTCTCCTCACTGTCCTGGGCTTGACAATAGTCTTCTTGCTTCTTACTGCTGTTTTTAGACCTTTTCCTCCACCCTCTCCAATTTACCACAAGTTAATAGAAAAATGAAAATGTCATCGTTATGCCGCTGCTTACATTCCATCACATGTCACCATTTCCTTCTAAGTGGCCACTGTTGAGGTTGTATGCAGTTACTTAAATGAGGAGGAGACGGATTCGCGATTAACAAGATTTCATTGTAAGCCTTGTAAGACTTTTCATGATGTTTCTTCCCAAAAGTAGTCTTCCTCATCTATTCTCCTTAGCACGTATTCTATCCCCTTTAAATAGCTCCCTTTCATATCGCTCCTGATAAATCCTTGATTTATGTCCAGATGCTTTAAAAGGTGCCATCACTCACTTATTGAACAGGTCTTCGTGTCAGCCAGAGCGTAGGAAGTGCTGAGGATGCAGCAGTCTGGGCACAAGTGAAATGGGTTGAATGCTTTCCAGGTCCTCGTCTGGGTGCTTTGCTTATGTTTGCGGGACAAGAATGGTTTCTCTCTTTATGATTCTTCCCTCTGGAAGCTGCCCCTGCCCTTCCCACACAGGGGAATGGGCTGACCCTGTCACCGCCCACCTCCCCACCTCCTGCACCACATCCCGCCCCTCACCCCCGCCCCACCCGTCCCGGGAGAGCACAGGGTGGAAGCAAGGTGCCACCCTACCCACCAGGCTTTCTGAGACCTTCCTGACACAGCTAGCTTATCATTTCTCCCTTTCTCTGGGATGGACTGCGGGTTGAAAGTTCAATACATCTTGGAAATCTGTCTCATCATCCTCAGTCCCGGGAGTTGATGCCACACAGAGGGCAGGGCCAGGGACTGGCACTGCCAACAACTGGGGGCTTGTAGAGACCAGGAAGTCAGCCCCTCCCTACACTTGGCATGCCAGCTGCATGTTAACAAGATGTCCAGATAACGCGTGGACTCGTTGAAGTTTGAGAAGCACTGATCTCAGGAGGTCAAGAGACAACAAACACACAAACAAACAGCAGACACTGTTGGTGTCATTTTTGCTCTGGCTTCACCCGTTTCAAAATGTAAGTGGATCCTCCAGTTAGATCAACTGACAAACTGCCTTCCTCAAATAACAGTGTTTGATCACTGTTTTTTGTCTTGTGAATCAAAGTGTCCTCATTCCCCAACAGACCAGCTCATTTCATTGTCATAACAAAATGAAGACAGACATCATCTCCCCATTTAATACAAAAGCAAACTCAACAGCAGGGAGGAAACCTAACCTGCACAGTCACACCTCTGACATGTGTCACCACAGGATTCAAACGAAGGCTGACCAATGATTCCAAACCTCTTCTTTCTACCTGCCCAGTCTGTGAAATGAGTGAGACCCAGTTTGCCCCATCAGGAAAATCATGGGGTACCGAGGGGTCCAGCAGTCCTCCTGGGTACGGCAGCCTCAGCACAGGGATGAGCCCCCCCAGTGCTCAGGGTCGGAGCACCCACCATGCAGTGTGTCCTACTGCATCAGAAGTTGTAGCTCCAGAGGGGTGGTTCCATCTGAAGCCAATAGATTTCATTGGATCTAAACATATAAAACATATATCTGCCATCCCTTTTGTATGTTAGAGTCCCTTAACCAAAGCAGAGAGTAAGGGGCAGTTCATTTTCTAACACGGATTCTGTAAAAGGAGAAAGAGAAGAGTCAATTTGATCGCATTTGCAGATTGAAGTCACTGCCATTTGCTGGGTTTAACCTTTTAGAACCATTCATCCTATAAAACCTGCACAGCAGAAATAAAGAACACCTTCAAATGTAAAACTTCTAAGCATTTACATTGTTATAAATTTACCTTTCAATGAGTTTTTTTTTTAAAAAAAGATCATACCTACTTGAAGTTTCCCTTTCGTTTAGTAAAAAAGGCTGAAAAAGTTAACATAGGTAAAAAGTTAAACTTAGTTAAACTTCGTTTAAACTTTTTAAACTTAGTTTAAATTTAACTTAGATAAAAAGTTCACTAAGGTTATGAACAAGGTTAATTCAGTCAGCCTTGCTTTGAATGATTTATTATTGTCCACAATTTATTTTATTGGATATTTTTAAAAAAGAAATTCACTAGGAATTTCAGCCACAAAAATCTCTTTAGGTTGCTGTACACATTTAATGTGGATTTTTCTTTTTTTTTTTCCCCAAATGAATGATTAAACCGACTAAGGAGATCCCCACCCATCTTATTTCAATGTGTATTTTTAAAAACTAACATTTGCTCCCCAACGGGGCTGCGGTATGAATCTGTATCCCAATGGCTACTTACAAGTGTACTAACTTCTTCCATCCAAATGTGCTACCAACTCTACTCTTCCTCAGGACCTCGGCTGGCTTCCTCCCAAATCAAAGAGAACAAAACATCTCCCCACAGTCTGCCACCCTCCACTGACCTGCGTGCTCCCAAGTACTCCTGTGCTTGGAAAACCAGCCAGGAGCTCATGAAGTTACCTGCTGATCTTAGATTCTTTCTTCAACCCATTGCATCCGCCCACACTAGCTCTTCTCCATAAGGTGACAACACAGTCCCACATGCCATGTTTTATATTACACTTTGTCTTCTTCTGATTTGATCTCCCTGTGGTATCCTCCATTGCTGTCCAGTCCCTCATTCAGGATTCTCTCCTTCCTCAGTTTCCATGGCAACACTCTCTCTGTGCATCCTCTCCTTCTTTCTGGCCTCCTCTTCATTTCTGATACTGCCGCCCTTCTGGAGCCCAGGCAGGAACTTGACTCCTCCCCCGAGTTCTTCCCCACTCTTCCTCTCCTCCCCATTCCCTTCTTTTCCATCCCACTCCCCATGATAATCTTCTCTTCATCTGATAGGGACACCCCGTGAAATAAAGGACACCCAATTAATTGGCAATTTACGCTAAATGTCAAATACTTTCTAGTGTAAGTATGTCACAAATATTTCATGGGACATAGAAATACTAAAAAAATGTTTTCTATCTGCAATTTTCATTTAACTGGGTATCTGGTATTTTTATTTGCTAAACCTTGTTTATAAACTAATCCTATTATTGGAGGATAAAGTAATTCCATACATATGGAATCCCATAGCTTCTATGAACACCTGTCTCTGAAATCTGTGTTTCCAACCTGGAGTTTTCCAATGAGCAGCTTCACCTGGATGTGCTGACTGTCCCCAGTACAACCCCTCTTTCTGCCCTACCTTTGTTAGTGTACTTTCACACTTTCCCAAACACCACCCACCCCGCATTCTTAGCCTCCCCTGGCCCTGCACACTCTGTGTCCTACATGTCATCACTAAGACACAGGTCCTCTTCACCTTCACCCATTCCCCCACTGCTGCCGAAGTGAAAGCTTCAGAACCTGCTTCCTGGAGCAGAGTCTCACCATAACTGGCCTCCTTCCTGCCAGCCCTTCCCCTACCCAAGGCCCGAATGAAGAGCAGCTGTCCAGCCCCACACTGACCTTCCTCGATGGTCCTCGTCATGTTCAGCGTTAAGGTAACTGACTGTGCAGGGCAAAAAGGCACCACAGTCAGCCTCCCTCTCCCTCTCGAAGAACGTGTCTTACCATTCCAACTCCAGCCACAAAAAGTATCTTGAGGGCTTCCCTGGTGGCACAGTGGTTAAGAATCCGCCTGCCAATGCAGGGGACACGGGTTCGAGCCCTGGTCTGGGAAGATCCCACATGCCGCGGAGCAGCTAAGCCTGTGCGCCACAACTCCTGAGCCTGTGCTCTAGAGCCTGCGAACCACAACTACTGAGCCTGCGTGCCACAACTACTGAAGCCTGCGTGCCTAGAGCCCATGCTCTGCAACCAGAGAAGCCACTGCAGTGAGAAGTCCACGCACCGCAACGAAGAGTAGCCCCCGCTCGCCGCAACTAGAGAAAGCCCGCGTGCAGTGACAAAGACCCAAGGCAGCCAAAAATAAATTAATTAATTTAAAAAAAAGTCTTGAGCTGCCCCAAAACACAATGATGCTCTTGTACACATTTCACCATTTTCCAGAGCTTTTCCTTGTGCCTAGATTGTCCAGCCCAATTTCTTCCAGGCAAACATATACTTGTTCTTGAATTTTGCTAGTTTTAGGTATTTGTCATATTGACTAGTCCTCCTACATTTGGAGAAATTTTCTGAATCACAAGTCCTGTCTCAAAAAGGACTCCTTTGCAGATGGGATTCCTGTGTGTGATCCAGACTCTCACATGAGTCAGATTTAGTCAATGGAATCGGAAGAGGAGCCACTAGTGTAAACCCTCTGTGTGTTTGAGACATTATGTATTATGAGGTCTAGTTTTGCTTTTTGTTTTTTGTTTTTTACACAGAGGTGAGCCTCCATTAACTTAAACTGAGTTTCCTTCAACTCTCTCTCTGCTTCTAATCCTTCAAGTTTGGTTTGCTCACCCACAAAATTTAGCTTAGGTAAGTCTGCCCTTCTCACTACATACCTGGCTAAAGGCACCGGCAACTCAAGGCTGCTTTTCTACCTGTTCGTCTTCTTCCATCTTGCCCAGCCACTATGCAACTTCCCCACGACGGCCAAGGGGGTCTTCTGTAAACATAAATCAGGACATCATTCTGCCCAGATCCCTTCGATAGCTTCCCCTGCACTCAGCACACTGCCCACGCTTGTGACGCAGCAAGGCAGAAGGGCTGCTGGCTCAGGAGTACCCCAGGACCACCTACATTTAACTCCGACCGCACCACAGCTGTGTGACTACAGGAAAGTTAGTTGAAATGACTGGGAGTCGATGTTTTCATCTGTGTAACTCGGCTAGCAACACCACAGTCTCCTAAAACTCTTGCGATGAATAAATGAGCTAGTCCATGTAGAAGCAGTTAGAACGGTAGCTTGAGCTTAGAGAGCTGTAAAGTCAGCTTTATCGTCACGTGGACAGCCTTCACGCTAAGTGGCCTCTCTCCTGTGTCCTGTATCCTGCCCCATACCTTACTTCTCGCTCCTAAGCCCTCAGCCACACTAGCGTTACTCTGAGTCCTAAATGAACCAAGCGTGTTTGGCAATTCTTCACTTCCTATCTCTTCTCCCTGGCGACTCTCCCCCTTCTGCTCTTGCAGCAGAAAGCCCCTCACTCTTCGGGAATGAGCTTAAATATCCTCCCAACAGGGAGGTTTTCCCTGGTCACCACATGCAACGGAGACCCCACCACCCCTGTCCTGTTTATCTCTTTTGTATAAACTCTAAAGATACATTTTTTTAAAAATCCATGTGTTTTTTGTCTATTCTTATCTCTTCCCAGGAGAATCCAAGCTCCTGAAGGCAAGAGCAGAGGTGAGCTGATTGCTAAATTGGGGGGAATTTGGCGAGCCTGTTCATTGTTAAGCACAGTCAATGCTGAAAAGTACGTCATAAACGTAAAATTAAACAAGCCGTATTAAAGCCAAATGTCATAAATACTCAGAATGCACCCCTTCCTAATTATTTTACTATTATCTATGCTCTGGAGACCAGAGGGCGATGGCATCTGTCTGATGTCTACACAAATCTGTTACTGCACAGCCTCTTGCCAACTCCAGGGGTGGTAGTGTCACCTTGATAGCTTGAAACTGGCCACCGTGGAAGTATTAGCATCACAGAACCAGCAAACACTGCAGTCAGGTCTTTGTGTATTATTTTGTTGTTTGACTAGAATTAGGAATGTGGTGGAAAATGTTAACGATGAAGATTAGATTTAAAATGTGTTATGTTTATAGATGTTACATAGTGAAAAACACACAAAAAATCATGGCCTTGTTCTCCCAGGATCCAAAGATTATTATCCAGTATCACCTAGGAGCTGCTATGGCATTGGGAAAGTTCTGACACAAGTCATCATGGTTCAATTTTATCTTACTTTTTAATATAAGAGAAAATATCTTTCAGCTTTTGTATCAAAGGTACTCTTGTTTGTCAACTGCAACCAGGTCAACTATGGATACAAAAATCAACTATACACACACACACACACACACACATATAGACACACATACACACACATGCATTTTCCCCTGGACGGCAGGTATTCAATGTTAGTTGGTGCAGGACTGGCAGGGTATTGTCGACTTTTTTATTGATCTCCTTATTGCCGAGAATAGTACTGGATATATTGCTTGAATGTAATTAATGTTTGCTAAACAAGTGATTGAAATGTGTGACATAAGTTGGCTGAATCAAGTACATTTTAACCAAATTTAGGCATTTAACATTGCTCAAGGAACATGAAATTCTCATCACTGACGCATTTATCATTTCCAAATTTCTTTTCTGGAAACCCCAAAAGTCCCTATCTCAAAAAAATTTAAATTACATGCTTTTGATAAGCTTTAAACATCTCATGTTCTAGACAATGATGCACCCTCTTTAAATTATATGTACCCTCGCCTGACAATTAGGAGTCATTACATCTTTTTCATAAACGTAGGTGACTCTTTTTTCTTTATGTACCAACCAGTAATATATTTATTCTTTATATTAGAAAACATCATCTTTTTTCCAATTTAAAATTAACAAATATTTATTTCACTTTTTCAAAATGCGTGTGGTCCTTTTCTCTCCATATTAAAATGGATTCTACTTCCTGCCTAGGAGGACACATCAGTGTCAAGGACTGTGAAGGTCTGTGACTTTACCTAACTTGCAGGTTGGTGAGACACGTCCTCTTGCCACAGTTTCAAGTATCCCAGTAGAAGACATGAAAGCCCCGGGGTCAGGGACAAAGGACGGTGTATTTCTCAGAGCAAGAGAACTGGGCAGGGTGTCAGCATTCTGTGTGACCGCTTCGAGCCCCAGTTCCCACAGGCAGACAGAGAGTGGGCCAGGTGATGCCTATGTGCACAGTAGGCTGCATTACGGGGAGAAACCGGGCCTTAGGGGACGGGGATCTTTTATAATGGGCAGTAAGTGTGCCTGCTCTTTGCTCCCAAGGGAGATACTATGTCTCTCTTCTAACACTACTCACTATACAAACACCCTTACAAAGACAATCCAGAATTAGGAGCTGCCAGTGCCTCTCTGTCAATGGTGCAGAATGTAAGGAAGCCATGGAGAATGTCTCCCAGCAAGTAGAGCCCTTGGGATTGCAAATGATGGAAAGATAACAAGATAACTAGAACAAGATAAAGTAAAACTGGAGCTTACTGGTTTATGTACCGGGACTAGGGGGTGATTCTGGGTACAGGCCTTGCTTTTTGATCAATAAAATCACATAATAATCTAAGGGCATCTCTCTATGTATTTAAATTCTCCCTATTTGTGTGTGTTGGACTTATTCACTCCTTATTCAGATCAGTTTCCACCTGTGGCCAAGTATAGATGGATATAGATCTCTGTCGTTCTGCCTAGTGATCTCAGAGGACATGGGCTTCTTTTTCCCTCTTCCCATATGTTAGTTTCAGATCCATGGCCCTGCCTGCTGTACCAATGGGAGGTTATGACCATGACTGACCAGGCCTGTGAAATGCCATTACCCTGGTCTCCTGCGTAAGGATCTAATTCAATAAAAAGGAAAAAGATATGAGAAAAATTTTATGTTCCAGAGTCCATTTATAGTCCATTTATTTATAGGGGAATTCCTTCTCATTTGAAACATAGTAGTTTGTTAAGAGCTACTCTAAGTAGATATTTCCATAGTGAAAACTTCTAAAGAGGAAGGGTACCAAACCATTACAGTAATAACAGTAGGTTCATTTATTTAGTTCAGTATATTTTAGGCAGGAACATGATCCAAGAAACGTGCTGGAAAAAATAATAAATAAAATATAAATAAAATTGCTCATGACCCTCTGTTGCTACTTTCAAGGAAATATCAGTCAATTTTTCCCCTAGTATCTAAAATAATGTGATGTTTTAAATGTTTGACATTTGTGGATATGCTGCGGTACCATTTTTTTTCTTGGTGTTTTAAAGTCTTGCTGTTCCTTGTTCTTGCTTTTTATTTGTATCAGTGATTTTCATTGCTAGCTTTTTTTAATGCTTTAATGTTTAACTGCCCTTGTTATTGACGTTTAAGTGTTGGTTTGGTTTGCTCGGATTGGTTGTCAGCACAAGTCTGGAACAACCTTCTACCAAGTGACTTTGTGCCCTTTAAGCAGGACTAAGGATTTTTTCTTCTTTGCCTTTTTAAAATTTTCGCTCTCTCTCTTCAGCTCTGTCTGTGTCTGTATCTCCTTCTCTCTCAAAAACACACATACAAACACAGAGACATACACACAAATGCACCAAGTAATTTGCACATACTGAATACACACCTCTGATTCACGTTCTGAGAAACCACTTACTCTTTTAAATGAGGAGTTTTCTTATTAATCTATTGGCATAAAATCATCCTTTTCATTCTTAACTCTTCTTACATTGACTATAAGTGTTCCAATTATCTCTATTATGTCTATTCATAAAATAGTCTAAGAATTCATTTTATAATTAGTACAAAATCTGTTCATTTTGTTGGATCACCTAACATATAAATACACTTATCTATCTAATTTCTGGGTAGAAAGACATTTATTAAACATTGTTTACACTGAGAAACAGTTATCAGAGATTACAGAAGAAATCTGCCAGCCAAGTAGATGTTCAAAAATGCTCATTTTCTCCATATTTTGAGTTTAAGTCTGGGAAAATGTTCACCAGACTTAAAATCTAGATGTCCTGTCTGACAGTCCACAATGGACTGAATGTTTGTGTCCCTCAAAATTCATGTTGTAACTTAACCCCAAGGTGATGGTATTTGGAGGTGGGGCTTTGGGGAGATGATTAGGTCAGGAGGGTGGAGCCCCCATGCACGGAATTTGCACTCTTATGAGAACCCAGCAGCCCTGTCTCTACCATGTGAAGATGCAGCAAGAAGATAGCCCTCTGTGAACCGGGAAGAGGGCCCTCACCAGAACCATGCTGACGCCCTGATCTCAGACTTCAGCCTCCAGACTGCAATCAGTGAATGTGATTGGTGAGGCGCCCCTGTCTATGGTTTTCTGTTTAAGCAGCCTGAGCAAAGACACTGTCCACCTTACGATTCCATCACCCCTTTCTGTTTAGCTCACATAACCCAACCTGCTCCTTCTCAGATGGATGTTCAAATTTTAGGTTACTCTAAATTTGAGGTTCTATTCCTTTCTTTTAAACCAAATTGCCATGGAACAAAGTATGGATCAAAAGGCTCTGTTAATTCTTTTAACTATTGTTCCAATTAACCTAAATCATATTTATAACATTTAACATGCTATTTTCCTACTGTTGGATAAAGACGATTTACAATAAATGCCTGTTGATGTTTTTTAACTTCTAACCTCAGAGTCTTTAAAATGATCTCTTACTTCTGCTGGTAATTTTTACATCCATATGCAATTGGAAATGGTTTGGATGCAGACGAATGCAGCCCCTATATTCAAGAGGCAGATACATTTGCCTGATGCTTCTCGAAAAGCTATTGATTTCCACTTATGTCTTCTTTATCCATTTTTCATTGTTCAGCAGAATAAAATGATAAACACATAGATCTTTTTTAACCAGACAGTTGAGTACTGTAAGTACACACACACACACACACACACACACACACACACACACACACGATGCACTGCAATCTTGAACCAAACAAGTATTGGAAATCCGTTTACTAACCAGATTCCATTCTGCAAGATTCTTTCCAAAATGTTCATACATTTAATAAAGTAAGTTCCTTACTGTATTCTATTCCAAAAATGGCTTAGAGTAATTACATTTGATACTGCTTATTGCAATTGCAGAAGACCACACTGGTGTGGGAGTAGAAAAAACATCTGAAGGCAAACGCTCATCAAAATCAGAGAGGGTTAGCAGTGCCTCCCTCTCTCCTTGCTAACAGCCTCATCTCTGCCTGTACCTGGCAAGGTGGGCTTGGGCGTCCCTTCCCTTACCTGTCAATCACGGGGGTGGAGGACTGTCAGGGCTCCTGTTATGCTGGGGTTTGTGTGTGGAGCACATAAAGTATGCAGAATAGGTTCACAATATAGTGTTACATAGTAGGTAAATAATTCAAGTCTAGCTATTTGTTCTATTATCTGCCCCACCCCCATAGCATGTGATTTGCACAGTGGCCTGTCTGCAGCCACCTGGTTCACTGCTGTATCTGTAACACCTGGACAGGCTGACAGACAGTGCGGTCAAGTGCGTATTTGTTGAATTTGTTGTTTTTTAAACACTTGAGTAAAATTACAGATATTTCAAAGGCATGTTTAAAACCTCACTGAAAACTGATTAATGTTTAAGTGCGTGCACATACACACACACACACATAATCGGTTAGTTTTAAAATCAGCTAATTGCAGGCAAAATTCTTTGAGGAAAATTCATTCCATCTTCCATTTGCAAACTTGGCACTGAAAGGACACTAAAATTAACAAAATCAATTAGTTGGATTAAAGGCAGGAAGAAAAGACAATGTGACTACACCCAGGAAGTTGGATTTCTCATCATCCTTCTTTGAAAATGTACTAATGTGTTTTTTATTTATACTGAATCTCGGTGGTTTTCCAATTTGCTCTCCAATGTCCTCTTTTCTAGCTGGAAACATAGGTGCAGACTTCAAGCTAACAGGTATTATGAGACCCGAGTGGATTGCTTTCTTTGTGCTAATCATAATGAACGTGTTTCTCCCACAGTTTTATTATTTTGAAGGTTAGAAAGGTGCGTATGCTATAGTGCCCTTGAAGTCACATTTACGGTGGTTTCTAAAGAGGAGAAGCGTGCCATGAAAATCTGGCTCAGAATTGTCAAGCTGAAGCTAGTTTAAGAGAAAGTTGTTCTGTGTTCACATTTTTTTCTGCAGGGGCCACAAGTCTCAGGCTTCCACTAATGCGGAGCATCCCTCCCCATCCTCTCCCTCTTCTGCTTTCCCTCCTCCAGGGTCTCCTTTCTGCCTCTGCTCGTAAGCTGTTTTCTCAGACTCGTATCACAGTTTTCTTCCAGGGTCCTTCGTGCTACCGTTCCTGCTGCAGCGTGCCTGAGATGTTAGGTGGTGACTGCTGTCAACATTTAAGAAACAGGCAACTGATTTAACCATATCTTATCGGTATTTTGCTGGGATGGTCACACTATCTCAACCACTAGAGGAGAACATCATACGAACTGGTACAGTCAGGTGTCAGATGATAAAATAAAACCATGATCTATTAATAGATAAATTACAGTGAGTAAATGACTGACAGTCCTCCAAAGCTGACATCCCAGGCTTGTGAAACCCCAGATCCCCAAAGGAATATGAGTTCCTTTCATTCCTGGGAGCAGAGCATAGGCTGAGGGTCAGGTGAGGCACCCTAGGCAGCCTGTCCAGACTCAGCTTCACATGCCTCGTGCCAGAGCCAGCAAGGAACCAGCTGAGAAGGATGTTAATTCCCTTAAGGAAAACTAGATTCTGCTCCCAGATGCTGGCTGCCTCATGGTTAATTCTCCTCCCTTCCTTGGTGACAGAGCCCAGTTTGAGTCAAGCACGTGGCTGACTGGACCAAGACCTACCACCAAAGTCCACCTGCAGCTGTGAGAAGCCTGCGTCTGGACAACGGAAGAAAATGGAAATGATTTCAACACAGCATCCTGAGAAGGAGGGCTGTGTCCCACCTTCCTAACTGCTCGCCACAAAGAGGATGCTCCAGAGGCATCGTGGACCAGGAGGTGAGGCTCACAGAGAGGAGGGCAGAGGATAATCAGTCCAGGGGCTTTGGGGATGCTGAGTGGTTGACAAATCTTTCTCTACAACGCTCCCACTCTCTCCCCTGAAAAGAGCACCCAGGCTTTTCCAATGCACGTGAGTTCCTGGCACTGGCCACTCGGGCCCTAGTGCAGCTGTTTATGGACCTTAAAATGCTGCCTCTGGACTTCCAGATTCCCGCTCTGCATGCAAGGAGGCTGGCAGTTGCCATCCTGACAACAAGGAAAGCATCCAACAAGCTGCAAAGTCAACTACTCTTCTTAAACCCTTAAGAGAACTGAGGTCACAGGGCAAACGACTGCCCTCAAACTGCAGACACCATCAGGCGAGTACAGAGAATCCCAACTTCCTGGAGCAGGAACGCACGAGCTGAACCCTCTGTGGGAACCAGGGCTGGGGTGTAACTGGTGGACTGTATGGCCCAGCGTGGGCGAGACTGAGAGATGAAAACTCCAGGGGGCCCACCTTTGTGAGTTTTCCCTCCAGGAGCTTGATGAAGTTCTCACAGTAAAAATCCCTTCGTGGGGAAGGGAAAGGAACCATTTAAAAATTCACCAGACATTTTTTTCTTAAATTCCATATATATATGTTAGCAGAAGCTAGGGGTAAGACAGGAATAAAGACACAGACCTACTGGAGAATGGACTTGAGGATATGGGGAGGGGGAAAGGTAAGCTGTGACAAAGCGAGAGAGTGGCATGGACATATATACACTACCAAACGTAAAATAGATAGCTAGTGGGAAGCAGCCGCACAGCACAGGGAGATCAGCTCGGTGCTTTGTGACCACCTAGAGGGGGGGATACGGAGGGTGGGAGGGAGGGAGATGCAAGAGGGAAGAGATATGGGAACATATGTATATGTATAGCTGATTCACTTTGTTATAAAGCAGAAACTAACACACCACTGTAAAGCAATTATACCCCAATAAAGATGTTAAAAAAAAAAAAAAACCACCAGAGAATTCTGTTCTTCTTAACAAGGCTGCCCTCAGGGAAAACTAGTTAACCAGAGCCTAACCTGCTGGGGTTTGAGCAGAGCCTAACTGACCTGGGGAAGGGAAGTAACCAGCTGTAGCCACCCCACCTGCCTGGCCATCCTGTCCCACCTAAGAGGTGAAACTGAGAAGCATGTGTGACGTTCACCATCCAGGGGGTCAGGCCTGCTAAAGGGCTGAGAGAGACCTCATCACAGAATACTCCCCCCACCCCATTCACACCACATCCCTAAAGGTCTATTTATAGCAGCTCGTTGTACCCAGTCCATCATGTGTAGATATTAAGAAAGTATCACAAGATGTACTAAAAGGCACAAAACGCCGTTTGAAAAGACAAAGCAAACATCAGAATGAGACGTGGCAGGGACACCTGAGTTATCAGAACAAGAATCTAAAAGAACTGTGATTAATATGCTAAGCGCTCCAATGGATAAAGTTGCCAGAATGCGTGAACAGATGGGCACTGTAAGCAGAGAGACGGAAAAACGAAGAACAAAGCAAAAAGAAATGCTAGCGATTTCTGGACCCCTCCAGGGCAGTTTCTATTGCCTGCTTTATTTCTTGTGTGTTGTTTCTTGTCACCCTTTCCTGCTTCTTTGCATGTCTTGTAATTTTTGTTAAAAACTGGACATTTTAATAGGTATACATATAGCTGATTCACTTCATTGTACAGCAGAAACTAACACAACATTGTACGGCAATTATGCTCCAATAAAAAAGCATATATTAAAAATGAAAATAAAATAGAAAAAAACCTGGACATTTTAGATAACATATTGTAACAATTCTAGGTATTGGTGTCCCCAATATTCCAAGGGTTTTTTTTGCTGTTGTTTGCTTGCTTGTGTGTTTAAAGATTGGCTGGACGAGTTCAGTCAAGTCCACTCCTCACAATGTGCAACCACTAAGGTCACCCCTCAGAGGTCACAGGCTCAGCATGGGCACAATCTCCCTGACCACCAGGGAGCCCTGTGGTTTTGTGAGTTAACTGAGCTATGTTTCCGACAACACCCCGGGCATAGATTCCCCTCAGTCCTATCCAATTAAATTTGGACCCCTTTGCAGGGGTGGAGAGAGGGATGAAAGTCTTTGAGACTTGTCCCAACCCCAGAAGGGCCCTCCTTAGCTGTCTCTTTTTGCTTCTTGCTACCAGTACCATGAAGCTTCAGCCTTCCTCTTAAATGCTCAGCCCAAAGATCACCACTGTCATTTCTTCCCCTTCTGGTAGAATCATAATCAAAGTACTATGGAGAGAAACATACTTAGGAACATGAGCTCAGACACCTGAGATCGTCATCTGCACATTACGGGTCTCAGGATGCAGAGACCCAACCGCGTTGGGCTGGGATGATGGAGGGGAACTCCACTGCCCTCCTCTGTCCCCAAGGCCCTGCTGGGAACCAGCCCAGGGGTGAAGTGGATTTCTCGGACATTGCTTCTCCTTCTCAGAGCTTCTCCACACCCATGGGCTTTCATCAGTCCTCTCCAGCTGCGGTCACAGCTCCTGTCTGAGCTCCCTGTCTCTGTGGCCGACAAGTCTCCTAGGCATGAGCTTCCACAGTCTCTGTTTCAAGTGAAGACTGTCCCCTTAGGTGGCATGGTGGATCTCTGTGTCTACAGTGTCAGGACACAACTGCTGCGCACTGTGCCAGAGCTGGGGGTGGGGACAACGGCCCTTCTCCCAGAGTGACACCTGCAGCCTCTGAACAGGTCGTGGGGGAAGGTACCCCGGGAACCTCTGCCCTGAAAGACAGCTGGGCAGGAAGGGTCAGAGCCACTATCTTCAGGCTGTCACACCTGCAGCGGAGCCTCTGCCCTACAAGGGGAGGGTGGGGAAGGGAAGCGGGTCCCAGGACCTTGGCTATGCTCACCTGGATCAGAGCTTCTGTCACAATGATCTGGGGGTGGGACTGAGGGTGGGTTGTGGCTCAAATACCACGTAAGCTTGCTGTTTTCACCAATATTTGGAGATTTTCATAAATAAATGTTTCTCCATTTATCCATTTGCTGTGTCCTTAGGAAAATTTCCAAATCCTGTAAATAGCTGTTGCTGTTGATTTTGTCCAGTGTGTACCACATACATGGTGGTTTTCCTGGGAGCCAGTTCATTTAGCTTCTCATAGCACCACTGCAGAAACCCCGTCCTTCATTAATCTCTACATGTATTTGAGACTTCATTATAAATTATTATTTTTACTTTTTTAAATAACATTTGTTAGGGTATAATTGATGGGCAAAATTCACCAATTTTAGGTGTGTAATTAGAGGAGTTTTGATAAATGTATAGACTCACGCAACCACAAGCACACTCGAGACAGATAATGTGTCCATCACCCCCAAATTTCCTTTATGCCTGTTTGCAATCATTCCAAGTCCCCAGAGCCAACGCCTGGAAACCACTGATTTTTTTTTTTTTTTTTTTTTTTTTTTTTAAGAATTAAGCTCATTAATAGGAATAGCATGGGCTCTAGAGCACAGGCTCAGTAGTTGTGGCACATGGGCTTAGTTGCTCCACGGCATGTGGGAATCTTCCCGGGCCAGGGATCGAACCCTTGTCCCCTGCATTGGCAGGCAGATTCCCACCCACTGCGCCACCAGGGAAGCCCAAAACCAGAGTTGATTTGATTTCTGTCACAATAAATAATTGTGCCTTTTCCAGAAGGTTATGTAAATCCACACGTAAAGTCTGTAGATTTTTGTGTCTGGCCCCAAAGTTACCCAGATCCTCATCCCTTGAGCCTGTGAATGCTGTCTTACGTGGCAAACGTGACTCTGCCTGTGTGATTAAGCCAGAGATCCTGAGATGGGAAGAGCCCCCTAGATTACCCAGCTGAACCCTAAGTGTCATTACGAGAGTGCTTCTGAGAGGCGGCCGAGAGAGAGGTGACTGTGGAGAAGGCCATGTGTGATGACAGAGCAGAGAGGGGAAGGATGCACTTGGAGATGAAGGAATGGACTCCAGTTGACCAGAGAAGCTGCAAAAGGCAAAAAAACCCCAAACACCCACATTCTCCCCTGGGGACTCTAATGGAAGTACAGCCCTGAAGACACTTATTTCAGCCCAGAAGTGATTTTGGATTTCTGGCATCTAGAACAGTAAGAGAATACAACTGTTTTGCTTTATGCCACCAAGTTCATGGCAATTCGTTACAGCAACCGCAGGGGAATAATACACTAAAAACACTATGCTTCAAGTCCATCCGTGTTGCTGTATTGCTAGTGGTTCACTCCTTCTTATTCCGGAGTAGTATTCCACTGTGCGGATGCATCAAAGTTTGTCTATTTAAAAGATGATGGATGCTTGGGGACTTCCTTGGTGGCGCAGTGGTTCAGAATCCACCTACCAATGCTAGGGGACACGGGTTTGAGCCCTGGTCCGGGAAGATTCCACATGCTGCAGAGCAACTAAGCCCGTGTGCCACAACTACTGAAGCCTGTGCGCCTAGAGCCCATGCTCTGCAACAAGAGAAGCCACCACAATGAGAAACCTGCGCACCGCAACGAAGAGTAGCTCCCGCTCGCCAAAACTACAGAAAGCCTGCGCGCAGCAACGAAGACCCAACACAGCCAAAAATAAATAAATAAATAAATAAATTTATTTTTAAAAAATATGATGAATGTTTGGATTGCTGAAAGTTTTTTGGGTTTTTTGGCCACTGGGATAAAACTTCTCTAAACATTTGGGTATAGTTTTATGCGTGTATGTGTGTGTGTTCGTGTGTGTGGCAATAAGCTTTCATTTCTCTTGGGTAAACACTGAGGGCTGTGATTACCAGACTGCACGGTAAATTATGTTTGTAAGAAACAGTTAAAATGTTTTCCAAAAATATTTGTATCACTTTTCATTTCAATAAATCATATTTATGAGTACCAGCTACTACCACTTCCTGGCAGCTTACCTCAATATTTTCTTCTCATTTTCCAAAATTTAACCATTTTAGTATATGTGTAAGGGTATCTAATTTGTATCTCACATGACTTATAAGTTTCAAAAATTCTGCTTTTATAACTATGAAATCTACAAAATTGGTCGATTTGACATTGCTTATAACACATGCAGGATTGTGGGTGGTGGTCAGTGTGTAGGTAAAAGAAGCCGGCATAGCTCCGAAACTAGCACTTGGCACAAGGTAGGTATTCAATCACTGAAAGCTCCTTTGCTGCTGTCAGGACATAATTACATGTTGTTAGTTAACACGCTAACTCCAATGACACTTCATTTCTCATTATGAAATGAAACTTTCACTTCCCTTATATAGCACCAAAAGTTACATTACAGTTTTTCTAGGATTCCTTCCAACTTTAATGTCATAACTCATCGAACTTAAAAATTTGATGTTCTGCTCAATTAAATTCTAGTATCTTTAAGCTGGTGAAGCATGTAATTTTTGATTTCCAAGAATATTATTAAAATCTTGAAATTGTTCCAGGATATGGCCCTGTATTCTACTTTGGGGGAAAATCTAAAATCTCTTCAGCATTTTCTATATGATGTGCTCAACTCACGCATAAGATTATTTAATTTTTATGGAAACCAGTGATACACAGCTGTATGTTATTCCCAGGAAACTGACAAGGAAACGAACAATTAAAATTGTAAGTCTCTTGCCCAATGTCACAAAACTAGTACAATACTAGGATTCTGATTTGAAAAAATCTAAAACAATAGGAATAGCACCACTGAAAGCATATTAGAGATTCCACTTAAAAGAAATTCTTGTTCTTCATGAATCTTTATGGTAACTTCAAAATGGTTGAGTGCAAGGAAGTTCTCCAGGTTAAATGACTAGGACAAGAATTCTCGTGGTAGCATTTGGTTCTGCATGAAGAAAGCATGGCCAAGATTATGAGGATGAATAGAAATGCAAGTGAAAGGTATTCAAGAGCAGGTGCAATCCTTTAGACAAAAATTAATAATATTAATAGATGCCAATCACAAAGATAATAGGAACACCAGGCACGTGGTATGTATGAAGCAGTGTTTTAAGAGCTGAACACGGGTTAAGTCACTGAATTCTCACAACATTCTCTGAAGGGGTTTTTCTTATTATCCCAGTTGTCAAGCTAGGCAATTATGCTGTAAAATCGCCTGGCTATTCTGTGGAAGAAGCAGCTTTCAAACCAAGGCAGTCCGTTCTCTGAGCCCCGGCTGTTAACCAATCTGCTGTGTGTGTAATGATGTTCAGTCATTCATCAAGGATCTGTTTTTAACCTCCCCTCTCCACAAATGGATTTTAAACCATGTACCAAAGTACCCACTACAGGCATTGAGGCAAAGATTTCTACAACTGAGATAAAGATTTTGCATGAAAACAAATAAAATAAGGTGAAAATGCATTTGTCTTCACCCTGCGCTGTGTGAGATTTTGGCAATACCCTTTCCCGGGGAAGTTATCTTAGAAGCCCTGACAGATGAGGGGAGATCAAATCGTGAAGCAGACAGATCGCACCACCCTGGCTTCCTAACTCTTTATAGTGTTTCTCAGTTTTCGGGGGAGGGATTCATATTCACTAAATCTCTACTAGAATAAACACTAGCAAGAATCTGAAGAAAAAATAATATTATGGTATGTTGGCGAGTTTGAGATTTCTAAAAATGTAAGAAATAGGGAAGTGCTACATAAGGTATGCACAAAGGAAATACTGAATTTTATCAAGTATTTAACAAGACGAAATTTGATAAGTCCTGTGCTCATTGATGGTGGTAATACACAAATATTTGTTACTTTTACAGATGTCAAATATTTGGAAATCAAGGAGAACCTTACAGTGAGACAGACTGTGAATTTACATGCATATTCTTGGTTAGAACATGATTTAAACACCGGGCTGCAATCCTAGTGCCAAGAATATTAGTAATAAAGTCCAACACACTAACACGGTAGTTTTTTGAGGAAACTGAAGGACCAGAGAGCTAACTTTTATGTTATGTGCTGTTGCTGCTATTTCAGAGAAAACTATTTTCAATATGTCACTGTTTCCCACAACTACAATCATAAAACCACAGATTTTGATAAGTTACAGATTTTATTGTCCACCCTTACAAAATTAATGCATGATGTAACTGAGATGCAATGGGATGAGATAAGATGCTTAGAGTCACGCAGATATTCTAGGCAAGAACCAGCATAAGAACTTGACTGTCCTCACCTGTACGTGTAGAACAATTTCCACTCTGTGACTTTTCTTTCTCTATTTCTTTCCCTGATACTTAGGTACAGTGAGCCCTTGGCCCCATAACTCCCTTTAGTACTTACAACAAACAAAGAAATACACAAACACACACACTCAAGAAAAAAAAGACTCTGAAAAGATTTCTGAGATTTGAAAAATATGACACACCTTCTGTTCGGGATATGCTTCTGCTGTGACCAGCAGCAACATTTGCAAAATTTTGTTCTCTTTGTGAAATAATTATCCTAAAATGGGTCCAAAAATAACTCCTATAAATTAGAGTGAATGCAGAAGCACATCCCAAGTGAAGGGATACAAAACAATGATGTGCCGTTCTAGATTGCTGGGTTACACCAGAAACCGGAAATGACAAACCAAAGGCAATGTGATAGGGACTTCCCTGTTGGTCCAGTGGTTAAGACCCCACGCTCCCAATGTGGGGGGCCGGGTTCAATCCCTCGTCGGGGAACTAGATCCTGCGTGCCGCAACTAAGAGCCCGTATCCCGCAACTAAGAGCCCGCATGCCGCAACTAAGAGCCTGCATGCCACAACGAAGACCCAGCGTAGCCAAATAAGTAAATAAAATATTTTTTTTTCAAAAAAGGCAATGTGATAAAGGAGAAAAAGAGATTATGTAAGTACACAGGTGACCCAAATAGTGCCACCTGAAAGCAGCATACGGATTTGGCTGATATATATTTATATATACAATATTTTTTTCATCTTTGTATCTAGTCATGGTTGTTGATCTAACTTTTAAACAATTCCGAAGCTGATGAATTCACAGAGCTGACAGAATAATACAGTGTAGCAATATTCTTACAAATAAGTTGCAGACATTGTATGTCTGTAGAGTCTGGGGAAAAGAGGGGGTCGCTGCCACTGAAATAGATACTGGAACTAACCGCAAGCATACATAGAAGTGGATCCGAGGGCGAAGACGAGAGATAATAATCATGAGGGTGGTGGGGTTTCTCCCAGGCAGAGCGCCGGGGGCCCGGAGGTGCCGGGCAGGTGAGTCAGGGTGTAACTCCCCAGAGGAGGAAGGCCGGGACCTCGTTTCTAAATGGCCGCGGTTTTGGAATTTATGTAATATTTGCCCTTTTGGAATTAATAAGGTGAATCGGGAGTAGTTAAAATTGGAGAGAAAACAGAATTTTTAGCTAGTTGTTTTCAACTCTACAAATACAAACTTACAGGATAAAACTAATGACAATCAACTGTCGGTTCCTTATAATAACTGCATTTCATCTGAAAAGCATACGTTGAGAAGTTTTATCACTAAAATAGATTTCAGTGCCATCCTACACGTCTGATACAGCTGATAGACAAGCTGCTGATGCCTGCCTGGTAGATAAGCCTCAAAAACCCTGGACAGATACTCACTGGCTTCAGCCTCTCGTCTGATGATTCAAATCTGTGAAGCAAATGTCCCGATAATTCATGTTAAATATGACCCCTCAAGTGTGGAGGAAAAAATATAAACCAGGAAAAAATTATGACAGTGAATTGTAAAGAAAGACATGGAATCTGATACATGGTAAAAGATACATAGTAATAAAAAGCATAATAATACATATATACATTTAAAATGTGCTACTGAGGGCTTCCCTGGTGGCGCAGTGGTTGAGGGTCCACCTGCCGATGTAGGGGACGCGGGTTCGTGCCCCGGTCCGGGAAGATCCCACGTGCCGCGGAGCGGCTGGGCCCGTGAGCCATGGCCGCTGAGCCTGCGCGTCCGGAGCCTGTGCTCCGCAGCGGGAGAGGCCACAACAGTGAGAAGCCCGCGTACCGCAAAAAAATAAATAAACTAATTAATTAAATAAAATGTGCTAATGAGAATGATCCACAAGTTGCTTGCCCTCACTAGGGGTTGGCAGGGTTTTTTTTTTTTTTTTTTTGCTTCGAACACCTGAAGGTCCATAGAGGAAGGTTCACTAATAGCCTATTCTCTAAAAAGCTGTCTCAAGTGAAAGGACAAACAGAGGGGTGCTACAGGATTGTTTTCATATACTACAAAATGCACCCAATTAAATGCATCGTGTTACCGTTTCTACCCTTCCTTCCCTGCTGGTGCGACCATATTTCACGGGCTCATTGGCTCAAAGTCATGTGACAGAGACTTTGCTCTTCTATTCATCACTATATTGCAAGTGAGTAGAAAATAGTCGTTTCTTGATAAATACATGCTGAACTAATGAATGAATGATTTGGTTGTAGCTGGTGAAGAGGTGCAGGTTTTTATTTGGTAAAATAAAAGTTTGGCACTCTGAATCAGAACTCTTAGTTTTGGTTGTTGCTGTTAATTTTACTGGACCGAGAACTATACAAAGTCTGGCAGTCTCTGATGCACAGCGTATTTCAGTCCCAGCAAAGGTGGTGTGGATAATAAGTATATGAGGAATTACACTACTCAGGATGCCAGCTGCTGACAGTGTTTACACAAACACCTCAATATAAGCACCTGCGTATTAAAATTTTCTGTAAGCACACATAATATTACCCATAAAAATAAAGCCTGAAAGGCCTTTGCCAGTTCACTGCAAATTATGTTAACATTGCAAGAGAAAGAGGCTTTTACCTAAGGAGGTTAGATGATCAAACAAAGTTCTAGGTTAGGTAATTTCCCATTTTTCAATCACTGCTGCAGGGCAGAAGGCTGACTGAAATGGCAGAAAGAACGATGGCCTTTATTAAGCACTGGACAGGTTTTCCTTTCTTACCTTTGCGTCGCTGAGAGTTTGCGCTGTATCCCTTCTCAACAACCCCACATTTCAATAAGGTGAAAAAAAAAAAACGGGAGCAGAGACAACGCAAAACTCTCTCAAATCAGCCCAGCAAAGGGACCTGCTGTCCTGCTAGAATGTTCACTGTGGCGAGCTGGGGGAGAAACGCCTTGATCAGAGCTCAGGTGGAGAAGAGAGAGCTTTCCTTCCAGCAGAGGCTCAAATGATCTTAACAAAATCCACAGCCCCCCAGCTACTGACGACGTGACTGCCACGTGTCACCCCCGCGCTCAGGACTCAGAGGGGCAGCCCTGCCTTCTCTCAGGCGTGCTTCCCTGTTTGGCATAACTGTTTCATGCTGGGTGGCAGAGTAACTTAGGGAAAGGAGGAGCAGTGGGCCT
The DNA here is from genome assembly GCF_951394435.1 of Stenella coeruleoalba. NCBI lineage: Eukaryota > Metazoa > Chordata > Mammalia > Artiodactyla > Delphinidae > Stenella > Stenella coeruleoalba. The sequence continues at coordinate 26,590,946 of NC_137167.1, read as the reverse complement.
CCCAGCCTAGCGTAGGCCTGACATTGTACCAACACTGCTGTCCAAACTTTGTGGGTCCCAGGCCGGAGGAGGGCAGTGAGGGAGGGAGGCTGAGAACGAGGGGTTGCTGCTCCACACGTGACGTTTTCAAAGTCCTGAGTACGTGAACAAGGGCCTTGTTCCCACCACTTGGATTATGGGTCCCACAAATACCTTATTAGGAACTTGGGCTTAAAATGATGATTTTTTATTACCCACAGTTGGGCTCGAAGCATGGATCACATAGCATTTCCTTCCTAAAAAAAAAAAATCCTTAATAACAGGTGATTGAAAATGTCGTATTTTCTGAATCCCAGTATGAACTACATGATCAGAGTGTTTGCTCACAAGAACAGGATTCGTCAAGCATATGTAGTTTGTGTGCTGAAAATCTGTTATTTTCATGGCATTTCATAGTTTCTGAGGTCAGTGAGACAGAAACTTGAATTTTAGTTTATTAAAAGAGGTTAGTTTGAGTGGACCATTTAATGGATAGAGAAAACTAAACCTGTTTTCAAGCCCCTGGATGATGTGCTCCCATAATGTTAAAATGATTTAGAGGAGTATACTTTCAGAAAGCTACTTTATATGAACACATTTTTCTAGGAAGTAAAGCAGCTTTTTGTTGGATGCAATCTGTTTAATAGTAACCGGCAAAATCTAAGCAGGGATGATAGAGAACTGGGGAAAAACGTAAGTCAGTGGTACCGGTGGAAAAACACATCAACCTTCAGCGAGAAAACCAACAAAGAAATGTTAATCAAAGAGTTTTTCAGCACTGCCTCAAATTCAGAGATTGATCCTGCAACTTTTTTTCTGCTTGAGAGAGGCATTGCAATTACATGACTCAGAAGATGGCATTTTCCCTTTGAATTTAGTAGGTGTTAATTTCCTGTGCTTTTTATTTCATTTTACTTTGATCAGTTAATCCCTCCTTCTGACTTTGGCATAAATTATCAACATCCCTGAGAAGATCATGGATCACAGTGTAGTTACTTGAAAAAAACTGTTGTACAAAAGACTGTTTTACACAAACACAAGATGTGTCAGCCTGTCAGTGCTGCTGAAATCATTCCTAAATGTGAATTTCCCAGTTTACATGAAAATTATATGTAGTAATTTTATGAATATTCATAGATAAGAATAAATGTTCCAATCTATTATTTCTTTTGTCCTTCACAGCAATTTTAGGAGGTATATATTTTTACTAAATCCCCATTTTAAAGACTGAAAAACTGTGGCTAAGAGTACTTAAGGACGGTGTCGTCAACTTTCGCGTAGTTAACCCTTTAGTCAATTTCTAATCATTCAAAATATTGTGATGTGGGAGGGTGTATGCAATATCATTTGAAGTTCTAGGCAAACACAAGCAACAACTTGTAAAATTAAATTAATACAATAGTTGTAGCAGCTCAAAAGTTGTATCACTATAAGTTTTAGGTAGAATAGACATGGAAAATAACTATGATTTCAGCAGGGAAGGAACTGTGATTACCCCAAAGAGAATTCTTAGATAATTAAGGAAGACTTTCACTTATACTCGACATACTTCTTTCTTACTTGAACTTTTATAATGAAAGTATATTCATGTTTTAACTGTGTAAACAAAAAATTGTTAAACTATTCTTCCTGATGTATATTAAAGAGTTTTTACTCTGTTAAAAGAAAGTAAAAGTGGCTGTTCAGAATCTCTGTTCCTAAATATCCTTAGTTTTGGGGGGAAAATGTGCTGGAGGGAAAAGAAAAAAACAATTTAAATATAATCTCATACTATGTAGTGGTAACAACCAAGGGAGCGATCATAATATTCCGGGATAGTACAGTCTTTCCAAGAAAGGCATACTTGCATAACAAAATTAATAATGTGCTGACATGAAGTTACATTAGAGTGTATCTTCAGAGCTGTTCTATATGAACACCCAAGAACTCATTTACTTCAGACTGATCTAGTATATATTTTAGTACATAGGGAGTTGTAAGCAGCAAATACACAGGAAAATATTGTTTAAAAATAAATGCCCACATACATATTAGGGAGACTATTATCTCTCCTGTGGCAATTTTGGAGGGAAGACCTGGATATAACGTCGTCACTGAGGGCAATGATAAGCAAGCAATTTACCTTAGTTGACTGGAAAACAATTATCCTATTCTTCATCGCCTGAAATTGATAATCTAGGTCTAATCTGATGTTTCCTGGTCCCAACTTAATTCATTTAGGGATGGCTGCTTGTACTTTTTTGTGCTCAGAAATCTAGAGAAAGTTTTAGACACACTATAAAAATAACCAAAAGCAAAAGGGGTTTGTCAGCCAGTGTTTCTCAAAATTAATGGCTAGTGCTGAGGACAAGCTTTCACCTACCCACTGCCTGATGATTTGTATGAAAAACGCACATAGTAATAGGAATTCCCCTGGCAGGTTTCCCCAGGCGTAATTATGTGGGGTTTTTTTTCACTTCTGCAAAGAAATGGAACAGTCTAGGACAACATCCCTGTCAAACTAAGATGCGTAGCCTGCAGCATTTGCCTGTGGTTTCTTATTTCCCTGTGGTTCCAAAAACGGATAGATTTTCTCTCTTTTTGCAAAACATTGTAAATATATGCATACAAAATCTCCCTTATGTTGACATTTGACACATAATAAATCTTAGAAAAACTAATTCTCTTATAGGTTTATGTACAGAAAAATATATCTACATGGTCCCTGAAATATAGACATTATTAGGTCTCCCAAACTTTTAGTATTGGTAGATGAAACTGTATAATTTTGTAATTAAAATTATTCTGTCTACTGTATCGAAGGAGTTCTAGAAACGTTCTTCATCCAGCTTAAAATAAAATATATACAGTACATTTCAAGAGTGAAAACCGTCATAAGGCGTCAAGAGAAGTGAGTCAAATTACGTGTTATGATTGTTTTAATATGGTTAATGATGAATAGAAATTAATATTGATGAGACAGTACAAATAAATTTGAGCATGAAGACTAGATGTGCAGGCATACTTCATTCATTTATTCCTTTAGGCTGCGTTGCCCATCAACACTCTGACCCTTTTTTTTTTTTTTTGGCCACATTGGGTCTTTGTTGCTGAGCGCGGGCTTTCTCTAGCTGTGGCGAGCGGGGGCTACTCTTCGTTGCGGTGCTCGGGCTTCTCATTGCGGTGGCTTCTCTTGTTGGGGAGCATGGGCTCTAGGCGCATGGGCTCAGTAGTTGTGGCTCACGGGCTCAGTAGTTGTGGCTCGCAGGCTCTAGAGCACAGGCTCAGTAGTTGTGGCGCACGGGCTTAGTTGCCCCGTGGCATGTGGGATCTTCCCGGACCAGGGCTTGAACCCGTGTGCCTGCATTGGCAGGCAGATTCTGAACCACTGCGCCACTGGGGAAGCCCTGAGCCCATCTTTGTGTCAAGGAGTGGCCTACCGCTGGTGTCAGGAGGCAGGCATGCTGTTAGCATGGATTAGCTCACAGAGCTCCCAGCAGGGTCCGCTGTTCAAGCTTAGGAGGCTACGCAGTGATGCCCAGTGTCCAGAGCCCAGGACCGAGGTTCCCACAAGTGCTTCGGCTGACACTGGGCACCGTCTCCCACTGTGCTTGTTCCTGACCGAGGACACCTCTCTCACCCACGTGGGGATGAAAGCACCTCTTCATAAGCTGTCTCCTGAGCTGGCAGTGAAGAGCTTTCATATTCATTAAACTTTACACTTTAGCGACGTGTCATATGGGACATTCCTCAAACACAGGAAGGTGTTCAAAATCTGCTCGGGGTCCACATCACATGACAGATATCCAAATAGGAATTCCTGTTCCTTGTCTTTCTGGGATATACTTGATGTATCCATCAATATAAGGAAGAGACCATTTCACTGGGCAGAGGGGATGCTGGCTGCCCACTGTAAAACTGTACAGTGACCAAGCCTTTTGTGTACATACGAGTGTGCATATGTACATATGTGCTAGGTCATGACTTTATAAATTAATAAGCTGTTACAGACATTTGCTATTTTCCTCTCTACCATGTTGGCAATTTCCTCTGAAGTTTCCATTTATAGTCATTTCCTGCCGTCTTTGGCTGAGGTAGTGATTATTCCCCCTCCACCCACAGCTTATGCAAAGAGTTCCCAAATCCTAACAAACTTTCTTTCCAAGTATCTTTGAAATACAGCCCTTTTTTGATTTCAGTGTCACCATCTTGGTCCAGACACTTCTTGCCTAATGAGCAGATTATTTTAAAAGCCACTAAACAATGTGAATGCAGTTTATTGCTGCTGTCTTTCCATTATAATTTCTCTTGGAGGTATTGGGCTGGCCAAAAAGTTCATTCGGTTTTAAGTAAAGACACATTTTTCATTTTCAGCAAGAATTTTACTGAACACTGTACTCACTAACTGAACGAACTTTTTGGCCAACCCAATATATTTATCTGAAAGTCAAAACTAGAGTTGCTCTAATATAAAATGTTCTCATAACGTTGACCTCTTGCTAAGTAAGTTTGATGACCTTCTGCTTCCCACTTCCTACCGAGAAGCGTCTTCCTGTTTCTCAGCACTTTCCATAATCTAGTTCCAACCTTGCTCTCAGATGTGTCTCCTCCTTCTCTACTGATTTCTTCTTGTCAACAAAACTGGGCTCCTCTTTGCAAAATCACTATTTATTCCTATTGCCACACCTATGATCATGAAAATGTATGTTCTCCACACCTGGGATGTTTTCCCTGCTTTCTCTCTACCTAAAACCATAGATATGATTATCATTTCTCTGAAGCCTTTTCTGACATCACCAGCCACGCTTATTTCTGCAACAAATCAACTCACAGTCCTGAATTTCTGTGCCATTCACTCTGTTGGTATGTATGACATTACTAATTATCCCTTCTCTGTGTCTATGCCACACTTTTCAATTAGGTCGCCAGGGCTTGAAGCTTATTCCAAAATTCTGCAAAATTATGTATCATAGAAATCAGAAGCATCTATCAAAAACAAGTTTATACTGCCTCATTTCACGTATTTCTTTAGTCCCTACTCAACTTCAAAGCTGGAAAGTGACAAACTGTGTTTTATTCAAGTCAAGTTTATGAGCAGTACTCTAAATTTCAAAGGTCAAATTTCAACATTCATCTGACTAGCTCAAACACCTCATAAAAATAAATAAGGTAAATAATAATGCAATCTAAAGATGAAAAATGGCTTGGCATAAGCTATTATTTTAGGCTCCTGAATATCTTATGGCACATTTTTTATATTAAAGTAATTAATAAAAGCTTTTTGATGATATTATTGTTGGGGAAAGAATAACATATAACTTAGAGGCTAAGTATTTCATACATTCTTTATCTATATTTAAGTTTTGTTTTGAGGATATGATTTGCTCCATTCTCTGGCAAAATCACCCAGGTAGGAACCACGTTTTATTTTAGTTTTTAAATTTCCTGTTTTATCCTATAAGACGCTGCATGAATGCATGTTTCCTGAGAAAATGACTCAGAGCTTCAACTAACTGAGGCAGAAGGTGACAACTGTCTGCAGAAGCATGGGATTAAAAATGAAGGAATTATCCAGAAATGAATAGAAATATTCTAAGCAAACACAGGAAGGATTCAGAACTACGTATAGAACTCGGCAAATAGCACCAGGTGCCTTGGGTGTTTATACTCAAACAGACTTAGTGCCCAGCTGTCTAACCCTGGTGGGAGGGCCCAGGGTCAGGAACCTCCTGCCTTTCCAACGCTGGGAGAGGGCAGGGCCCAGGCACACAGGCGCTCACGTGTCAGTCCTTGCTGCTCGAACCAAACTCACAGACGTTTGTGTATCATTTCTAATTGTGACTAGTTTTGGCTGACCACATAGAATCCAGTTTCTAGTAGCTGAGGAAATAAAAGGCCAAAGACACCAGGCCTGAGATGACAGGTTTGTAGCAGTGCCTCTTATTCACATGACCTAATAGTCTCCTTTACACGACATCAAGAATAACACCAAAAATAGAACGTCATCCCTCAATATAAGTGAGAAAAAAGTAGCGTTAAGTCATGCATTTTGTTCATATTTGCAAAGATGATATAATTACATACATTATAGATTCATTATATAAAGAATATATAGATTATAACTAATAATTAGCAGAGTAAAATTTCCATACGTGCAGGAGAAATAAAAACAGAATAGCTATTTCAAGGTATTTCAATAGACTAATGAAATTTCAGGACCACTGTACTTCAGCAAAATTTGTTAGAGGATCTTCACATATGAATTATAAACCTCATCTCCTAAGGCAACTGTGAACATAAAGAACATTCCCAGTTTTGAGCAAAAGCTATGAAGTTCTGTATTTCTGTTAATTTGAATAACTACCTGAACCTAGAAGCTGATTGTAATTACACTGAATGGACTAAATTGTAGAGTTAACATTCACTATTTGGCATTTGTTATAATTTGGTCAAACTAGTATACATTCTAGCTTTATTAAGCCCTTGATGGCATAATTAATTCCTAGAATTTCAAAGTGAACATGAGGAGGAGGTTCAACTCTCCATGAGATTTTGACATTTTGGTATTATTTCAAAAGTATGTGCGTATGTCCCAAATGTGTAACTGAACAGAAAACTGAGTTTGTCCACTTGATATTATTTTCATTGCTGGTGTGGATCACTCCAGGTAAGACTGATGTGAGTTCCCTTTTTTATGATGTTTTTCCTCCGGGTTAGGGCAGCCTTTATGGAGCTGTCTTTCTAAAGCTGTGACACATATATTCCCTTTGCCCTGGAAGGTTTCATAGAGTGTTCTGCCTTGTGGGCTATGCCCCCAAAATCAGTAGATTTGGGACCTCATTTGACTCTCACACACTGGTTTTGTGATGTTGAGTAAATGCCAACCTCTCCCAGATTCATTTTCTTATTTGTACAATGATATGAATACATTCATAGTTTTGAGACTCTGGCAATGGAAGCCTTTTTTCAAAATACAAAACAAAGCACTTCCTCAGAAGCCCAAATGATGAAATATGTTCTTCTCAAATATGGAGAAGTGAATTGTTAAAGAGATTAATATTATCAACTACTTGGATGACTCTGTGTCTCCATTTTTGTCTCTATAATGAAGATTGAATGATTTCTAAAGTTCTGCTCATTGCCAGCAAATTGTGACTCGAGGATCATCCAGGCAGATAATAAATAAACAAGAACAAGAACATGATTTGGTAAAGAATGGGAACCACAGAAAACAGGATGGCCTATTGACTCAGAATGCGGGGCGTGATACGGCCAGGGCAGGCCAAATTGAAGGTATTTCAAGGAGAAAAGCGGGGAAAGGAATGTTGAAGAGTTATGAGAACAAAGCTGTCTGTTATCAGAATCTCTGTGGGGATCTCAGGCTGGAGGACAATGAGGATGATGATTATGTTGATGATAATCATGATGGTGAAGTTAATGATGATGATGACAACGCAAGGACCTGTAGGGGGATCTTCCCTGGAGTTCTCGGTGTTCCTACAAAGTCTAGCCTCCTGAGCTATGGATACTCATAAACTGTGAAGAGAGAGAAAGTCTGGTTTCAGTTTCCCCAGGAGTATGTTACATTTCACATACCATGAGCATTTGCTCTGCAGCTATTTGCTTCTGTAAGGATGGAGCTATTTGTTTCCATCCAAAATGATAAGACATTTCTTATCTCCACAATACCCCCATGGTTATATCCAGGATAGACACCTGGTTTAACTCTGAGAGAGATTAAATAACCCAGAGACCTCCAGAGGGATTTGGGCATGCCTTCCCAGGTGTTTACATTTCAAAAGGGATGATAATTTGGGTTGTAAACCTGGAAACCCTCAGTTTGTCCTTCTCCTGCAGAGATCACCAAGGATCCTTCCCATCCAGTCTTCAAGGAAACTTCTAGAAGCTAATGAGACTAGCCACCTTTTTTCCCTTTCTGAGCAGAGGAAATGCATGTTTCTGGGCCCCTTTCCTACAGAACAGTTCCACTGGTTATGTAGGCGGGTTTTTTGTTTGTTTTTCTTTTTTTTTGCCGTTCGCGGGCCTCTCACTGTTGTGGCCTCTCCCGTTGCGGAGCACAGGCTCCGGACGCGCAGGCCCAGCGGCCATGGCTCACGGGCCCAGCCGCTCCGCGGCATGTGGGATCCTCCCGGACCGGGGCACGAACCCGTGTCCCCTGCATCGGCAGGCGGACTCTCAACCACTGCGCCACCAGGGAAGCCCTATGTAGGATTTTTGTTCATGCAGCTCCCATCATGTTGCCTTGGGGAGCTCTAGACATGAGGGGACTGACTTAATATTATTCTGGCTATTGCTACAACTCCTAAAAGGTTGACAGCATTACCCCATCTTAGAAATGAGGAAAGGATGGCTTGAAGTAAAGAACTATTCTAATGCTCACCGGTAGAGAAGTTCATACTCAGTTCTGATCCACACTCAGCTCTCATGAGTAACAGAAGCCATGGAAAAACAACATCCTTAGAAACTTGCCGCTTTCAGCCCTCAGGAATAGGCTGAGGCACAAAAAAAGCAAAAGAAAGAAGAAAAGAAAAACAAAGGCACAAGTATTCAGACTTCCTTATCTCGGGGAGATAAGAAATCAGCCTGGGGAAGCTGTTTTACTTCCCATTCCTCCTAGCTACATCAGTATCATTTCTCAAAGCCTTCCCTTGGCACTTCTTGGTCTTCCTCAAAGTTTACTTTCTACTTGTAGGCACAGCCTGAAGAATTCTGAAGAAACGACACAAGGGAGATACAGAAGCTAGGTCAAAATCCTGGACATTTGTAAGAGAAATAGGAAGACCATTTTAAGGTTGATGCCTTTGGATAGACAAAATGTTTACTCAATAGTATTCCTAACAGATTCTTTACTTTTATGTAGTATTAAGTAAGTATGGGATAAAACTTTCAAATATCATCTGAGAACACACAGAAGTTTTTGTGCTAGCTATTATTACTAGCATCCTTTCCTATTTACAGATTTCGTCACCACGACTGACACTAGGGTTTTGTGTCAGCTTATCCCCCATCATATAGCTTAAAACGTTAAGTCTTGTGTTGTGGAGAGCACAGGCACGAAGACTGCTCAGAGATTACACAGCAAAACAAAAATTACATTTTTAAAGAAACCATTATTTTTTCACATGGGGATTGTAAAGTTGAAATCTTAGACTGAAAGCACCATTTTATTGAAGTTTCGTAGAGAAGGAAACTGCTTGTGCCATGTGGCGCTTGCTGATTAGAAAGTTATTCAGAGTAAAGTGCTAATTATGTGGTTACATTACATAACCACAATTTGTCAGAAAAGCATTTTCATTGAACAATACAATTATAGTGTGAATGCAGGAATTTATATTTTTTCATCCTCAAAAGGTCTTTATCATTCAGAAAAAAATATTCATTTCATAATGGACCACCTGCAAATAATGCTAATTTTGTAGGTTTGTTCCATACATTTAGTACATTTTTGTTTTAGTAAAGATTGTCAAAAAAACAGGCTGATTGTGCCCAAAAGCACTTTTAAAAGAGTATTGTAAGTAAGAAATACTATAATTTATTTCGTATAGGGTATTTCAAATTTAAATTTGATATATACTGTTGATAATTTTAATTGATTCATATGGTTTATAATACATTATATTTTATAAGGTCATGTGGATAAAATGTAGAGTAAAATACTAACAGAAAAAATCTAAAAAATAATACTTCTTGCAAGGAAGAATTCTCATAAAAGACTTATTTCAGCATTTGAGTACATATGAAGACTACAAATGTGGTGTTGGGTACAGAGCTGGCCATCACTAGTAGAATTAACTATTCACTTGCATCAGGACCAGTGTTGTACTCAGTTATGCATACACAGCATGACTCCAAAAGTTCCTTGGAGTACATGTTGAACTACCTTCCTGACAAGATAAAAATCACTGGGAGACCGGAAGGAGTTAATGGATTTTAGAGAATTAGTTGGCTAAGCTCTGAAGACAATGTCCTATCCTGGTGGTTTTAAGCTAATCATGCTGCTCATGACCTTGACAACATTCTGACTGCTTTGTTGTTTCACACAGAAATTCTAGAACTGACTCAAGACTCTGTGATGTTGGCTAAGGCTAATTTTGTTAGACACTAACTGTTGAAATATGAGAGAAAACTGAACAGTAAATTTGCTGTTACAATGAATTAGGATATTTATGGAACCATCTCATTACATACAGAGGATGTATATTAAAAATGTCAATGTAAAGCAGAATGAATGAATTTTAATACTGAACCAAAATCATCTTGTCCTCTCAGGCACTTCTAACATTTAGGTGCTTTGTAAAGAAGCTAAATTTATGGTGGTAAGAAATGTAAGTGGTCTTTGTATATTGTATTAATTTTTAATATGGTCATTTTTGCTAGTGTAATTAATAATAAATGCTAATTTATTTGTATACTTTTTCAAAATTTTCTTAGAACTTAATGTGCTTCTAGCCAGTTTATCTTTGAGAACTATGACCATCTAGAAAAACAGTATAAAAATTCAGCAAGGTAATCTTGTAGCTCTAGACAAAATCTATTAACCTCTGAAAAACTAAAAAAGTAAAGTTGCCTAGGGTGACCTGTGTAAACCTATAATTCTCATTATACTCAAATCACAGGAGATGAGTCTTTACATATCACCTTAAGCTGTGACCATAGATATTTTTTGTATGGATTCATTATATATATGATTATTTTCCTAAATAATCTTAGAAGATTTTTAGATGCACTAAGAAAATGAATGAAGTATTCTAATTAAATACTTACAAATGTAGTTTTTCAGCTATACAAACAGGATAAACGTCCTAAGCTGAACTCTGAAAATTATGAAAATGTAATTAAATATGTTTTTTAAATTAATTAATTAATTAATTTTTGGCTGCTTTGGGTCCTCGTTGCTGCACGCAGGCTTTCTCTAGTTGCAGTGTGCAGGGGCTACTCTTCGTTGCGGTGCGCGGGCTTCTCATTGCGGTGGCTTCTCTCGTTGCGGAGCACAGGCTCTAGGCGTGCGGGCTTCGGTAGTTGTGGCACGTGGGCTCAGTAGTTGTGGCGCAAGGGCTTAGTTGCTCTGCACCATATGGGATCTTCCCGGACTAGGGCTCGAAACTGTGTCCCCTGCATTGGGAGGCGGATTCTTAACCACTGCACCACAAGGGAAGCCCTAAATATAAGTTTTTAAGGGACCGAACCACGTTGCGGAATTGTGGAATTATCATAGGCCATCACAGCTGGACAGCACGGGGGCTTCTTTTGTGGCAGCCCTGGTATCAAACACAGAGTTAGACTTTGTTCTCTGTAATTCATATTGGTTATTATGGGGAAAAGGTATAAAGTAGGAATTTATAAAACATGGGGTTAAAAATATTATTTTGAACCCAGAGGATCTGTACAGAGAGCCAGCAGTCTGGTGGTTTTTGCTCTGCTGAACAGTTGGTAGCTATTGATGCTGTCTGTCAAACCATAGAAAAATTGATTGTATGTGAAAACCGTATTCTTTTCAGAAACCACAAGTTTCTGAGTGACGACTCAACAGGAATCCTAATGACGCACTGTAATAATTCCCACCGATGTTTATTTTCACACAGCATGTCACATCGTAAAAGTGATTGTGATGCATTATTTAAATATTACAATGACTTCATCACTCAGGCAGTTCTCTAAAGTGCTTTCCATATTTTTTTAATCTGTAGAACTATGGATTGAAAGTAGTTTAGTAGAGGAACTGACATTTGAGCTGGTCCATAAAAAAATGGGTCGCTTTGGCATCTGGGGGGACCGTGGTCTCATTATCATAATGTGAAAAGTCAGTAGGATGACTCCCATTTCAGGCTCTGGCTGGATGCCACCATCAGAAGCAGAACACTGGTCAAGCAAACTCGTGCCTTAATCCAGTGGGGCACTTTTTTGTGATCTGTATCTTGTTTTTTCTAGCCAGTTTCTTTTTGAGAGCTTTTATTGATTCCTGCCAAAGACTATCACAATATTCACAGGAGGAAATTTAAGAGAACTGTGGAAAATAGAAACCCACAACATATAAGTGGGTTGACGCAAGGACCACAAAGCAGTGAAATTCAGTGTCTTCTAATCACATGAAAGATCAGATCAAATGTGTGTTTACGCAGATACATTTATGTGATGGTGTGTTCCAGAAAATAATAAGAGCCAATCCAGACTGTAGGTCAGGTCTATGAGATGGGTAGGTCTCTACTTATTCTATGAAGACAGAGATGGCTGGATAGATGGTACCAGGACAAAGAGAAGTAGGTGTTTAATGTTTTGATAAAGAATCCAGGAAAAATCAGGCTACTGGTGCCACAAGCTGCCTCATAATTATGATAGGAAATGATGCCTACCATTTTTACATCTCAATTTTAGAGCATGTATAGGTAGTCCTCGAGGATATTTAAATCAATACACTAATATTCATCGTTGCTCTCACTTGTCTGTTCAACTATTATGGATATATTGGCTTAATTTCCAAAATATACAAATAGCTCATACAACTCAACAACAAAAAAACAAACAACTCAATCAAAAAATGGGCAGAAGACCGAAATAAACTTTTCTCCAAAGAAGAAATACAAATGGCCAATAGGCACATGAAAAGATGCTCAACATCGCTAATTATTAGAGAAATGCAAATCAAAACTACAATGAGGTACCACCTCACACTGGTCAGAATGGCCATCATTAAAAATTCTACAGATAACAAATGCTGGAGAAGGTGTGGAGAAAAGGGAATCCTCCTACACTGTTGGTGGGAATGTAAGTTGGTGCAGTCACAATGGAAAACAGTATGGAGGTTCCTCAGAAAACTAAAAATAGAATTACCATATGATCCAGCAATCCCACTCCTGGGCAAAAGTCCAGACAAAACTCTAATCCAAAAAGATACAAGTACCCTTATGTTCATAAAAGCACTATTCACAATAGCTAAGACATGGAAACAACCTAAATGTCCATCAACAGATGAATGGATAAAGATGTGGTACATATATACAATGGAATACTACTCCACCATAAAAAAGGACAAAATAATGCCATTTGCAGCAACATGGTTGCAACTAGAGATTATCATACTTAATGAAGTAACCCAGAAAGAGAATGACAAATACCATATGATATCATTTATATATGGAATCTAAAATATGACACAAATGAACCTGTCTATGAAACAGAAGCAGACTCAGGGACATAGAGAAGAGACTTGTGGTTGCCAAGGGGCGGGGAGAGATGAAGTTTGGGATTAGCAGATGCAATTATTATATATTGGAAGGATAAACAACAAGGTCCTACTGTATAGCGCAGGGAACTATATTCAATATCCTGTGATAAACCATAATGGAAAAGAACATGAAAAAGAATATGCAGATGTGTAACTGAATTACTGTGCTATACAGCAGAAATTAATAAAACATTGTAAATCAACTATACTTCAATAAAAAATAAAATAAATCAATCAATATACCATGCTACTTTCCCACCCTGATGTCAGGGTTATTTCTTCTTTCTATCATTTTCCAGAGTACTCAACTCCACGATTACACCTTCTACTAAGGGAGAGTGGATCAGTGCCAGTGGTGATGATGGAGAAAACCAAGAAGGGCTGTCTTTCCTCAAGACTTAGCTATATTCCTTGTGTTTGAAAAAGAAGACCAGCACCAGATGTCATATAACTGAAAAATTATGGACCACATTGAATTTTTTAAGAAACATGAGTTTTAAGTTTTAAAAAACAGGTCAGTTAAAATTCTCATTTTGATTTTTCCTTTTCCCCTGTTTTCATAGTAGCTTGAAGAGTGCATGGAGACTCATAGAGGAAACCTTTTTTATTACTTTCAACCTAAAAATAGTGTGAATTTTTCCAAAGCAAGGAACACTATCTCATCCTGGGAAATTATAGTTTACTAGGGACCCAGGGAAAAGGTTATTCTTTGGAAATAGAATGTATTCAAGTTAGTTAACATCTCTGAAAGTATATTAGAAACCATATTTTTTATAGAATCGTGTATCTTCCTTGATTTTACTCCTGATTTTAATCCTTTCCTGAGTTTAGCTCCATATCATTACTAAGTTTACTTGTGAGTTTGTACTTCTGGTTTTCCTTTTTGTTTTCCTTTTAGTTTTTACTTACAGAACTTGCAATGAGAAGAACAGCCCTCTTCCTTTCTTTAAAACAGTTACATTATATTCTTAATGTATCACCAGAAACAGAGAGGAAGAAGAAAATAACTAAACAATTAAGTATCATTAATTTTGGAAGCACAGCTTTCCAGATTTCTAGTTATAGCTGTTTAGTGATACTCATCTAATAGTTTAATCTTGTTTTAAAATGGTTCCAAAAATAATTAAGAGAATATATTCATAGCAGGTCTTAAATCTCTTTTCCCTATTTATTTACTTCTATGAAATATTAGCCTTTTGAAAGAAATTATTGTTGGGGGTTAAAGAGTGTACCATATTGCTGGCATTTAACATAGTAAATATTTGGCTTAAATAAAAAAATTGAACCTAGGGTGACCTTCAATCATTATGAAACAGTATTTCTGGTTCCTCTTAAATTCACAGAATGTTACTGACTTTCCTAAGTACAAATTCTGGATGCAGGTGATACGGACGTAACCTATAAACAAGGCCCAGCGTCCAGGAAAAACAAAGACAAACAAACCCCAAACCAGGATGCTAATGAAACAGCCTCTTACGTTCTAGTTCAGGTATAATATTTTAGGAACTTATATACCCAATTCCTTTTCCATAACTCTTTTAACTGGGCTCCTATTTAGACTTAGACAAAGGAAAGAATCCACTTGCTTAATTATCAGCAATTAAACTAGCTTTTTAAAAAATCCTGGAAAAGTTTCAAATGTTTTGAAATTATAAAAATATGCTTCTAAACATTCCAGCTATCAAACATACATAGTTGGCTACAGAAAGTATTTTTAACTGAATGATGACAAGTGGAATCTAACATCTTCAGATGCTAAGGAGGACCTTCTGAGAAACCGTGCTGCAGTTTCTAGCCAGCGCACAAAGCCAAGGAGAACAAACACAGCAGCAAAACGTACAGCGGAGAAAGGAAGGATAAAACTGTCATTCTCAGATGACGTGAGTCTAGGCTTGGAAACTTTAAGGAACTGGAATTAAGAAGACTTCTCATGGTGGCCATAAGTAAGACTCCCATGCATAATACAACAATATGTAATATAATAATGTATAACATATAATATAATGATATGGTGAGCATGCCATACATTAGAAATATGAAGTCTAGGAGGACACCTCTGATCACATCTGTTTCCTGTGTTGTCAGTGAAATGTACAAATGCTCATCCAGAGGGGGATGCAGGTAAGCCACACAGGACCCTGAGTTAATTCTGCTGCCAAATTTACCCCAACTTTGATTAAAATAACTATGTTTTCACTTTCCTTTTGAGTTTTGCAACGGTAGAAACATAATTCTCTACCTGTATCTTGAAGTTATTAAGATTATATATTATATTAAGATTTTAAATATTCTGTGACCCAGCATTTCCCTCCAGTGCATATGCCCTGGAGAAACTAGTACATATGTGCACTACATATGTGCATATGCTGTATGCATATGTGAGCACCAGGTTACAGGGGCAGGAATGGTTTTAACTGTATTGTTTTTGAAACATACTAGAAGAAATCAAAATGCCTATCAATAATAAAATGGATAAATCAATTGTGATATTTTCACACAACCAAGTACTGCATAGCAACGAACATGAAAGCACACTATAATTACACGTAACTATGACATAAAGCGGTGTGGATGTACGTCATGTTCTCTATTTTTTCCATCTACACTCGCTCTCTTAGTAGTGCCCTCAGTCCTGTGGTTTTGCACATGATCTAATGATCACATCCAGAAGTACATTCCTAGTGCATACTTTTCAATTCCACACGGACATTGAGCCATCTTCTTGCAACGCCCACTTAGCAGATTTTGTTGAAGTAACATAATCACAAGACACCCTATATTCAAATCTATTGTAGAAATTGTCTGTTTTAAAGTAGCTAAAAACCCAGCAAATCACTTTCAGCTATCATTTACTTTTGGTCATTTGACAATGCTTTTGTGTGCTTCTATGATGAAACTTTTATCTCTTCCTTTATGCTGAAAAGAAAAAAGAAAAAAATGACCTCTTTCCCTTAAAATAATGTTATGGGTGATAATTTTTAGTCAAAATAGCATTGTTAAAAAAGAAATGGATGTAAAATTTTTGATACAGTGTTTTGTGAAAATAGAATTTTTCAGCAGATGGGATTGAAGTTACCAAATACGAAAAAAACATTTAGGAAGCCAGCTAGAAAGAAGCATTGACATAAAATATATTTAAGTAAAGAATAGAATTTTACCATAATGTAAAGAAAGAGAAAAATGATATTTTCCTCGCTACTGAAATACATATTGTGAAATAGGAGATTAATGCTAGTGGAACCAGAGGCTATGATAAATGGCAACAAAACTACCCCCTGGAAACTTACATTTTGCCACTTACACCATCTCACAGGTAACGTAACACCATTATAAATAACCATTAGTCCATAGATAATTTCATGTACCTGAAAACACGGGCTGTGTCTCATGAAATCCCTTTGGAAAGGTTTTCTAGGGTCAGGCTGAGTTTTTTCTCTTGTCTTCATATTAGAAACATCACATCCTTTACCTGGGTTTTTCTTCCCTGTTATCTCAACATATCAAAGACTAGGGTTTTCTATTCTTTTCAATTTATGTTTCTTAAAACTTTTCTGTAGTGTCCTACAACCGGAAAGGTTATCAAGAAAAGCAACTGATATTTGAAAGCACCTTGCAAGATGTTTTCACACATTGCCATGTTCAACACCAGTATGATGTTCTAGTTTTGTATTATTAACCCCATTTTATGATGAAGTGATGGGATAATCAGGCTCAAAGCGGTTAAGTGACTTGCCTAAAATTACATTAAAAAGCAAAGTGATTAAGTCCAGGCCCACTTGCCTAAGATCATTGAATACGCCCTCAGTTTTAGTTGATAAAAACCTCATTTCACCACGCTATTCATTCCAAATACACTTTACTGCTTAAAGTCTTCTAATAGGACTTCCATCTCTTACTTGCAAATTGGTGCCTAACATGGTCACTCAATTCAAGACACTTTACTTCCTCCTCTCCCACTATCTCCCTACCATCCCCTGTAGAACTTCTTCTCACCCTTTAGGATTCAGATTAAATACCCACTTCCCCAAGAGACCTTCCTGAATCTGCTCTCCGTGAGGTGCTATTTCTCTGGGTTCCTATACAAAGAAACGGGCCTGGAAGAGGTGGCCCTCTGCTGTGGACCTGTGTGGGGGACGGCCTACTAATGTGTGTGATTCTCCCCTACAGACCAATTGGTGTGGGTTAGAGAAGGGAAAGCATGGGCTTCGGGAACATTTATATTTTAATCCAGAACTCCGGGAGCTTCTAGTGTGTAATCTGTAGAATGGGGAAGTGTTGCCAATACCTATGGGCTTCTGAGAGGCATATGTTTAGGTGAACAAAAATCCCATTTTAGTGATTAGTTGTTGAGTTCAACAGGTTAGAATTCTTTTCTCCTCTCCTTTGGGGTCTACACTGGCTTTAAGTCAAACTCTTGCGTGAGGATCCCATCTCCATGTCTATGTGTCTGCCTTGGTTCCTGATGTAGAAATAAATAGACAGATTGGAACTAAACTTGAGAAGAAGTGTCTGGAGCCTGTGAACGCTGGACAGAAGAAGCCTTTCTGAGAACTTCCTTGAAACATTACCGTGAATGAGTAAGTCTGGATGGGGTTGACGACTTCAGCTAATATTAATGAACCACGAGAACTGAATTTGCTTTTATTGCATCACCATAGAAGCAGAGAGAAACTTCACATAACAAAAGGAAAAGTTAAACGTTGTTTTGTTTGGGTATTAGAATAGGGTTTGCTTTCAATTTCTCTTTAGAAATGTATTCCCTTCAGAACTTTTTTGTTTTCTTCTGTTGTTTACTTCCATATACAAGTGGACCCGAAGAAGTATGAGTCAGGCAACTTACATTTTTCTCTAGGAAAGAGAATCTGCTCGCATGGGATCTACCACAAGTCACAGATCATTTGAAGTAGGAGCTTGAGGCAGCATATTTGCAGAAAACATACCTGGGAATTGATAAGCACTATCTATCCTCCTGAAAATACTGCTCCCATGATTCAAAGAGAGGTGAAAAGCACCTCATGGACAATTCAGGGCCACAGGAATGATCTCCCAGAAGGAGAGAGGAATTAAGCACATTTCAGAGACAAGACACAGACCAGTTTGTATCCTGTCGGTTGAACAGGATTATGGGAGAATCTGACTCTTCCCCACTCAGCATCTATGCATGGGCTCTCACAGCTTGGTGAGTGCTGCTTCCACCACTGAAACAGAAACGAGCATAAATTCGCCAGGTGTGTTTTCCCTTCCAATGGTAAAGCACTCACTCAAACCTGGGACAACCCTCTGCATCATGAGCCTCCAAGACCCTTGCATGACTCTTTTCCAGGTCTGTCCTGGGGCAGCTGTTAATCCTGTGTCACTTTCCTATGGGCAGGGACTCTAGGTCACGTTCCACCTTCTTGATGTCTCCAGATTCTCGAGGCTTCGTGGCTAACTCTTCCCATGCCTTGGCTTTACTTGAACAATCACCTAGTGCTCTTTCTAATTCCAACTACCCAGCTCGCCCACGCCATATCCCAACACACACAGTCTGTCTCACCACAAATACAGCCCGTCCTGGGGCCGTTCTCCTCTTCCCAGAGTCCTGTGCACTGGAAGTCCTCTCTCCTTATTCACCTCCTCTGTGCTCTGTCTTTTTTTCTGCCGCCCTACTTAGGTACTCATCTTGGACAGCGCTGTCTTCTTCATGAAGTCACATGGCAGAAAACCAAGGCCCCAGCACGTGTCCGGGAAACATGTGGAGCTAATCAACATAGTGCCAATCAGCAGGGTTCACAGCCCATAAACAGCGATGGTGGAAAGCAGCCTGCCTCCTGCAGTTTGCCTGGCCCGCCAGCTGCAATTCTGGAGGCGGGCTCTTCGGTGGAGCTCTTGCCTCCCTAACTGGGCTTTCGCCTCGCGTCCTGCCCTCCCTCTGTCACCTCCCCACCTGCCCACACTGCCCTCCGCGGCTTTCTGTGCTTTGCACACCAGTCTCGACTGCAAACGCTGGCTCCTCACGTTGGTCCCTGTGTCAAGCAGGAAAATCAAACAGATCTGCCATGATTCCTTCTGCCTAAGAATCTCACTGCACTTTGGAACTTTTTTTCTTTCAAAACCCATTCCACTGTTTCCAGGGCTTCTAAACCTCTATTTTACAGTTTCCATTCAAATTAGGAAGCATAAATCAGTTCAGAGAAAAGAAATTCGAGCTTTCTCTGAGACGGTGACTGTAGACCTTGTTATAATACAAAAGCAGAAATAATGTTTCACTGAAGCATGTATAGTTCTTGGATGGGTTCATATGAGGACCTCACACTTACATGATTCCATTCAGGCAAACTAAATGGTTAGATTTAAGGGTTTATCTGAAAGGTTCCAAGTGGTATTTTGGATAAAGAGGTAATTAATATTTGAGAGCAGTGCTTTAACTCCTATTTTCATTTTATTCACTTTTTAAAAACTAGTTCAAATAATTTTTAGGCAAGTGACTGCCTCAGCTGAGAGTTCAGTGGAGAATGATGTGTGTAAATGTTCTAATCCATTCTTCCCACGGCAAGCTCACTGCTCAAAACTTAAAGGCGCTGAGGGATTCAGGAGGGGGTTATAGAGTCAGCACAGGACGAGGTGCGTCCATTTCTCTCTTACTAGCAGAACCTGTGAGTAAGGCCACTTCTCCCGACTGGAATTCTGTAATGCAGCACATAATGCTGGGGTGCCCTGCTGTTTGACCTGAGACAGGAGAGTATACGTCTCCTCCATCCTGATCAAGCAACAGATGTTGAGCAGAGTTACCACTGTGCCCTGTCTATGTAATTATCATCAGTTTTAATTAGAGAGGCATTTTCCTTGATCTTATGCTGCTTTTGTGAAATGCAAAAAGAGGTTTTCCTCACAAAAAGATTGACATATCCATTATTAGGAACTTTCCTTCCAGTGCAGAAGCAATCACAAATTGCTAAATTCTCACATCTAAAGGAGATACCAGGGCAGGCTTTCAGCATTAACAGGATGGGATTTACATGCACCCAGGTAATGTGGCATTATTTTGAAAAACTGAGCACCTCGTGGAATTCTATCCCACTTTGATCACTGTGCATCTGGAAAGGATCATTCAGAATTTTAAATCATTTTTCTACACGAAATATATTCAAACTGATGTGGCCCATTTTACCTCCCCAGTGTCATTAAAA
Source organism: Stenella coeruleoalba (assembly GCF_951394435.1). Classification (NCBI taxonomy): domain Eukaryota; kingdom Metazoa; phylum Chordata; class Mammalia; order Artiodactyla; family Delphinidae; genus Stenella; species Stenella coeruleoalba. Next base: position 26,570,537 of record NC_137167.1, on the reverse strand, counting down.
ATTATTTTCTATTTTTCCATTTCTACTGACATTTCCCAAAGTTTTTCTTGTAACAAATAGAATCATCTAATGTAATCATGACAAAAGCTTGCGAAATTGGATATTAAAACACAAGGAAACAAATGCCATTTGGAGCCAAACAGTCAAAATATTAATAAGAATATTCAACTTAGAAGCAACATATCCAAATATTTCACTGGAATGTTTTCCCTCGGAATGTCATGCTCCACATTTTCTAAATCAGATGACTTTGCTCCTCTCCCTCCAGAGTTGTTAACCATCAAATTATGCCTTTAACATTGGCTGGGAGGTCACAGCTTTCTTCTCTGTTCACTAACTTGAAGTTTTATTCTGTTTACGATGATTTTGCACACTGGCAGCTCAGCTACTGAGGCTAAAATAAGAAGAGGATAGTTCATGTTCCAGATGCTCCTCTCACCCTTAGTCTGTCCCATTCTATTCAACGAAGTTCTATCCCATCTGAGATGCGCATCATTTTCAAGGCAAATGAGATTGAAGCAATCCAGAATGGCAGCCCGCTTTTGTCCCCATTTTGATTCTTTGTCTTCTGACAACGTCCTAGTTGTAGGGACAACAGCCTCTGGGCTGAGGGAGCAGCTTAGAGAGTAGTTTTACTTGCAGGGGCCTGATGTCCATTCAAAAGATTTGTGCATGGAACTAAGGCAGACCTCGTTTTCGGCCCTTTTCCATGGGGTTTTTGGGGAAAGGTTTTATTCTGTGTTTACATTCCTCAATATCATAACTAGCACCAACTCCCATAGAGACTCCGTCCCCTCCCTCTTTTTTTGCACATTATAAAATGTGGTTTGGAGTGTCCCTAGCTGGGGGGGGGGGCGGGAAACGAATGAAGGTATTGTGTGCATCTAGAGGCGTGACCTCTAGCTTCAACAATGGATTAAGGGTGGGCTGAATAAAGTCACATGAAATGGTGTCAGGAAAAACAGGTGTTTTTGAATAATTTTATTTGGAGAATCAATGAACTATGTGAGTGCTGGCAGAAGAAATCATAGTTTAACAGATCTCCAGATTCCCTTGACAAGCTTGGGCAGACATAATCACTCAGCATGAACAGAGAAAGGAATTTATGTTTGCTGAGCAAAAGGCACTTAAAAATTTAATACTCAGCATGGATCAGGGTATGTACATTATTCTAATAATGTCTGGAGACAAAAAATTGAGTCACAGAAAGTCACAGCCTTTTCTGACACAGTGAAATTCCAACAGCTCTCATATCCCTAAAACAAGCTCTTTGCACTGTATCATGCGCTCAATTCTAGATTTCTGATGAGAAATAGCAACATAAATATAATGTGCCTTATTAATCAAAACATAATCTACATTTAAAAAATAATCAGTTTTGAGTATTAAAGCAGGTATTTGGATTCTATTTTGGTTTGCATGCTGTTTGGCAAGAACTTGGAGGAGGAACCCAGTAGGCAGAAAAATATATATTTAACTAAATATTTTATATTTCTAATTTCAAAACGAAGACAAACACATGGTGATAAAAAGGCAAACAGTATGAATGGTTATAAAATGAAATAACAATATATTCTTTGGGGTTCCTTGTCTCTTCCCACATTCACACTCCTCAGTGGTAACCAGCGACCCCTTTTCTGTTTCTGCCTCTTTTGATGGTGACACCATCCCTGAAAGTCCACAACTGAGAGATTTGCTCTCAGCACCTGGACCAATGCGTCAAACATAGTATCACTAAAAATGGGCCAGTTAGACAGTCAGTGCCTCCTGCTATTCTGCCATCTATGATGTATTTAAAAAGCTAACGTCTAAACTAGGAAATATGGTGATAAAGAACAAGTTTAAAAATATAACAGCAGGAAGTCAACAGACATAACAGAATGAGGGATAGTTTATAAAAACGGCTGACTTGATGTCTTCAACAAGTTAAGGCATGAAATACCAGTGCTTGTGTATGGGAGACACAACCCCCAAACAAAACACGTGACCCTTGGTGGGAGCCTGGTTAAAGCCAACCAACAACTTGAAATCATTTTTTGACAGGGTCAGAAAAATTAAGAGGATAACCTCGGTAAAAGTGAATGAATTATTTTGCATATTAACTATAGACTCTGTTAAATCTTCTTCTCCTAATTTAGCTTTTCATTTTAATTTCATTTCTCATTAATATTATCAATAGCAAACTAGGTACAAAATGTAAATAAAAATAAACTCAGAAAAAAGTTAATTTTGGAATTTTATACTGGTTCTAGTAAAAGATTTTGAAGACTAAAAAGCAATTTGCTATAAAAATGGTTGTGACTAAATGGGGATTTATTTCTCTCATTCAAATTTTGTCTCAAAATAAATGTTTATTCATGAAAATCAGCTATAATAAACACTTTGTAAGAGATAACAATGAAATTTCACTTCATGTCATAGGTACAGTGCTCTCTCCATTATCTTAGGTACTTAAAAATATAAAACTGGTTAAAACAAAAACAGAAAGACTTTTTATATCTGAATATGAAAATTTTAAGGATTTATTAAAATAAATTCATATTTTAAAATGATAAATTCACAGCTCAACCTAGTATAATGTGCACTTAAGCCACACTCAATGCAATATGCATGATTCATTTACATACTTATAAATGCAAAATACTTCCATTTAATTAGAACTGTTTTATTCTCTTAACAATCAGTACTCGCCGTATTGTGAAGGATACCCATTTATTATGAAAGAAAATTCACATAAAGTTTTAAAAGGACTACAGCTTTTCCATTATTTTAAGTCCAAATCTATTATTTAAAAAGAAAAAAAAATTTGTTTCCTGTGTTGGTGGGAAACAGAGTCCTGTGGTTGAACTCCATTTTCCATAATGAGAGAGTCTTGTGGGATTATTTATCACAGGTAGATACATTTTTAAAAATCAATCTATTTTTTTCCTTTTTTTTAAAGATTTTTTGATGTGGACCATTTTTAAAGTCTTTATTGAATTTGTTACAATATTGCTTCTGTTTTATGTTTTGGTTTTTTGGCCCCGAGGCATGTGGGATCTTAGCTCCCCTACCAGGGATCGAACCCACACCCCTTGCATTGGAAGGCAAAGTCTTAACCACCAGACAACCAGGGAAGTTCCATCTATTTTTTTTCAAAGTTATTTGTGAGCCCAAATGAAATTATTGCTTCTTTATTATGAGCTGTGAGCCCAAATGAAATTATTGCTTCTTTATTATGAGTTAAGTCTTCTATTTAAATTCTGTAGGTTTATGTAGTCAACAGCTACTAAATAATTAGTAATTGCTGATGATAAAGAACTAAGCATCTTAGTTAATTTTCATCGCATATTAATCGTCAACTTATTTTTATCAGATATCAAGAAAGAACTGATTTCAAATTTTGGCATGAAAAAATGTAAAATTCACTTCTAGAAAAGGAAAGGTATGCATTTAGCCATTCAGGCATTCACATATTAATGTTATAAATATTTATTATTCACTTATATTCCTATGGTAAGATAAATACAAAAACAAACAAGTTTCCTTCTTTCCTTTCTTATCTTCAGTATTTTCCTACTTTTTCCATATACCTGAGACAAAATCAGTTCTTATAGTCCTACAAAACTTATAATTTCTTGTTCCTGTGTTTTTGCTCACGCTGTTTTGGTTTTTCTTTTTTTTTTTTGGTTAATGTTTTGTGAAGGTCTATCTCTTATCCATCAAAGCTGGGATCTATGCTACTATTTTGAAGACTCACCCAACTCCACCTTTAAAAATAGATATTAAAAAAAAAATATTTAGAGAAATTTGGCCTGAAACATCCCCCTCACCAATGTATAGCTTGGTATCGGAGCCATTTATGCATGAGTTTCTTATCTTCTTGCTAGTAAATGACTAACAAGAGACTGTGTCTTACACATGCATTTGATGTCAAGTATGTAGTGCTTTTGAAGAGAGAGAGAAAAGCCAGTTATATGTGAAGAAGTGTGTCTCTCCATTATAAGTGGTGCTAGTAGTATGAACCTCAGATACTAAAAGACATTGAAATGTTTTCTAAATTATCAAATAATGATTCATGTAATTCAGCATAGTTTTAACGAAATGTATGTTGTGGCATTATACTTAAAAAAACCACTAGTGTATATAACAACTATTCTTTTTTTTTTTTTTTTTTTGGTATGCGGGCCTCTCCCCTTGTGGAGCACAGGCTCCAGACGCACAGGCTCAGTGGCCGTGGCTCACGGGCCCAGCCGCTCCATGGCATGTGGGATCTTCCCAGACCAGGGCACGAACCCGCGTCCCCTGCATCGGCAGGCGGACTCTCAACCACTGCGCCACCAGGGAAGCCCTATATAACAACTATTAATAATAGTTAAATTGATCAAATGCCAATTATATTGATATGTCTTGCTAACATAGACAATTTTCACTAAGTTTGGTTAGAAAATTGCTTTTCATGAAATCTGTATTTAAAAAAACAAATAGCCTGTCTCACAGGTTACTCTCAGGTTACCAGAGTTTACCTCACAAATGGACTCTGCTATGTGAAAGCTAATTACCAAATATAGCAAATAATGTGGAAATGCTGACACATTCTGACAGCTTGATTCTTTAAAAGAAGTCTCGGCACCAACATTGATTCCAAATCTGAGAAAGCAAGATGAACCTTGCCTCCATCAGCCGGCTGGGTTTCTGTCACTATAGTAACGTGACACAAACTTATTTTCTCAGCTGGTATGAAGTGACAGGCAATTAGCTCACATCAATCATTTCAGGGAACACCACACTGTAATTTTAGAAGCAGAGGACGATGACTGGAAGGGTTAATCTGTGCTCAACCAGGAACAGAGCATCACGTGGCAGATTTCAGATTTCACAGAAAGTAACTTGCCCCATCTCCGTGGGCTTTCTAGTTACGTTGGTGTCTGATGGCCGAATGGGGACTTCAGAACTGATGGACATTCATGTCAGTCGTAGCTAGTGTGGAGAACATGGCATGCATTGGTCTGGTCTTCAAAAACGGTAAGTCCTATGAAGAAACCAGCCTTTCTGAAGGGGATACATCTATCTTTTCAATGAAAAATATAAGATGTAAATTAGTTTCTGTAGCTACTTTGAGAATATTGATTAGGAAGCTCTTTTTCATAAATTACCTTTTATTATAAAACTGCAACAGTGACATCCAGTGTTTAGTAAAATTAATGGCAGTTGTCCCCAAGGACAGTTATGGACCCTAGCGATTTGGATGAAGATGTTTGCGTGTATTTTTCTATGGGAAATCATACATAGAAACCTGCTAAAGGTCCACAGTGGCTTTACTGATGGGCTGATTGTCATATCTGCCACCAGGTAGGTACGTGGCACTGGTCGGTTGGTGTTCATATTAAACCCGTCCTGCCCTGAAAATACGGGCTGTCACATCTACTCTGGGTTTTGATAAGGGAGTTTGCTGAATCGAGTAGGCACATGTTTACCCTGTTTCCCTTATTTCTGCATCTTACGCTTCATGACCCCGAGAACAACGGAATCACGGCAGAGAAAACAGTTCTGTGGACTCCCATGGGACTGACTGCATGTGGTCCATTTCATTCTCTGCAATTCTTCTTCGCCCTTCAGTGTCAAGATGGGTCGGCCAGCATTTAGAGAATTATTCTGCACTGAGACGGAACATTAGTGTCACACTATACATGGATTATTATCTGGATTCGAGTCCTCCTCTCTGCACCTGTTGAAGCCCTGTCACCACCGTTCCAGACTCTGGGAGCAGAAGGGTGTTCCCCTACAGAGCGACACCAGAACTATCTGTCTAAGATGCCAGCCAGCCCAGCATTGCCTGGTAGAGTCCCGCTAGCTGTTCTCTGCTCATCCGGATGCATTGCAGGATTTTAGATTGGTATACTAGCTTTTCCAAAATCTAGTCCCAATTTATTTCTCCAGCTCTCCATTTCTTTGTGCGCAAATAACTTTCTCCTGTTTCCCCCATTTTGCCTAAATGCCAACAATACATATCTATGCTCTGAACAAATTATGCTCCATCAAATCACCAGCCCTCTGCCCATCCCATTGTCTCTTGTGGGGTCTTTTCACACTATTTCCTTAGCTCCTTCGATTCTCTCTGCTTAAGCTTCTCATTTGTAAATTGGTGTAATTCATTACCAGACTTTTTTCATGAAGTTGATATAAAGGAAAAGCCAGAAAATAATATCCAAATAAATTAGTCATACAAGGGTCAAATTAAATGGACATTTAATAATGCATGATTTGTTTTATCCAAAGTGTCACAATTTGGGGCGCTGTGTAAAAAGTCAGCTGGATAGCTGAGAGTAGTTTTAAAAATTTATTTTATAAATAGCCCTTTACCTTTTTAAGTTTGAAGCAACAATAGGTTCACAGGAAGTTGCACAGACAGTAGAGTGAGGTGCTTTGCACACTCCACCTGGTCTCCCTCAAGGAGTGTGCGCCATGTGACGGTGCATTATCCATGCTAGGAAGGCGGCCTAGGCACAGCATGCGTGCATAGTTTCATGTCATTTTATCACACCCATGCACTCAACATACAAAACCATTCCAGGACCACAAGATTCCTCCCCTGCTACCCGTTTAGAGCTGTTGTCTTCCTCAGCATCTCTAAATCCTGGAAACCACCAATTTTTCATCTCCATAATTTTGTTATTTCAAGAATGTTATTTGAATGACATCATCGAGTATGCAACCTTTGGCTATCCACTGAGCATAATGCCCTGAGACCCACCCAAGCAGCATCTTGCAATAGTTTGTTTCTCTTTATTGCTGAGTGGCATTCCGTGGTATGAACCTACGACCATCTTATTAACCATTCACCAAATTTTGACGTTTCAGTTTTTAGCTGTTAAAATAAAGCTGCTGTGAGGTTTTTCTGTGGACATGAGTGTTCATTTCTTTGGGATACACACCACAGAGTGCGATTGCCTGGTCACATGGGAGCTGTCTATTACTTTTAAGAACCTGCCCCACCAGTTTTCCAGAGTGGGTGCCATTTTACACCCACGCCAGCAAAGTGTGGAAGATGCAGTTTCTTTGCCTCCTCACCAGCGTTTGTTCCCGCTCTGGTTTTAATGTTACTGTTCTACTAGATGCCTAGTGACAGTGCATCATTGCCCTAATAAGTGTTTCCTTAACAGCCGGTGATGTTGAACATCTTTTCAAATGCTTATTTGCCATCCATCTTCTTCAGTACAGTATTCTTGTTCCCACCTTTCTATTTGGATTTTGCTTTTTCACATTGAGCTTTTGAGATGTCCTTACATATTCAAGATGTGAGTCCTTTGTCTTATATGTGGTTTGCAAATATTTTCTCTCAGTCCCTGGCTTGTTTCGTTTGTTTGTTTGTTTTCCATTCAATTCACAGAGTCTTTTGCAGAGCATTTTTGCATTTTCTTTAAATTTTGACTTTATTATCTCATGGTTATGTTTTCTGTTTATTCTTTCTGTCTTATCATTTTCTGTTTTCTTATTCTTGCCTGCTTTTGGGTTTCTTGAACACATTTTTAGATTTCCATTTTCATTTGTCTATAATGTATTTGAGTTTATGTCTCTGTATACGTTTTCAGTAGTTGCTCTAAGTGTTACATTATACACACAAAGCTTATCACCAACTATCAGGTCACACTTTCTACCAGTTTGAGTAAAATATACAGACATTATTTCTCTTTATACCCCTTTACGTTTCCTCATTTTAAATATAAGTATCTTAAATATTTCCTCTATATACATTACGAATCACATTAGACAATACTATAATTTTTGCTTCAAATATTAAAAATAATTTAGAAAACTCAAAAGGTGAATGAAAGACTCATATTTACTCTATGTTTATTCTTTCAGTTGTTCTCTCTTCTTGTCTGACGTCCCAAGATTCTTTCTTTTATCATCCCTCTTCTGTTTAGTCACAATTTTAGGGTCAGTCTGCTGTCAACAAGTGCTGAGTCTTCCTCCATCTGGGAACATCTTGGTTTCCCTACATTTCTGAAAAATATTTTCACAGGATAGAATTCTGACTCAGAATCTTTTCCTTTAAGCACTTGGAAAATGTTACACCACTTCCTTCTGGCCTCCATGGTTCCTGACATAAGATCCACAGTCATCCAAATAGTTTTTCCCAGTGGGTAAGATGCCATTTCTCTCTTTCTGATTTCAAGATCTCTTTTTGGTCTTTGTTTTTCTTAAGCTGGAAATGATGGACATTGGTGTGGTTTATCTGTTTGGCTTCACTCAGCTTCTTGAATCTGTAGGTTTATGTCTTTTGCCAAGTTTAGGACATTTTTAACCATTATTTCTTCAAAACTTTTTCAGCCCAATGCTTTCCTCTTCGCCTTCTGGGAAGCCAAAGACATGAATGGTACATCCTTTGTGATTGCCCCACAAGTCCAATTTATTTTCTATTTTCAACCTATTTTCTGTCCAGCTCAGGTTGGGAGAAACAACACTGACACCTGCCTTCATTCTTGGCAGAGCTGCTGAGAAGAGGCATGCATCTAGCACAGACACAGAAGAGGGGAAACAGGGCAAACTTAACCTCCTGAATGCGGGCCTGCCTGATGTGTTGAACTGTGAGGGAGCTCACTACAGAATGACCTGCTTCACTCCAGCTCTCTCCCACCTGCCTCTCCTCTTTAGTGCACGGCCCAGGCTAGAGGCCAGGGGTGGGATAGCACAGTCAGGAGAGTTCAGACAGCAAACAAATTAACAGAGGAGATGAAAGGATATGGACAGAGACAGTAGCAGAAACACAGAGAAGCAGAGAAGGGATGGGACAAATAGGAAACATATGGAGATGAACTTCCAACCCCATCATAAAAGCAATCAATAGAGAAGAAAGAAAAGCTCCTGCTGAAAGGCAGAGGTTATGGGACTGGATGAAAAGGCTAAACACAGGCATATGTTGTTTATGAGAAACACATTTTAAATAAAAAGGTACAGATGTCTGTTGTGGCATTATACTTAAAAATACTGGTAGTTTATATAATAACTATTAATAAAAGTTACATTTATCAAAATGTCAATTATATCCATATGTCTTTTTTTTATATGTCTTGTTAACATGGACTATTTGCATCAAATTTGGTTAGAAAATCACTTTTCATAAAAACTCCATTTTAAAAATCGAATAGTCTATCTCACAGGTGACTATCAGGTTATCACAGGATTAACAGTCCTAAATATGCATGCACCTATAACGGAACTCCAAATAACTAAAATGCAAATTTCTAAAACTAAAAGAAAAAAGGATGAATTCACAAAAATAGTTGGAGATTTAAAAAACTTCTGTTCCAGTAACTGATAGAACAGGTAAACAAAAATGACAATACTTTCAACCAACTTGGTCTTTTTGAACTTTACAGAAGACTACAAACAACTACTGTATGATCAATTTTTGTTTCAAGGGCTCATGGAATATTAACTTTATAGTGAGTCATTTAACAACTCAATAAATTTCAAAATATAGAATTCACAAAGGATAGTCTCTGATCATGTTAAATTATTTTAGAAATAAATTACAACATTTTATTAAGAAATGAAGCAATAGACCTTAAATAGCCCATCAACCAAAGAAGAACTCACAAGAGGAAATATTAAATATTTTTATCCCAACAATAAACACAGCCTGTGAAAAATTTTGGATGCAGGTACAGCAGGCTTAGAAAAAAAAAATAGAGCTTTAAATGCTTACTTAAGGAAGAAAAGAGATGTAAAATGTATAAACTAAGCTTCCAACTGAAGAAGCTAAAAAATGAGCAAATTAAGCCCAAAAGGATGGGAGAAAAAAGTAATAATAAAACCAGAAATCAATAAAATGGGAAATAGAAATTTAAAAAAATATTTTACAAAACATTAAGTATTGCAAAATTATAAAGTTGATTAACTCCAAGCAAGATTGATCAAGACAAATAGAAAATGCAAATTATAAACATCAGAAAATAAAAAAGCAAATTTCCAGAAATCACATAGCCTTAAACAACATGATGACACTATAAAAAATTATGACAATAAACTGGGAAAATTTAGATGAAATGGGCAATGTCCTTGAAAAAAATAATTTATCAAAACTGATTCAAGAAAGAATAGAAAAATCTGAGTAGCTGTACCTATTAAAGAAATTGAATTCATAAGGGTAAGCTGGGATGAAGTGAGAGAGTAGCATTGACATATATACACTACCAAATGTAAAATAGATAGCTAGTGGGAAGCAGCCACATAGCACAGGGAGATCAGTTCGGCGCTTTGTGACCACCTAGAGGGGTGGGATAGGGAGGGTGGGAGGGAGACACAAGAGGGGGATATGGGGATATATGTATATATGTATATATATAGCTGATTCACTTTGTTATAAAGCAGAAACTAACACAACATTGTAAAGCAATTATACTCCAATAAAGATGTAAAAAAAATGATACAATAAAAAAAAAAAGATAAAGAAATTGAATTCATAGTCACAAAAACTTTCCACAATAGTCCAAGCCCAAATGGCTTCCTTGGTAGATTCTACCAAAAAATATAAGAAATAATGCCAAACTCTGTCAAAAAAATATAGTACTCCCCAACTCGTTGTATGAGACTAAGATAATCCTGATATCAAAACTGGATAAGAATACTACAAGAAAAAAATTCACCAAACATATGAGCAATAATTTATAGCAAAATATTAGCACATTGAATGTAGTTCTGTATAAAAAGGTAACATCATGAGCAGGTGAGTTTTGACCAAGAAATGCAAAGTTTGTTTAGCATTGAAAATTATCAATATAATTCACCATGTTAACACACTACAGGAGAAAAACTCCATGATTACCTCAATAGATATAGAAAAAGCTTTTAGCAAAATTCAACACCCCTCATGATAAAACATCTTAGCACCTCTCTCAGTCTAAAAAAGAGAATCTTCACAGACTGCAGCTAGCATCTTTCTTGAAGGTGAAACATGGATGGTGTTCCCATAATATCAGAAACCAGACAGGATGATTCACCCTCACCATTTCATTCACAATGATAGAGGAAGTCCTAGCCAATGAAATAAGCAAGTAGTAAATAAAAACATAGACTTGGAAAATGAGTAGAACTGTCATTATTCAGAGAAGACATATTTGTGTATATAGAAAACTTTCCTGAATCTAGTAAAAATAAACTACAGACACTCATAAATTAATTTACTGAGATCATAGACTACAAAGTCAATTTATAAAAATCAATTATATTTCTATATACTAGCAAATATTTAGAAAATAAAAAGTTTAAAAATATACCTCTTTTGTAGCATAAAAATGGATAACTAGAATTACTCTAAATACCTGGCTAAGAGGAATTAGAGACCCAAATAAATGAAGAGGTACACTATGTTCATAGTTTGCAGGAACAAATATTTATTCTTATAAATAGTTCAGAGTTAATAAGCACTTTTAAGACATCAATTCTCCCCAATTTGATCTATAGATTCAAAGTATTCCCAACCCTAATCCTTGCAGATTTTTCTGAGAAGTTGACAAGGTGAATGTAAAGTACGTATGGAAATACAAATAATCTGGAATAGTATAAATAGTATTCATGGAAAGGAGCAGCAAAATCACAGGACTTGTCCTACTGTCGTAACCACAGCAGTGTGGTTTTGTTGTAAGGACAGACACACAGGTCAGCAGAACAGAGTCAAGACAACAACCACACACACATATAGCCAATTGATTTTTGACAAAAGTGCTAAAGTGATTCAGTGGAAATGGTCTTTTAAACAAAGGGTGCCAGGCTACTACATACATGTATGGAATAAAAAATTAACTTGGACCCCTAACTCACTCCATGTATAAAAAAAATGTGAAATGGATCAGAAACTTAAACATACATTTGAGAACCAAAAGGCTTCCCGAAAAACACAGCACAACTTTAGTTTAGGCAAATATTTCTAGGATACACATACATACACACATGCACACACAAATAACTATTAAAATGGATAATTTCATCTTCATCAAAATTTAACGCGTCTGCTCTTCACCACTAATAAAGGAATAGGCAATCCACAGTCTCAGAATAAAATATCTGTGACACATTTATCTGACCAGGCCTTGAATCCCCGCTTTTCCGAATCTGCTTTGCGCCACTTCGCTGTTATAAAAGACCTGCGTTAGTGCCTGTTTTTGCTAAATGAAAGAAATTCAAAGAGGATTTTCACTTTTATGAAAAAAGGCAGAAATTTTAAACGGCATTCAGCATTTGTTTTGCAGGCATCGTTACAGAGGCAGCGCCGAGAGGGGCCCTGCCAAGCTCCTTCTCTGGGAACCACCCTCGGCATCTCAGCATCAGGCTGCCGTAGTTTTCACCTGTGTCTGTGAGCATTACCTTCCTCTATTCTGTGCATCTGTTAGCAATATATATCCTAAGGTAACTGTTTCTTCACGTTAGGCCATTTCAACTTAGGAAAGGTTTCATAGGAACGCTCTACTTTCAGACAGTGGGGAAAACTTGTATCTAAAAAACTGCACGTCAATAAAAGAAAGCCCTATAAATAGAAAATGGGCAAGTTACTTGAACAGGACTTCAAAAGAAAATGTACAAAGAGCCAGTAAGTAAATGAGAAAGTACAAATTAAAACCACAATGAAATAATATCTCATGTGTACTAGAATGGCTAAAGTCAAAATTACAGGAAATATCAAATGTTGACAAGGACAGGAGCAGAGGGAATTCTCATGTATTGCCCTTGAGATGGTAAATTACTTTGGAAACTATACCACAGTTTCCTATAAAATTACACACTCATCTCACCTAAGACCTTGCAATCCCACTCCTAGGGTTTATTCAAGAGAAGTAAAAACGTATGTCCAGAAAAAGACTTGAATACAAATGTCCACAGAAGACTTATTCACAATAACCTCAAACTGGAAAGAACCTACATGTCCATCAGGGTAGCTGATAAGCCAATTGTAGTCTTTCCGTACAGTGGAATTCTAATTAGTAATAAAGAGGGATGGCAATACAGATATATGCAATCACACATGTGAGTTTTCAAAACACTTTGATAAGCAAAGAAGCCAAGCACATAAGAGATCATATTGCATGAATCTGTTTTATGAAGCAGTACAACAAGCGGAACTAACTTGCGGTGATGAAATCAGATAAAGTGCTTCTGGAGGGGGTATTGGATGGAAAAGGGCATGAGAAATCTTTTTTGGCTTGACAGAAATGTTCTGTATTTTGTTTTCTGTGGTGTGTATATTTGTCAAAACTGACCAAACAGAACATTTGTGTGTTTTATTGCATGTAAGTCACACCTAAATAAACAATCCCTTAAAAAGAAGTAATCTAAATGGCTCCTACACACAAGTTTGCATTCCCATCGTGGCAACAAGGGAAGCATCGTATGGTTAGAATGAAGCTGCGCACGGCTGCTTTAGGAGAAAGGGACCACCACAAGCTCATTGTCTTTGGATCTGAAGACGCATCACCTCCTTCTGCCTATGCTCGTGCTGGCTCACCCATGTCAGGGGGCAGGACTCAGGATGAGTTTCAAAGGAACTGAGTGCAAAATGGAAAAAATACACCAAAATACTAACAATGTAGTAGAAATCTTAGGCTTACATTTTCTAGAATCTTCCATATTCAGTTTATAATAATATACATCTATTCATTATCTGTTTCATCTAATTCATTCTCAATTTTTTTTCATCTCTAATAGATGATGATGATAATAGCAAAACCCTCAAAGGTTCTTTTTAAATTGCAGATGCTTTTATTCCTATAAAGCAAAGGTCCTCAACCGGGGGTAGTTTTATCACATGGGGACTTTCGCCAAAATCTGACATGTTTTTGGTTGTCACAACTGGGCTAAGGGATGTGTGCTCCTGGCACCTAGTGGGTAGAGGCCAGGGACACCACAAAATATCCAAAAGGCACAAGACAGATCCCTTTCCCACAACAAAGAATTAAGCTGCAGGTTGACTTTAATTTTTAACTCTTTAATTCATCAGCATGGAAAGCTGTGATTATTAAGAAATAAGGACTTTACCTGACTTTCCCTCCCCCTGTAACCAATTGTTCTAATTCTATTTCTCAAATAAACCTTTTTTGTGCCGTTGATCTATGATGGCGAATTTTTGATAGAGATTAAATTACTATATTGAAGAATCAGTTTCAGAACTATTCTATTCCTTTAAATAAAAGTTACTTGTACCTCACGTTTTAAAAAGTATCACTTTTTTTCAATGTTTTAATTTCCAGTAGTGAATTGGTTAGTTATCATGCCTTTGGGAAGCTGCAAACACCATGAGAGTTGGGCTTACATTATTGAATTTTGTATCCTGGTATATAGTTTGCAATTATCAGCTGTTAAATTGTTTAAAAGATCTTTATAAAAAATTTTAAACACTTTACCTTTCAATTTTTCCAGGTAAATTTTAAAATTTTGTTGCATAGCAATATCATGAATTAACACAAAGCCAAGTGTGTTTAAGTAACTCAATAAATGGATTTTTTATTCTAGATTTAAAACTCGTGCAGGATTTATGTGAAAATGAACAAATCTAAAAAGCTCGAGTGCATTTATCCTAAGCATTTTAAACATTTTCTCTCTGAGAGTTTATCCATTTGCTTAGGAAATATTTTGGCCTTATAGATAATACAAGGCTAAGTTAGTTTCTAAGTAATCATTAATTGTTACCATTATTCTCCAAATAAATGTTACATTTGATTATGAGATAAATTTAAAATATTTCTATCTGGTTTTATTAATAAAGCCATTCAGCTGGATGCATTTTATTTTGCTTTTGAAACTCACTGGATTATTGTTAAATCATATGCATAGTTAGAGTAGCCTTTACAGAAAGAAATTCTCAAGTGCTAATAATTAGTTGGAGAAACACTCCTCAAAGGAGAATTTGCATGCAAATGGGATAAACTGTTCCCCAGATTCATTATGGAATGTGGATACAGCTTTTAGCTTTCCTACTTGCTTACTGGAGTCTCCCGGGTCTCTCTCCCCCTCGGAGGGTCCCCGGGTCCCAAATCAGGCCCAGAGTCCTGTCAAGATCGGGTCTCGTCAATCTGCGGGTGCTGTTTCTCGTTCTGCCACCAGGTGTCGCTTCTTAAATGGAAAATTTTGTTCAGGGTTTTGCTGATAATTCTTGAGTCCAGATTCTTAACCCTGGCTATGAAGTGAATCAAGACACGTGATCCCACTCTTGTAATGGTAAGCTTGGCGAAGCATACACCCCATCTAGGATCCAAAATCTATAGATCCTCTTTAAATTTATTTATTTATTCATGGTTGTGTTGGGTCTTCGTTTCTGTGCGAGGGCTTTCTCTAGTTGTGGCAAGCGGGGGCCACTCTTCATCGTGGTGCGCGGGCCTCTCACTGTCGCGGCCTCTCCTGTTGCGGAACACAGGCTCCAGATGCGCAGGCTCAGTAATTGTGGCTCACGGGCCCAGTCGCTCCGCGGCATGTGGGATCCTCCCAGACCAGGGTTCGAACCCGTGTCCGTCGCATTAGCAGGCAGGTTCCCAACCACTGCGCCACCAGGGAAGCCCTATAGATCCTCTTTGATTAGCTCTTTCATTTCATATACCAGCAATGCGGGGACGGGACCTAGTCCAAACCTGCCCTCTTGTTAATCTAATGGTTAACAGTTAATCTAGTTGATCTAACAGCCCTAGACTAACTGTCCCCTTTGGGACAGTCATTGATACCCAAGAGGTGGGGCAGCTTTTCTTCGAAACCATCAAAATAAGAAGAGTCTATCTGGTACTCTGAAGCTTTCCCGGGACGTTCCGCAGGGACCTGTGCTCTGAGGGGAGGTGAGCCCAGTGGTTCTGAAGCTCCCAGCTTAACCTTAAATTAGAAGCGAGCGCTGACCATCCAAGGTGAGATCGTATGTCCCTCCTACCGAGGGGGAGCTCTGCCGGCTGCTCTTCCTGACACACAGGACGGGCTCGGCTGGGGCCTTTCTCCCGTCAGGCACACTTTTACAGCACTGTGTCCCACACCACTCACGTTTCTGTGGAAATGGATCAAACGGATTTGAGCCACTGTAGACACCCTTTTGGAGATGTTGACATAAAGGCAGAAGATGTGACACGACACATCTACGTTGTGCGATTCAACCAAGACCAACCAAACGAGAGCAGGCAAAGGCCGCTTATTCAGAGCTGCTACGGCACGGAAGGTGGCAGCCTCACTTGGTCTGGCAGAGTCTCCAAGTCTCCAGAAATTTGCCGTCACAGATCAGTGGCATAAAAAAAGTTTGTGTGAGACACCTGCCTGTCTCCAAGGCAGGAGGAGGGGTGGGAACATACTTATAGTGGAGAAAGGTAAGGCTTCTGGTATTTGCTGCCCCCCGACAGAGGCTGAGGTGGGGCAGGTGCCGTGTGCCCTCTAGAAGGGCTTCCTCAGGACTGGTGTCTCTGGCTGGTCCTCGGGGGAAGCGGGGACAGACTCAGGGCAGCCGTCAGTGACGATCCAGTCCTCGCCGCTTGGTCGACTGTCACCGGGTTGTTGTTGGGCTTCCTGGACTGACTGCAGGACCACGTGTGACCTCCGCAGGCTGGGCCCTGGGCCGTGACTGCAGAGGACGGGCTGGTCAGAGGACCCAGGTGACTGTAGGTGTGGGGCTGGTGAGCTGCAGATTCTAAGTCAGAGTTGTGCTCTTGTATATGGTTTGGTCTTTGTATATTCGATCTCTCAAAGTACTACCGTCTTAGTAAAAAATAGAAATTTAAAAGGTGGCTAATATATACGATTCCTTAAGCAAAAGCTCAGTCATTATTATTTTGATTTTATTTTGCATTTTACTTTTAAAACTGAAGTCTTTTCATTTTGAGAACGAATTCAAGAAAAATATTAATCCTTAAATCCTATAAGTTGCACTTAACCATAATTAATCATAGAAATAATAAAATCAACCTTTTTTTAAAAGCCAGTTACTATCCGAATGAACAAAGAGCACACATTAACTCTTCTCCCGTTGAGTTCTTTCTTTACTGATCAACTTTTCATGACAACGTTTTCATATACTTTATATACTTTAAATTCCTTCCGGTTGTATGTTCTAGCGTGACCTGGCAAGCGAACGAGTTTGATCGTACTATTACATTTTCAAGACTAATAACTATGCCATAAAACCAATGTACAAAAGCATCTAAGTTTGTTTCCAATGGAGGAAACTTAAAAAGCAAAGGTGTTTGCCAACCCTAACAGTAGATCGGAGGGTGCTGGAGTGGAAGAAGCATGAACGGTGGCTTCTCTGATAAAAATGTCTGCAGTACAGAAGTGCAGAAATCAAAACCACAGGCTGTCACAGGAGACCCTCTCCCACAGCTGCAGCGATGAAGCAAAAGAGGGGCAACCTTCAGGGTGCCCATTAGCGGTGATGACTTTCAGTCTCTGCTGACTCTCCGGGACTGGAAGTGGGAGTCTCAGGGGAAAGCCTCCCTGGCCCTCACCCCCGGCCCCGGAGACACTTCTGCCAGGTTGGATGCTTCCTTCCGACTTTCAAAAATAACACTATTGGAATTTCACCATGTCTGCTGCCCACCAGTTTGTGCTCTTCCCGCCTCTGACCCCCCAAATGTCTTTGCCATTGTTTCTCACCTTTGACACACACGATGACTTTTCTTCCCATAAAGGTTCAAAGTTGTCATTGTGTCCCACACGTCCCTGAATATGTGCCTCAGCTCCTTCCCATGATTCTGGGCAAGGCACAAACATGGCTTTGAACTGAGTCATTGCTTCCTCGACTGATTAGGACAAATGGTTATCAATGCAGTGTGAACGTACAGTAATTACCCGACTGCATTTTTACCTTTGAGCCCGGGAGACACCTAATGAATCCTCCCCCACTTCGGTGGGCTCTCATGGACCAACGTGATGGGTGGAGCCAGCAATTGTGCTTACCTCTGTTCACCCCACTCAGGGGATACTCCCCACACCTAAGGTCAGTCACAGTCACTAGATCCCAATTTGCTACCTGAAAGCAGAATGTGAACAAGATCGGTCCTGAGTACAAGAGCAGCATCTCCTGTGAGGTCATCCTCTCCCCTCCCAGTTCTGTCTTCCCATTTCCCAACCCTCCATGCCCTCCGATAGGGCTGCTTCAGGCAATTTGTCCTCCAGATTCTTCCTTTATTAATGCTTATATTAGGTGAGTTAGAATCCATTCTCTCCAGCATTCTTCTGAATAATCAGTGATGGAGATAATCAATCGCTTTACCTTGTGAAGACTTAACTCAGGATTTATATGCTAATTGTTAGCTAGCTAATCTTTGAAATCACTTAAATAAGGTTTGCAAATGGAAGCTATTCAGACAACTGTCTCTGTTAGGAATGTTAAGGCTGAGGCTAACTCACTTTAAAGCTATTTGTCCCCAAAGAACCATTTATTTTATATTTATGCCCTCTCCAGAAGCCTTATGAACTGAGTTCACACATCTTTCTTTTATCCATATGTACGGTTACTATTGCGCGATGAAGCGGAACGCCCCGGGGGTAGAAAGACGAGGAGGACCACCTGGTGGGGCACATTTTCATATACTGTGGACAGCGCCATCTACACCACAATCACCCTTTCTACCATTCTTTTACTGTCGATACTGTTCTTTGTGTATAATTTTGTCAGTACTCTCTGCACATATGAGCTCTCCTTTCTTTGTTCCTCCATTTATGTGTTTCCATTTTTAGTTGTATTTATGAGTTGATGGTTTGTGGCTTATAGCTGCGACAGTTTTGTAAGCTTTTTGAGGTCAAACACTATGTCACATGCCTCCCAATCTCCTTTATGGCTCCCCCAGCAGTGATGTCTTACTCACAGGAAGTATTCAGTAAACATCCTGTGGCTGATGGGCACGGACCAGAACAACTCTCTCAGGATCCACATAAAATCCTCTTGAGCAATCAGCCGGTAATTTCCACTGTCTTATACAATCATAAACTTAGCAATATTGATGCAAGATATCTTTTCCTTTTAAACAAGAGAACACTAAAATGAAAATTTTTCTGCAAAGGAATTGTGTTTCAAGGATCTGATGGACATGGTTTTAGAAATGCCAGTAACATATCAGTAAATAATTTGATCATTGAGTTCAGGGACTAGAAAAGAACTGATAACAAAATGTTTATTTTTCTTGTGATTTTACACCTAGTGTGAGCTCTCATGCATGGATTTGAAATTAAATACGTGAGTGATACATCCCATCTTTACAGAAAGTTGTTGCAGTCTGATTGGAAATGGAAGGAGACAGAGAGAGATGGGCAGGTTGTCAAAGGCAGGTTCTCTCATCCTGTCCTGACTGAGCACTGTGACAGCTGGAGTTCTAAAGCAGCCGGCAGACAAAACGGAGATTTTAGGAGACTTTGAAAAGATCCTGCCTAGAGCAAAAAATTGTTCGATGATGTGAGAATAGTCTTCAAGGAACCTCTTAAAGAACAGCAGATATGTCATCAACTTCCTCAGCTTGTAGAGTCACAGATGCGATGTAACTTAGTGAAGGTGAAACTTTATGGAAATAATTAGAAAAGCACGTGGGAGTATTTGATACTTCCATCTTTTCAGAAAATAGCCTCGAAAAGGTGTCAAGTCAAAGTATTGAATATTCATAACACTCACACATGCTTAATTCAGTTTTTCTCACAACTTCAAGTGTACTCTTCAACCTGCGTCTCCATTATGTCATGATCATTCCCCTCTTCTGATTTTTTTCACTGCCGGGTCTGCGTTTCTAACCTCTGACCTCTTGCACGTGGCTGCTGCTTGTCCCTGGTTCCCCGCAACTGGGCAAACATCCCCTCCAGGGATGCCCATCCCAGCCGGCATTGAATTTCTTCAAGATAATTTGAAAAAATCTAACGTTCTCATGTTTTCAGGGCACCATGATGTCAGACTGTCGGTGTTAGATGAGCCTTTTTCAAGCTTCTCTTTATAGAATAACCAAAATGCCTGTGCGTGCACGCACACACATAAGCACACACACAAGCACACACACACACGGAGCTCTGGCTTGTGGCAAACAACATGCCTGCTAAGAACAAATAGAAAATCCAGATAGTCTACAAAAGTGAAACATTTCTTAGAAAGCAATGAGATCTTTTAGGGCAACCAGGTCTTGAGGACCAAAGTTATAAAAGAGAACTACACAAAGCTTGGTGTTATAAAACCTGCTCTTCACACCCGGCCTCTTGCTGAGTCATGGTTCTGTGTAGAGAGGCTTCTAAGAAGTAAACAAGTCTGTGGAGCCTAGGGAAATTTCCTAGGCTGCAGAAATAAAATTGGAGTTGGGACTCCCCAGGCAGCCAGGACTCAGAGGCCCCCATCCAGGTGAGAAGGGAGGGCAGAGCTGTGACTGTGTCCGGGGGGTTGAATCTCAAGCAAGTGCTTAATACTGAAGCTGAACTGAGCTAGTCCACGGAGGGCTGGATATGCTCACAAAGCTAGGGACTCTGTGTTTGAGGTCAGGTATGGGGGGTGGGTGTGTGGGGATCCACTAACATTGCTGGCTCTGAGGAAGAATCCCACAGGTGTGTCACATGTGTAGATGGAGATCAACACAGAGGAAACACAGAGGAAACCATGAGTGACTACTGCTCCACAAATAACGTCAGCCCTATATTTTTAGGATTTAAATAAATACCCACAATATAATGTGCATATATCACTAACGAGCTAATAAAAGAAAAAATGGAAATTAAAAAAATTAACTAATGCAAAAGAAGGGCAGAAAAACAAATTTAAAACACGTGACATAAATACAAAAAATAAGATCATTAAGTCGAAACCAAATATTCCAGTAATTGTATTAAATGCAAATGGATTAAACTATCCAATTAAAAGACAAACATTATCAGGCTGAATAAAAGTCAGCACATGCTACTAACAAGCAACATGCCTTAAATATAGAGACATAGCAAGTTGAAAATAAAACTATGAAAAAATATAGACCATGTGAACCCTAACCAAAATAAAGCAAGGGTGTGTTATTAATATCAGACTTCAAGGCAAGGAATGATTTTGAAGATTAAGAGGACATTTCATGACAAGAAGTTCAGCCCACCAGGAAGATGTCACAATTTTAAATGTGTATACATATACATACTGTACCATAACTTCAATATACATGAAGCAAAGTTGAGACACTAAAACAAAAAATAGACAACCTACAAATATAGTAGGAGACTTTTATACAACTCTGTCAATGACCAATAAAACCAACAAATTTTCAATAAAGTGTAGATGATCTGAAAGCTCTTAAATTTTTGCCCTAATTTATATTATGTACACACGAGTATCTACACACATATACACACCACACACTGTGCCTGACAGCAGTCTGCTGAGCCCTGAGTAGTGAGTTCTTGCCTCTGCTCACCAGACCCACGCCCTCTGGTATGCTGACTTTGTAGCAGGGTAGAGTCTCAGGCCCCTCATGTCTTTGACAAGTACATGACTGACATTGGATAACAAGGTATTAGAAAACCTGAGTAGTTCAAGAACTGAAATAAATTGAAAAAGGTTTTCCAAGAATAGAAATCCTACTTGCAATATGGTTAGTGGCTCCCCAGTGCTACTCTGCTCCATATAATGGATCAAGTATGTTTCTAAGGCATTGCTCCATCAGAGAAATACTTTTAAGGCATTGCTCTGCACATATGCGTGTGGTGGATTGGACCACTGCTCCCAGTTCTTCATGCTCACCCTGTATGCATGTCCTTTGACGTGTGACTTTGCATCATCCCCCTCTAGAGTAGAATATGTTTTCCACCCCACTGACGTTGGACTCTGCCATGTGACTTGTTCTGGTCAGTGGAAGTGGACAGAAGTTACATATGTGAGTTTACAGCTAAGGCCTTAAGAGGTACTGTATATTTTTCTTATCTCACCTAGTCTTTGGACCCCTCCATTAAAAGGGCAGTTAGCTGCTAGTCACCTAAGTAAATCTACCTTTACTTCTGGAGCCAAGACTTGCAAATCAAGCTGAGCCCAGGAGTTACATCTGACTTGAAGGCCCAATTAAGAAAATAAACATCTGTTGTTGTATGTCATTGATGTTCTGGGGATGTTTTGGAGGCAGCAGACACTTTATAATACAGCATTTCTACACTCATAAAATTCGATGGGATTCCTCTAGCCTGAAGAATGAAGATCACAAGAGTTACGTTCAGTGGACTCCATAATTTTGCCCTACCTGTCTATTCAGGTTTATCTTTTTCAATTCCTTTTCATTAACCTAGGCTTTTACTAAGACTGCCCTATAGTTTAGTCGATGAGAGATTACCACCTAAAATATCTTTACATGGCCAAGTCCAACATACCTTTCCTTATGGCATGTCCCATAAACTCCATCTATGCCAACAGGCTATCTCCTTCTTGATAGAGCTTTTTATTAAGAATTACTTTGCTCTAATCAGAATTCATAGCTTTAAATCTACCAATACAAGATTTTAGTATCATCATCTACCTCATAAAAGACTGTCTTGATAAATGCCTTTAAATGCATTGGTGACAGAAATTGTGCTCTTCTCATGCTAGGATATTTGACAGTACATTACCATAGTGTTTTACACAGTGTGGCAAGCTCATCGGATTGGATTGAATTACTGAGGGAAAATATTATGGAAAATACTATGCAAAAATAAATAGGATGGAGCAAAAATAGGGGTGGTTGAGTAAACAATTAACCCTCCATAAATGTGACTTGTTATAATTCTTCTCAGAATTAGTCATACATAGCAGATGGAAGTTGATCAGAACATAATAATCCTCTGCTATAATTGACAAAGTCAGAATCTGGAGCTAAGGAATATGTATAGGCAACAGCAACAGACTGTTCAGAATCATTCCAAGTAATCAGTAGCTACAAACTGGGCATACTGGGGTAGTTGTTATCTATACATTTAATATCTGATCCCAAGGTAGGGACTCTGGTGCCCCAGTCAAATACCCACCCTTTGACAACATTAAAGAAACTCTCATTTTTTAGACAATTTGCCTCATTCAATTAGCAAAACTATCTATATTTTTAAAAAAAATTTTAAGCTTACTTAGTACGTTCAAGTTTTGGAATTGTGGTGAAACTGAGGTTGCTTCTCTGTCTCCTCTCAATGGCCATAGAACTGCAACGTTCCTACAGTGTGACCCACTTAACGGCTTTGTTGATTAGCCCAGAAGTGGGAGGCTGGGTCTGAGATAGGTTATTCTTTTTTTTTTTTTTTTCTGGGTGATTAGATCATAGAACTTGTGAGGTATTTTCAAGACCAATTATTTCCACCACGAATGCTGGAAACCAGGAAAGAGCTGGTCAAGAATGAACAACACGGATAAACAGAAACGCACGGAAACAGAAGATGGGCAGGTCAGACTTGCTAGGTCCCTGCAGGCTCCAGTTCTATTGCTGTCATCGGTGTCTCTAAGGCAACTTCGGAGCCTCACTATAACCTCTTTCCCTGACGTTTGTACCAGTTAAGTTTCTCATGATTTTCAAGCCAAAAAAGTCCTACACTTTCAAAGATATTGAAATGACACATTTTCAGAGCTGGTGGTTGTTTCCTTAGATTTAAGCAATTATTCAGCAGATTAGAGAGCAGTGTAGGCAGAGCTGATTCGCCAAAAACGTTTCTTTTCCCTGGAAACATCCTTCTCAGCACTCAGAAACACACAGGGCACTTGCCTCTGCCCATGCAGGGCTCACGACCAGAGGGCAAAGCATGGCTGCTGCCTTGCAGGAAACGATTCAGAATTCCAAGGCTATGAAAAACAAGTGTTAAAAGGTACACAAGGGACTTTCAACCACACTGATATTGAGAAGAAAGATAGCTCCGTATTGGTTGAAAATACAAAATGGTAGATTGCTTGAGAGCATTCTAATGAAGTAGCAGTATAGAGGCAATATCAGTAGAGCGTTTACCTATTTATTTTCTATTCTTTTGTCTTTGACACTAATTACTTAAAGTGGACAGATCACCCTCACTCCCCTCCCTGTGCTTTTAGGAAAATCATCTACAGCTGCAGACATTTAGTGGTCTTTTGCCTTATGTTTGGGAAGAAGGCTCAACCCAAGAGAACTTACACTCAGTCTCCTACTGTTCAAAATGCAGCCTCGGGGTAATTTTGATAATCATGAAAAGATTGTCCCTGGCATTTGAATGCAGCTACACACCTCTGAAACAACTTAATTTTACTCCAGTTCATCTGTAGCCTTCTTCAGAACCACATATGTTTGCATATTTATTCCCATTAAATTGCAGAAATAAACTCCCAATGTTTTGAGCCACTGAGATTCTAAGGTTGATCTGCTACAGCACCTAGCACCATCTTCACTAACGCACGTCAAATGCGTTAGGATCCCAGTAAAAGTCAGCCTTTATCTGTGACACACACAGAGTTCTACAAGTGTTACCTGAATACTTACTCTGCGTCAAAAATAAGATACGCAGACGGCCTTGTAGAGATCAAAATCTGTTGCATTCGAGCTCAATCAATGACAGTCCTTTTTTCTGGCTAATCTCTCATGGGTCCAGTAATTTTCTTTGGCAATAAGGCTATTTACCTTTTATTATCAATCATTACCAAAGATATTATAAAAGGTTTTATTTTTCTAAATAATATTTAAACAGTGTCTTCACAGGGAAACTTTCATATCCCTGGACTGTGCTCTCTTT
The DNA here is from genome assembly GCF_951394435.1 of Stenella coeruleoalba. Classification (NCBI taxonomy): domain Eukaryota; kingdom Metazoa; phylum Chordata; class Mammalia; order Artiodactyla; family Delphinidae; genus Stenella; species Stenella coeruleoalba. Next base: position 26,545,892 of record NC_137167.1, on the reverse strand, counting down.
TAGGTGATACAGGAAGTTATTCTAGCTGTCCAAGTCGTGCTTCTGTATCTAAATTTATTTTAGGCAGCAATAATTACAACTAAGTATACCAATGCTTTACTGTGACCGCCACAGGACTCAACTGTTCTGGGCTAAACTGCTTACGTCTGTTTATGTCCATGCCACTATAAATCAATCCAAACAAGCCCCATTCTGTTAACACTCCCACCTGCCAACCCGCACTCACCGTTTACCAACAGTAAAGACTCCGCATCATTCTATTAATAAGTGAAGGAAACATTTTGTTTCTTTCCTCAGGCAGCAGGAAGCCATTCACCATGCTTGCTAGATTCTATTTAGCAAATAAATGTTTGGTGAAGGATTTAGCAGACTGTCAGGTCTCTAAATTCTAGGACTGAACAACTCTAATCAGCACTCTTGTTCTACATTTTTGTTTTACTCATTTGTGTAATACATTCAATAGAAAAACTTCTTAATTGACTGATCAGGGACAAATCAATCAGGTTCTCAGTTCTGCCTTCTCTGGCAGTTGGCTGACTGCAAAGAAACAGAGTCAAATCTCAGGTCACACCACACAGAGAACTAGAAGAAAGTGTTAGCAAAGATCATTGGGGGGCAACCACCTTGAGAAGGAAATTGGTTTGAGAATATAAACAAGGGCAGATCAATTAAGAATATAAGGACTTTGTGGTCATTGTATAAGATGTCGAGGTCTTTAGATACCCTGATCACACTTATCTCCAGATCCCTGACAAGTTATCAGCTGTGTATCACTAATGGTCAAAACCAAGCATTGACCGGTGTTTAAAAGGTAGAAATGTCACCAAATAATGGGTTGGGGGCAAGGATACATCATGTGACCTCATACCTCGAAGGCTAAATGATAGAGGCTTACATTTTCGAAGATTAATACAAAGTAACTACAGTATCTATCTGGTTGGATTTCTGGAAGTGCATGGAAACATTGAAGCATTATTTGAAGCTGTGGATTTTCACATTACTTTCCAAGTTGCACTAATATTATTTAACCATTTTCATATTACAAAGTAACCCTCAGCTTATGATTACTACATAGGTTTAAAGACTCTCTGCTATCTAATAGAGGACTTCTCAATGTCACTAAATTCTAAAGTCACCAAAACTGCTGGCAAAAAAAAAAAAGTTGTGACTGACTTTGGAGCTTAAGAACATACTACTGTCAATCAGCAACTAAGAGGCAAAGAATAACTTATCATTTTAACAGCATCCTAAAATTATGTTGCCACAATTTAGCTTTGAGTAATAGCTGGTAGGATATATTATACTATGAGAGAAACAACAGCAAATTACATGTTAATAATGCTGACTCATGTGAAGATTTTTTCATGATCTCCACATTTAATTGAAAATATCCTTTTAAGGATGCTTCAAATGTGAGTCATTTTTAACAAAAAATTACAAGTAATCAAAATGCATTTATTATTTGCATGCATGTCCCATATGGTTACATTTAGAAATTAGCTTCTGACCCATATATATGCAATATAAAATTTCATATTGCTTTTGTTTATTAGAATAATTGGTGATAATTATCTGAGCTCTCTAAGCATTCTCTTAATGACAGGCAAGAACAGATTAAAATAAGAAAGGCAGGTGGAGAGATAAGTTAATTCAATGTTGAATTAGCTCTTCTGAGTGCCCCTACCCATGGTGGTCCCTAACCATGAGGGGCCCCCACCCAGGGTCCTTTTGTTTCAGGTAGAAGCAAATTTAAATCCTTCTTTGAGAATGATAATGTTTTTCTATGCCTTAAATTATCCCCTAAAGTTTCATTTACAATGTAGATCACGCAATCGAAAAATAACAAGGCATATAAGGAATTATCACAATATTGAAAGTCAAAAAATAAAATGGTAGACAATAGCAATAAACTGACAGGAGATCCAAATCATGAAATGATCAGACTTCATTATACCTATGCTTAATATATTCAAGGAAATAAAAGATTGAAACTTTCAGAAATGAACTGAAAATAAACCAAAAAAGAAGAACCAAATAGAAATCTAAAACTGAAAAAAAATAACTTAAAATATGGTCTTGGTGAGGTGTTTTATAGCTGATTAGATACAGCTGAAAGAGAATTACTGAATTGGAGGCTAGTTAGAAGAAAATCCAGCATCAAACATGGAGAGACAATAGGATGGAAAATACAGTACAGTGTATAGGATACATGACGTGGAGGTGTGATGTTGTTGTCTAAGATGGAAATGAATAAATGAATCACTGTAGAGCCACACAGTGGAAATTCATATAGTAATACAGATGAATTAGAGGTGCTTTGAATCTGACCTAATACAGCGTTACACAAGAGAGGCAAAGCATAAATAGATACAACTGCCATGCCAAGTGAAGTAAGCCAGACAGAGACAAATATCACATGATATCGCTTATGAGTGGAATCTAAAAAGTGGTACAAATGGACTTATTTACAAAGCAGAAACAGACTCACAGGTGTAGAAAACAAACTTATGGCTACCAATGGGAAAGGGGGGAGGGATAAATTGGGAGATTGGGATTGACATTTATACACTACTGTATATAAAATAGATAATCAACAAAGACCTACTGTGTAGCACAGGGAATTCTACTCAATACTCTGTAATGGCCTATATGGGAAAAGAATCTTAAAAAGAGTGGATATATGTATGACTGATTCACTTTGTCATACACCTGAAACTAACACAACATTGTAAATCAACTCTACTCCAATAAAATTTAAAAAAAATACAACTGCATAATTCCCTTCGAATAAGGTCAAACGTGAAAACAGATAACATATCTATATATTTTTAGGGCTGTGTGCTCAGTTAGAAAGTTTGTTTCAATGCAAGAAGTGATTACTATTAAAATCCTAATTATGGTTTCCTTTCAGGGAATATGAGAGGGCAGTGATTAAGAGAAGGGGGTCTTCTGAGTTGCTAGTAATTTTTGTTTCTTTTTTTTTCTTTCTTTCTAGATGGTGGTTACACTGATGTATTTGCTGTCTGTAATTTATTACATTGTCTATCTCTGGTATGTATTTTGTATTTCTCAATAAAAGTATTTTTTAAGTATTAAAACATAAGGAACTAGAAACTATTAAATGTTGAAAACATTTTCTTCCAGTTTTCTACTTTTCTTTTGAATTTTCTTAGTATATTTTTGTTTTTCAATTTATGCTTACTGTTTTTCTTTATAATCAACTTTAAAAAAAACCCTGAATTTACTGACTTTTTTTTTGCACTTTGATTTCAAATTATTGTCAGCAAGCCATGTGTTCTATTTTTGGAATTTCTTTTTTAAAAATTTTATTTGCAAGTGAATTCATAAAATAGCATCACACTGTTTTACTACTTCCACTATGTTAGAGAGTAGTGGGATTAGGCACCTTTTGTTGCTTTTGATTTAGGAATTCCTCCAGTGCTTTGCCATTAAGTAAGACTTCCGCTTTAAGACTGAGATACAAAGGTCTATTAAGATGTTAAGAAAGTATTCAATTTTCATTTCACTGGATGTTTTAAACAAATATAAGTGTTGAAATTTAATGAAGTTTATTTCATCATCTGTGGAAATAAGTCAATGTTATCTCTGAAGTTATACAGATATGGTGAAATACTTTAATGCATTTAAAAAATTTTTGAGGCATTCTGGTATTCCACGAAAAGTTCTACTTCGACATGATGTGCTACTCTCTTACTGTGGCAGCGGGTTCTTTGTGCTAAAGTATCCACACTTCTGGGAGAGACTATAGGTACCCCACCCAATTCCTCTTTACAAATGGGTTTGCTCTTCCTTCAAATTCTGAATGCCTGTAGCAGAGAGCTGTCTTTGGGCCACTTGGGTTGCCCTTAACTCTGCTTGAATTTAACTTTACCTCTTTCATGACTATCCCTTCCTCTGTCTTGCTCCTCCTCTTTCCTAAACGACGTGGACAGACAGCATTTCTCTAATAAACTACTTGCCTTCCATGTACCTCAGCCTGAAACACCTAAAAGTGATCCATTTGATTTCCAAGTTGTCTGCATATAATTATGCAAAGTAACAAATTAGTATTTTCCAAAATATGTTTCAACTTTATTTTCACCCTGTCCTTCCTTATATTTCATGAGTAACCTTTATTTTTCACTTCTCTTCTTTGTTGTGATTTTTCTTTCAGTATTTAGGAAGGTTCTCAATTTTTTTCCAGTGGTTATTTTTATATTACCGCTCTATTAACATGTTTATTTTTCTTTGTTAAGCTTATACTCTTTAGTTTATTAGCTTTAAGGTTTTTTTTGTTTGTTTGTTTGTTTTTGCGGTACGCGGGCCTCTCACTGTTGCGGCCTCTCCCGTTGCGGAGCACAGGCTCCAGATGCGCAGGCTCAGCGGCCATGGCTCACGGGCCCAGCCGCTCCGCGGCATGTGGGATCTTCCCGGACCGGGGCACGAACCCGTGTCCCCTGCATCGGCAGGCGGACTCTCAACCACTGCGCCAGCAGGGAAGCCCTATTAGCTTTAAGTTTTATGTTTTGAAATTGACCAGGACATATATAAAAATCAGTAAGCAAACTTTCCATTTTCTCCTCTCTCCTCATTATATTTTTAAAATCTTTGCCATTTCTACTTTGTAGGAACATACAACATTTACGTTATTTTTACATTTATTCATCTACCTTTGTTTTATTCTTAGATTTATTATTATATATATTAAAGTTCAGTATAAGTCTTTTTGCTGAAATGTCAACATTCATCTCTTGAACAAAGAAAATGAAGCTTGTCCTATAGTGGATATCTCGGTTATAGGTCATGGGTGTTAAAGTTTCACCTGCCTTCCTTCCTTCCTCTACAACCCTGAGAAAGCATTAATCTGTTCTCTTTTTCTATAATTTTGTCCTTTCAAGACTGCTAAATAGATGGAAGTATACAGTAATCTTTTGAGACTGGCTTATTCACTCAGCATAATCTGTGGAGATTCATCCCAGTTGTATGTTAACATGTTCCTTTGCACTGCTGACTCATGGTCCACAGTCTGGATGTGCCACGGTTTGTTAACCACTACCTGCTGAAGGGCGTCTGGAGTTTTTCTAGTTTGGGGCTGTTAAAGTTGCTAGAACATTTGTGTACAGGTTTTGGTTTGAACATAGTTTGAAAATACAGGGAAAGTAGCTAAGCTACTGCTAAACTGAGAGATGTGTTTTGCTTGCCAGTCTCTGGAGTTCTGGCTACCTGCACTGTCTGATGTGAGAATTGGTCTTGAGCATTTCTTTTTTAGAGGTATAACATATACATTAATTCCAGGTGTACAACATAATGATTTGGTGTTTGTTCATACTGTGAGATCACAACAATAAGTCTAGTTAACATCACCATAAATAATTACAGATATGTTTTGGGTGTGATGAAAACTTTTAAGGTTTATTCTCTTAGCAACTTTCCAATATGCAATACAGTATTATTAACTATGTCGCCATGCTGTATATTACATCCCCAGGACTTATTTTATGACTGGAGGCTTGTACCTTTTGAACTCTTTCACTCACTTTGCCCACTCCTCAACCCCTACCTCTGGCAACCACCAATCTGTTCTCTGTATCTATGAGCTTTGTTTATTGTTTTGTTTTGTTTCTCAGATTTCACATATAAGTGAGATCATATGGTATTTGTCTTCTTCTGTCTGACTTATTTATCTTAGCATAATGCCCTCAAGGTCCAGCCATGTTGTCACAAATGGCAAGATTTCCTTTTTTTTTTTAACAGCTGAGTAATATTCTATTGTATATATACCACATCTTCTTTATCCATTCTTCCATCGACGGACACTTAGGTGGTTTCCATGTCTTGGCTATTGTAAATAATGCTGCAATGAACATGGTTGCCGGTATCTTTTTGAGTTAGTGTTGTTTTCTTTGGATAAATACCCAGCAGTATCATTGCTAGGTCATATAGTAGTTCTATTTTTAGCTTTTTTGAGGAATCTCTATGCTGTTTTCCATAGCGGGTGCACCGATGTACATCTACACCAACAGCGGACGAGGGCTCCCTTTTCTCCACATCCTCACCAACTCTTGTTATTTCTTGTCTTTTTGATGATAGTCACTCTAACAGGTGTGAGGTGATATATCAATGTGGTTTTAGTTTGCATTTCCTTGATCATTAGTGATGTTGAGCATCTTTTCATGTACTTGTTGGTCATCTGTATGTCTTCCTTGGAAAAATGTCTATTCAGATCCTCTGCCCATTTTTAAATTGGATTAGTTGGGGGGCTTGCTATTGAGTTGTAATGAACCTAAGTTTTTATTGATTTGGGATGAATGCCCAGGAGTGCAATTGCTGGGTCATATGATACGTTTAGTTTAAAAAGAAAAACTGCCAAATTATGTCCAGAATGACTGTTTCACTTTACATCCCCACCAGCAAATGAGTGATACATTTTCCAGTTTCACAGAATCCTTGAAAACATTTAGTTTGTTAACTTTTTTAAAGCCATTCTGATATATGTGTAGTGATATCTCATTGTGGTTCTAATTTACATTTCCCTAATGGCTAATAATGCAAAATACATTTTCACGTGCTTATTTGCCATCTGTACTAATTCTTTAGTGAAATTTCTGTTCATATCTTTTGTCCAGTCTGTAACTGGATTATTTGTTTTTCCTGTTGAGTTTTGAGAGTGATAATAGGTCCTACTGTGACAATATGAAGGTTAATTTTATGTGTCAACTTGGCTGAGTCAAATGCCTAGATATATGGTCAAACATTCTAGATGTTCCTGTGAGGGTATTTTGAATGAGATAAACGGGTGGATTTTGAGTACAGCAGAGTGCCTTCCATAATGTGGGTGGGAATCATCCAATTGGTTGAAGACTTAAGAGAACAAAGGCTGATCTTGAGAAAGAAGAAATTCTGACAGCAGACTGCCTTTGGACTTGAACTGCAACTTCTCCCTGGGTCTCCAGACTGCCAGCACATCCTGCAGACTTTGGACTTGCACCTCACACTCTTGTGAGCCAATTCCTTAAACTAAATCTCTCTTAAATAAATATACACATCCTCACAGTTCTGTTTCGCTGGAGGACCCTGACTAATTCAGACAGCCAGGGAGACGATTGCTTGTCCCTCTGAGTGTGGGCTGATGCTGGCTGCCATGTCGCCACGGCGACACTGTTAGTATCTCTGCCATCTCCTCCAAGCCCCAAGCAAACTCTGGCCCATTGGTGGTATGTCCAGTTGCTTCAAAGGTTGAAGATAACAATGTTATGCAAGTTTTATAATGTAACTACATAAGTTCATTATACTTGAGGAAATTTTTACCTACAAATACAGTATTTATTGTAGAAAAGTTTACAAAGTATATACAAGCATCTCCACTTCTACCTCCCATTAAACCCTAAAACTCACACACACAAAGTATGCCTAAGAAAATAAAACACTCTCATGATCCCATTCCCAGCACAATAACCACTTTAACTTGATCAATTCAATCGAAATATGCCAGTTACTATTTTTTTCCTGTGAACTTGTGTACACTTATAATAATGCAAGTATATTATAGTTTAATATGTGGCAGTGCAAATGCCAGTAATAAGACCACCTTGAATATAAGGTAATTGTGCACTTTAGAAAGACTATATCCAAAAATATGATGGGCAACTTAAATATATATTTAAATACATATGTAAGAAATTGTCTACTTATAGTATTTAATATTTAATTTAGTTACCCATACACAATTTGTCACATTATATAAAATAAGCAAGTTATAAATATTAAATGTTTCCACTCTTAGGTTTCATGAAACCATTTTATTCAAAATCTCCACATGCATTTTAGACGTCTGTGCATTCATCACTTTGACAGCTAGTTCTGAGTCACCTAACACAGTCTTCCAGGATACATCACCTCTGCATCTGTCTAAACTCTTAAAACTATAACACTTTTGAATGCATAAGATGCTGTCGCTGGAAAATTTATCTCAAGTCAAAAGGACCCATTTAAATAACATTAGCACCTGCTTCCTCTCACTGCACTGTAGATATATGGTCATGGTCTCAGGACCTCTTCAGTGCAGTCAGTCACTGTTCTCCTTTCAGGAGATCTTTAAAAACCTTGTTTATAATGGCATTAAATGCAATTTAACCCGAGGTCACACAACTGGGAATATTTACCAAATCTATGTTACATTTTCTTTTGCCTTTTGTGCATGTGTGTGTTTCTGTCCCCTAAGAAGCATTTAAATTTGCATTCTTCATAATAACGTGTCTTTCTCAAATGATGCTACTCAGGGGTCTGAGTATAGGGAGGGGTGAGCAGATTTCGCAACATTCGGCAGGCGGCCTCCTTATGGTGCTTAAATCTATGACATTGGAGTCAATCTAGGTTCAAGTTCTGGCTCTGAAGCTTAATGTATGTGTGATTATAGGCAAGTTACTTAAACTTTCCGAGCTTTACTCTTATCTCTAAATCATGCCTAATCATAGCAGCTGGAGTGTAAGAGGGAAGATTAAATAAAATAATGCACATAAAGTACTAAGCACAGAGCATACCACATAATAAGGGCTCAAAAACATTTTAGCTACTGGTATTGAGTCAAATTCTTAGGTTTTGAATATTCTTCTTTGTGATAAATTATTTCCATTCCTCATGAAAACATGTCAGTGGTACCCACCCCTCTGAGGGCTGCATGCGTAGACAGGCCTGAATCCAAGGCTGGACACAGCTTAGACTCTAAAAGGTCTCACTGCTATTTGAGTTCAGGACTGCACTGCTTATCCTCCATAAGTAGTGCTTTTCCCCCCTGGCTCACTGAGGAATGTATAATGCAGAGGTATGCATCATCCGGCCCCGTTAGCAAGCACTCATGTGCTAGCTTCACCACGGGGAGATTATTCAGATCTCCTTAATTGTAAAGATGACAAAGACGACTCTTCAGTGTCACCATCTCTCATTAATACGCTGCAAGAGGCAATATGTGTGCAATCTGTTATCCTGCATTTAGCCTGTTTGAGAACTCTGACAAAATATTACTTCTCACATGATTTTATCAAAAACGTTCCTCAGTTTCGGCATTTCCCCACTAACTTCTATTGATTAGTCGGATTCACCACTGCAATAACTCCATGAATTATCTGCTTTCTTCCATTTTTGCCCTTTGCTGCCCATTCTCCACACAACAAACAGAGAATTTATAAACACAGCTTAGGTTGCCTACTGATGAATACATGCCTGTTTCCCTGAGGTGAACACTGCTCTTCTATGAGCCGCTGACATGTGAACCCTGCAAACCACATTCCCTGACGGCTTTCCCAGGTGGTTCTATCAACAGGAGGGGAGTAACAGGCAGAGGGAGGGGAGTAACAGGCAGAGGGAGGGGAGAAGCCTGTTCTTTCCTATGTTCCTGTTTCTCTAGCATCATCCGAGAGAAGCAGCTGGGTCCAAGAGTAGCAACTGTGTTCAGAGCCCAGCCTCTTTTGAACCTCCTGGAATTGGACTCAGCCTAGAGGCTCAAGACCCCACAGAGGTATAAGGAGCCCTGGGCTGCACCTCCACCTGGACACCTGAGCGACTACAGGGTGGGCTCGCCCCTCCTCTCCTTAACCCCCTCCCACCACCTTGCTCCTGAAGCTGCAGGAAGAACTGACTCGCATCCCCCCTCGGGAGGCTGGGCACCAAATCTGTGGGAGCCTTTCCTGTGAGCTTAGGTTTCCTTAGTCCCAACTTTTCCCCAAACCATAGAGATAGCATCTTCCTGCACTTATTATTTTGGTTAACTTAGTGACATCCTTTTTCAGGTTTTTAAGCCTTCTAACACCTCTGAAACCCATCCCTTGTGTTAGTCCCTTCAGTTTGAAATTCCTAACTGTTCTGTTTTCCTAACTGAACACTGACTAAGGCAGCATGAAAAGAGGAGATTTGGGGTTGTTCTGGTTATGTTCTTGGCCTTTACTGTGTCTCAGAGCTCCTTCCTGCTGGGAAATGGAACCCCGGCTGTCCCCAGCTTGTGGTGGCATCACAATGATGCACACTCATGCTTGCTTGGGACAAAATGCCCCTTTATGCCTGCTGGACCACTGAAGTCCACAGACTTGGGTCAAACCTTCATTTGTCTCTGACCACTGCTGTCCCCTAATTTGACTTTGGGTCTCCAGGAATTAACATCAACCTGTTTCAAGTATTATATTTATATTTAACATCCCTAAAAGGCCCAGGCATTTCTTTTCCCCGGTGTACGATTTCCCTAGTAACTGGATGTAGGTTTTGCTTGAGGAAGACTTAGAGCAAGGCTTCGTGAAGTTGCTCTAGGTTTCCAAAGTCAAACAGGACTAGAGAGACTATGAGATACACGAGAATCTGGTCCAGGTTCACGCCACGGGGTCTAAGCGGCAATGAAGACCTTCCACATGGAAGCATCATAGTTGTGGCTTGTAATTATAATAGATGTAGTTGGCAAGTAGCAGAGTCCTCCCACTGACCCCGGGGCTCCGGAGTGATGACTGCTGGATGGGAAACTAAGTGGAAGTGGACTGAACTTCTCTCTGCCAGGAAAAACCAAGGAGGCACTGTATCCTTGAGGAAGTGCAGAGACGACTGCCACCTCCAGGGGTTTCACAGATGCAGAAGGAGCCTCTCCAGTAACTAGATGGTAAGGCCGGTGAGAAGGCTGTTCAGTGTCACAAGCCTAGCAGGTGATAGCTTCTGTTGCAGAGTCTGTCCCACGTGTGATGACGCTACTGAAGCAGATCAGCGCACTTTCTGGCATTGGTTGGCATTACTGACATGGCGAAAGCTGTGTTTGCCTCTGCACAACTCTGCAAGGACCATCAGACAGTTTCCTTCCACTTGGCAGGGGCCATGTGCTCCTTCACATTTTGCCTGAGACAGTGCAAACTCTTCCACTCTGTGTCACAATGTAGACTCAGGGCCAGAAAACTTGATCTTAGGGATCAGATTCTAAGTATTTGAGGGCGTCAGTCCACACACTCTGTCCCAACTAGTCAACCTAGTCAACTGTGCTACTGTTGCTGGAAAGCAGCCATAGACAACGGAGGGGCGTGGCCATGTCCTAATAAAACTGTGTTTATGACAGGAAGCAGCCAGACTGGCTCCTGATCAAGACGGTAGCAGTGCAATCATCTGAACTCCCTACAGGACCGCACTGTGATACCACACACTGACGATCTCAAACTGATGAGACCCGGTAAGCAATAGTTGGCACATTTTTTGGAGGGCTTAGAAAGACTTGTTTACAAGAGTGGGAGATAAACTTGAAAACATTTATGGACTTGCTAGTTGATAAAGGCAAAGGGAATCCTAACATTAAGGTTAAGTTAAGCATGCTGGAACTTGCCCTCCAATGTGAATGACATTTTGCTGGACTTCATATGAATTTTTGGTAACAATATATATATACCACATTTGAAAGAAAGCCAAAAAGAGCAAAACTCAATGATAGAAATGAGAAAAACAATAGAGAAAACAATAAAAACAAACATTAGTGAGTCTAATAGGGAAAAAGATAGGAAATACACACTACCAATTTCAGCTTAAAGATATGCCACCACTACACTCCCCATAGACACAAAATGATTACAGAATATTTTGAAAAAATGAACAAATGACTTTAAAGACACAATCTCCCAAAGCTTATTCAAGAAGAAATAAATAAGCCAAATTATCATTTATTTATTGAATAAATGAAGTTTTAGTGAAAAACTTTCTTTCAAAGCAAACTCTAGTCCCAGATGGCTTAGCTGGTGATTCTACCAACTACTTTATGGGTAAATAATACACATTTTATTCAAATTCTTCCAGAAAATAGAATAGAAGGACTATTTCTCAATTAATTTTATGAGACCAGAATTACCCTTATATCAAAAGCAGACAAAGATACTACAAGGAAAGAAAACTTCATATAATTTCACTCATGACCATATATGTAAATGTCCTTAACAAAATATTATCAAATCAAATCCACCCATATATAAACTAAATATTACATCATGACCAATTGGGAGTTTATTCCAGAAAGGTAAGCTTTTTTCAACATTGATATCTTTCACCATTTTAGCAAACTCAATACAAATTAATTATTGTATATATGCATATACAATAATCTCAACAGATGCTGAAAAGGCTCTTAATAAAATCAATACCCATTCACATAAAATCTTAGGAAACCCACTCAATTTGGTAAATGTGTCCACACAAAATTGACAGTAAATATCATAATTAATAGTGAACAACCGAAAGCTTTCCCCTGAGATTGGAAATCTAAAGGATATCCACTCTCATCACTTCTATTCAACATTGTACCAGATGTTCCAGCCAGTAAAGTAAGGAAAAAATAGACTAAAATTGTTTAAATTATAAAATACACTTTTTCTGAAATAACCTATTTTTGTTAATATAGAAAATCCCAAGGAATCTGCAAAGTATCTACTAGAACTAATAAGTGAGTTTAGCAAGGTTGCAGAATCAAAGAGAAAACAAACCATTGTTCTATCTATACTAGCAATAAACATTTTGATATTGAGTATAAGAAATAATGACACCATATAATCAAAAAACATGAAATGCATAGGGATAAATCTAAATAAGCATATATGAGTGTCATATGCTGAAAATTATAAAATATTAATGAGATACATTAAATAAGACAGAAATAAATTCAGAGATACATTTTGTTTATGGATCTGAAGACTCTGTGTTTTTATTTTTTATTTTATTTATTTATTTTTGGCTGCATTGGGTCTTCATTACTGTGCATGGGCTTCCCATTGTAGTGGCTTCTCTTGTTGCAGAGCACGGCTCTAGGGTGTGAAGGCTTCAGTAGCTGTGGCTCGCGGGCTCTAGAGTGCAGGCTCAGTAGTTGCGGCGCACGGGCTTAGTTGCTACGCGGTATGTGGGATCTTCCCGGACCAGGGCTCGAACCCATGTCCCCTGCATTGGCAGACGGACTCTATGTTTTTAACATGTCAATTATCCTCAGGTTGGCCTATATTTCCCCATATCCTAACAAAATATTCAGCAGGGATTTTGAGCAAATGAAAAGCAAATTATAAAAATTGTATGGAAGGGCTTCCCTGGCACAGTGGTTGAGAATCCGCCTGCTAATGCAGGGAACATGGGTTCGAGCCCTGGCCTTGGAAGATCCCACATGCCACAGAGCAACTAAGCCTGTGTGTCACAACTACTGAGCCCACGTGCCACAACTACTGAAGCCCGCACTCCTAGAGCCTGTGCTCCACAATAAGAGAAGCCACTTCAATGAGAAGCCCGCGCACCGCAACGAAGAGTAGCCCCTGCTCGCCGCAACTAAAGAAAGCCCACACACAGCAACGAAGACCCAACGCAGCCGAAAATAAAAATACATAAAATAAATAAATTCATTAAAAAAATTGTATGGAAAAATAAACATCCTGAAAAGCCAAAATAGCCAGATTTTAAGATTGTAATATAACAATAACACTACACTAACCAAGATGGAGTACTGGTATTGGACAGACATATAAATGGAACAGACTCAAAATTACAGAAATATGTAAAATCTTATTCAGTTCATTTCTGTCAATGTTGCCAATGCAATTTATTAGAGAAAGAATAGTCTTTGCAATAAAGGATGATTGTATAAAAAAATAATCAAAATTTAAAACTCTACCCTTTCCTCACATCTTTCACAAAATTAACTTGAACTAGATCATCTTGTGGATTATAAATACCTAAAAATTTAAAATTCTGTCACAAAACACAGAATTTCTTTGTAATCTTGGGTTAAATATACACTTTTTAGAGAGGACACAAAAAAACACATCATAAAATATCATAAAAGAAAAAAAAATGAGACAAAATTACAAAGTTCCGCCCTTTGAAAGACACTGTTAAGAAAATAAAATATATATATATATATATGTTCTGGGAGAAATTATTTTAAAACTAATATCTAATAAAGTATTCATTCAAAAATACTAATTAAATGATCAGAAGCCAAAAAAATAAAGAAGGAAAGAAGGGGGGCATAACATTTGAAGAGATGCTTCACCAAAGAAAAATAGAAATAGCAAAGAAGCACACAGAAAGATGCTCTATGTCTTTACCCAATAGGGAAATTCCAATTAAAACCACACATGAAATACCACTTCACACCTACTAGAAGAGCTAAGAACAACAACAACAACAAAAGTAAACAAAACAAAGCAGACACTAATAACATCAAATGCTGGTGCAGATTTGGAGTAACTGGAACCCTCATCCATTCCTAATGCTTTACCGCACTTGAACAGAGGCTGGCAGCTTTTTATTAAATTAGCAGGCCTGCTCCTGGATATTTACCAAGGGAGTAAATACGTTTTCTACACATTTGTTTTCAAATGCTCACACAATTTTTTAATTATTGAGGGAGAAAATCTAATGTTCAAACTATTGAGAGGATTAGCAGATAGTGCTCCATTAGTCAGCAGTAAAAAGGAATAGGATGATGTAAAGGATTACAGCAAGGACTGATGGGGAAAGAACTGTGCTATGTGAAAGAGGGCAGGCACACCCTCTCTGAGCCCATTTACAGCATCTAGCAAAGGCAAAGCCAGAGGGACAGTGATCAGATTAGTAGCTGTAAGGGCCCAAGGAGAGAGGGAATTAATTACAAGGGAGCATAAGAGGACTCCTTGGAGGGACAGAAATATTCTACATCTTGATTAAGTGTCAGTTATCCCTCTGTATACATGTATCAAAACCCCTCTAAGTACAAAAAAAGAAGTATGTAAATAATACCAACAAGAACCCAGCTTATTAAAAAATGTAAGGAAAGAGGTGCAAAAAATTAAAAATCATGCCTTGCCTTGCTAATCTTCCGTAGTTATTTCATCTATACCCCAAATAAATGGGATCTAATTACTAAATTATTTGGAGGGTCATGCTATTATTTTTTAATTCACTGCAGCAAGAAATTATTTGTAATTTGTTGGGTTGCCCTATTATTAGGTGAATTCTAGAGATCAGTACACTGGCTACTGGGCTTACAAAGAGTCTTTATTTTGACATTGAAAGCTTGATTTATAGATCCAAATATTATTTTTCTACCTCCCTACTTGAATTCTTACCTCCAACTCACATTGGTGTACTCACTGTGTCCTCAACCATATTATTATTTCTTTGCTTTTACTGATCCAAAATTTTGGAACTCATTCATTAGAGATAAAAATAAAAACACAAAAAACTGAGATATATACCTAATTTTTCCCGTGTTAGTCTTCAGTATACAGGGAAGTGAGGTATCAAGAGCAAAGATAAATTAAACAAATACAACCTTAGTAAACTTACAGTCTTGAGGCAGATTCAGAACCCAAGGCATAAAGACAGGGTTCCAAAGAGATTTGAACATAGTGCCATGCAAATAAAAAGGAAAGAAGAACTTTTGCCATACTGACTGGCCAATGGTCAAAAAATTATAAAATAAACTTGGCATGATAAATTTGATGGGGAAATGGAGGGCAGGGGCAAACAAAATTAGCCAGTACTCATATGAAAGAGGAAATACAATCGGCCATAGAAATGAAGATGTCAGAATGTAAATGCCAGTTTATTAATTTTTGTCCTATATTTTTATTTCCTGTTTGGATGGGAAGAAAACACGGGGGAAAATATAGAGCAGAAGGAGGTGTTAGGAAGCAAGTCATTTCCCTGGGCCTTGCCGGGGCGGGCTGGAAGGTGGTCATGGATAAAGTTATTAGCTACACTGTACATTAAACTCCTAATTAAGGTCCTGATGGCCAGAGTAACAGCCAAAATGTGGGGCTTTCCAGCAGAGAAGCGGCAACCCCAGGTGTACAGGTGCCTTAAGCCTTTTAAGCCTCTCAGAGCCAAAACGGCTTGATACTGTATGTATCCACAGCTGCTCTGCTGTTTCCAGTCTCAGCTGCTGGAATCCAGCAGTGCCATCTTCCCCTGAGGCTTCTAACTCGAGAAAGAGGGACAGGATCATATTTCTGAAGCTCTTAGAGGATACTGCTGAGCTCTGGGGAAAGTGATGCCACTTATTTTGAATGGTGAATTATAAATTTAAAGATGAAAATTTATATTTTTGTATTTAGCAAGAATGAGTTGTCATTTTCTCTTTGGGCTGCATCGATGAAATCATTTTTTCTAAGCCTGTTATTTTACAGCTGAGAACACTGAGGTTAATTGTTTTGCCTAAAGCCATACAAGTTTAATGGTGGGATTGGCGGTGGAGGGGGGTTGGGGGGGGGGTTCCCTAATTCCCACAAGAATTTTCTTTCCTCTACCCACAGTCTAAATATTGTTATGTTAGAGAATACAAATCAAATAATGCTTGAGTAATTAACATCTCAGGCCAAGTTCTGCCAACCTTTGGGGAAATCCACCACCACCACCACCTCCCGGGCATTTAAGCAAAATACAATCACACGATGAGAAGAAAATAAGGGATTTTAGCCCAAACAAGCCAAATATAGTGACAGATTAACCATAAAAAGCTACTTGGCATCTTCCCATGGATTTGCTGACCTCCATCCACGTGGGAGAGGCCTGTTCCCTGCCGCATTGGCAGAAACCATTCTCCTTTCTAGAGTTCTTCCATGTCTGACAGGAAAATATCCCCTGGAAGTATATCAGGGATATCACGAGCAGCTTTTCAATCAGCAGCATTCCTCTTGTCTGGGCTGGGTATGTTTTTTCTCACATGATCCAGCTGTAGGTCCCACCCTCTCAGCCTGCTCTGTGTGCAGAAAAGGCTTCTAGTGATGTGTGTCGGGCTCCTGCAGTGAAGGCAGTGAGTGTCGGGAGTCAGGGGATGCACTGGTGCACTCACGGCCCCTGGTTCCCTTCTCAAGGCTGCCTTTTACCCTTGAGCACAGGTCAAAGTTTTCCAGGGTAAAAAGTAACAGCAGTACATAACTAAGGAACTGGCCTACAAACAAGAGTAGGAGGAATATTTCGCAAGGACACTGATGAACTACCAACTTTTATGAAATGGATATCTTTTAAATAGCACCAGAAAGAAGAACTCCCATTACCTGGAAACGTAACAGCTCTGCAAAGGAAGCTCCTGTCATGCTTTATGGGACACATTAAGTGACTGTGCAAATACAAGGGTGATACAGCTCGGCTAAATTCACACTAGAGTGCAGTGACCGCGGTGTTGAAAATTAGAGGACTGCACACACATCAGCCCCTTTGAAAAGTCAAAGAAACTCCACTTTGACCAAATAGGGGGAAAAAAAGTAAAAAGGTGTCCTCACTTTTTTTTTCCCTCCAGACATACAGTTACTCATATGTGCCTTCCTCAAATCACAGCTTACAAAAGAACTGGCTGAGCAGACCCAGGGGGAAATTGCAGTGGAATAGCAAATTGGGCAGGCAAAGTCATTTCTTCTGCCATGGGTGGCATTTGCAAGGAGAGCAGCAGAGGGCTGGCTGTATTTCCAGCCGCGGGTCAGAAGGCTCATCTGAGCGCCAGTATTCTGGGCGGAGGTCAGCCGCTTGCCTGACAGGCTCTGTGTAATTAGTCAGAGTCACTTATTTCTCGGTCTGGAACTGTTTGAGGAGCATTTCTTCAATTCTTTCCAAACTAAGTTTAGGCTTTTTGCCAGAGAAGAGAGAAAAAGACTCAATAAAAACAAGCAGTCGACCGATTTATGTAGGGAAAAGTGTGCATGTCAGCAAGTGAGTTTCTTGATTCCTAGGACTGTCAAGATGTTACAGGGACCGAACAGGTGTCTCACGGGGGTTATGTTCTGTTGCTAAGAATCCAGAACAAGCCCTGAGCTCCGTAACTGCATTTTAGAAGACTCTGCTCTACCTTGTCGTTTTCTGACCTAATTTTTCTCTTTTTACGTCTTGATGCACTGAATTGACTGTTTTGATCTTTGGTACCACTTAAACAGCTCGGTGTTAAACAAATTTATGTTTTCTATATAAAAAGAAAAACACAGAAGAAGTGCACGTACATTAATCAATCTGATGAATATTCTAATAAGGAAGTGGACATAGATGCCCACTAGCACCACATCCCCTTACATGGGAGGTGCCCTCCTACCGTAATATTCTAGAACAACGTACTGTGGCTCTCCCACGAGCAGGCTGGGTGTTACACACTCCCCTTTATCCTCAGCCAGCTGGTACTGAGGTAGAAGCCTGTTAGTCCTTGAAAGTTAAGGGAATTTACAGAATATAAGAGGGAGTCATCTCTGAAGGAGATGCCAGGGACAGTGACATCCTAATCAATATGATGCCAGTCATGTTGCCACTAACATCAGAGAAGGGAAGCTTAGTGAAATTCGTATCAAAGGGCCCTATAATATCCTGGAAAACGGAGTGCTTGCTAGTCCGAACACGCCACCGATCTCTCAGGCAAACTTCCCTGAGTCTGAAAACTTGTGGATGAAATTGTCTCAGAGCAGAACATTTCAAAGATGGGAACATTGAGATAGAGAGGTAATGAAGTTATCTTGCTGATTGTGTTTCAGGTACAAATATGCTGGCCTTAGATAAAGCATTTCCTACCATCTCCTCTTAGCAAATAAGGTAAACTCACTTGTATTTTCTTCTGCATGATGATCACACCATCTATTTTCTACTTGTCCCAGGATATAAAGGTGAATACCTCAGAGTCAGACTGTCTAGATTTGATCCTGAGTCTACTGTTTGGCTTTTTGCACATGTTTTCTAATCTCTCTGACCGTCAGTTACATAGTTAAAAATAAATAAGATATCCTAGGAAAAGAGCCTGGTTTTACAGTTTTATTGGGCCAACAAGTTCTCTAAAGGCCATGTGCTTAGACTGCTATACAAATTGTAGGGCTTGGGGAGTGATTTATCATTCAACTAAAATTTGAAGTTATTCATTAAATGCAGGAAGAATATAATAATAACTATATTATTATAGTTATATAATAATAATATAAAAATAACTCCTACACTGAAATAAACTAGGAAAATTAATTTTTTAATGGAATGATTTTAATATTTTAAGTAAAAACCAGTGGATTATAGATCTTAGAGAAAGCTAAGGAAGAAGAAAACAAATTAGCATAACTGATTAAAGCACACGTAGGTCATTACAAGCTTTATTATTATAAATTAACTTTAACAGTAAACCTTGACTTCACAAGCACTTCTAAGGGATTTAAAGTTCCACTCAACATTCATGGCTTAAAAATAAGTTTCTGATTTTAAATATCATTACCCAGAATGCAGACAATTTAAAATAGTTCTTAAAGATTACAAAATGGAAATATATGCTGTAATAATTGCAGAAGGACTAAGAAAGGTGTGATTTCTTTTACTTGAAAAGGATTAAAGGTGGTGCTATATCCAGGACAAACAACAGTGCCTATAACTTACATGCAAGTTGCTCGACTTAAATGAATCCAGGGATTCGAGTGTCCTGTGGTAGATGCAGAAATAACTGCAAGTATGCAATAAAGTTTAGGGTTTCAGCAACCTACGTCAGGTAAGGGTGAGGACTTAGCCCACAGAATACTGTGGTCCTGAAAATTGTCACTATTTGGGATTTACCGACGTATGTATAGCAATCTTATGAGGCCTTTAGAAATCATTCAAAATTTAATTCAAGGTTTTTAGTGTTTGCTTGAAAGACAACTTTGTCATTCAATGTCTCTGCCAAGGAAGGAAAATCAGCGTCGATTGTTTCAGGATGGATTTATTTAGAGCGAAGATAAGAACAGCTGCTGAGCTGGAAGTGCCAGGTTTGAGTCTTGGCCGGGCTCCTCCAGTCTTGAGAAGTGTCTGCTAACTTCTCTGGTTTTTGGTGTCTTCAAAGATGCAAGGAGCTGATATCTAAAATTCAATACTATGATTTTTAATTATTTTATTTAAGTATACCACAGATATGTGAAGTACCTAAGTGCTCTAGCAGTAAATGTATAGCTCACTGAAGTTTTATCCATAAATATTCTCCACTGAGATCAAAATGTAGACCATTTCAGGACCAGTTCTTTATGTACCTGCCCAGTCATGATGGAGCTCTTCATAGTTTGTCCTTTTCTCCAGAGACATGGAGTATGATGCCAAAATTATTTTTTAATTTTACCCAAAGAATTAACACTAATCATTTAGAAAACGTGTGGTACACACCAGGTCCTTATTCATATTAAATAAATCATCAAGAACATTTTATTTCAAATGTTAGATATTATGTTAGGAATGTTATTAAGGGTAATGGTGAATACTTATTTTTTTGGTGATCTCAGTAGGATACTAAGGCCCTTACTTTGATTTCATTAGGTGTGGTCAAAATTAAGAAATTAAACTTTAGTGATTCCTTGTAAACTGAGAAATTAGCCATTTCCTTTTTAACAAAAGTTAAGATTGGTATAAAAAGGCACAATTATTTACACAACATTTTAATTAACTAACATTTCCTTGTATTAGTTCTAATCCCACACCATTTAAAAAATCATCCTAAGATGTCCACGTTTCTGTGTTTGTAAAATCAGAATGTTAAATATACAGCTTACTTTATCTTGAAGCTCGGCCCATGTCCATAAATTAAACGGGCATTTAAAATAAGATGGGACCCCTGGGAGTTTTCAACCTGCATTTCACCCCCAGCACAGTGGCAGCTCCCCCTCTGTACCTACTACTGGAGGGTGCCGGACTTCTGAGGACATTGATCGAAGAGTACTTGTCTGAAGAGTCAGATCAAGGAATTAGTACCTGTTCAGTTTTCACGGAGGACTGGTAATTGAGCGTGTGTAATAACCTAGTACTTCAGTAACATGCAGCGTATTAAATCTCACACTTCAACCCACCATTCCAGATCCCTCTCAGCTGCCCCATTCCATCACGTCATCTCCTTGTTTCACAAGATGTTCCCTTTGGAGTCCTGCACTGGACCCATGTGTAGGACACAACTTGCTTATTCCCACTTTTATAGATTTCATACGGATCATATGCACCAATAACCTCATTTCTGAACTTAGGGGGCTGTAGAGACATCTGGCTGTGTGACCGGGGCCCCCTTGTATGCAGTGGAGGCCCAGCTACAGTAGATTTGAGAAGAGGGAACCCTGGGAAGACAAGGGAAGCCCCTTCTAGGATAGAAATGACAGGTCACCAGCTACTCGTTGCTCCAACTTCCCAGGTGAAATTTCGTATTCTCATAAAGGTCATGACCTTGTTATTCTGTTCAAACATGCAAGTCATTTAAATCACTGACACACTTGAAGTAGGATTTGTGGGTTTTAAACCATCTCCCTCATTAAAGAAATGCTAGAGTTTAGTAAATAGAGATACCTGCTAATTTTTTTCCATTGGATGTGAAACACAATTTTATACAAGGAGAAATCATCGGTGTAAATCTAAGAACGCTGATCTGGGAGCTATTAGACAGGGAGCCTGTCTGAGCAGAGTCAAGTCCTGATGACCTGGATGCAGTGTCCAAGCCCATGTGATGATTTTAGGATGTATAATGTATATATTATATGATTTAAAGCCAATATAATGACTTTATTTTGTGTGTCAGGAATTTTCTGAAAATCCTTATAAAGGGATACTAGACTAAACTTACAGTAACCATAAAATGACTGTTCAAGACTTCCTTCAAAAAATTCTCCCCTAAACCCACATCTGTGTTTGTACTAACCCTAAACTGTTACATCATGGAACTCTCCCAATCCCACCAAGACTGCACTGAAATTTCCACTTCAAACCAAACTCTACAAACTCAAAATATCATGCTTCGCTGTCCCATCTCCCAGATACTAAGGCTCTGGCAAGGCATTGGTCCCCTGTAACTTAACGTTGCTTTTCAACATGCTATTTTGGGTAGTATTTTCAGGGAATGCGCATTTAACTTTTATACTTCAGATATTTATAGTGTATTAAAATTATAGGTAATACTGTGATGCACATCTTTATATATTCATGCACATATATATATAAATGTACATATGTTGCAGCAAACGTTTAGTATTTGTAGATTTCATTTTGCCAGTTCATCTACTCACTAAAATTTATGTGTAACCCCAAAACCAAACCTTGCAGGGCTTTTGTGCTCATTTGCGTATATGCACAGGAGGCTGGGAATTGGAGTTGCCCCCCCGCACAGTCCCAGATGAGGTCAGATAAAGGGTGCTCTGCCTTTTAATTTCAGTTCTCATATGCAAACAAGTGTCCTTTTGCAGTATGTTTAGTAACATGTTTTTCTCAATTTTATGCAATTTCACTTTCTTGGGGACCCCAAGCCCAGTGGCAAAGTGCCCTCTAGGGTCCCTAAGTGGAAGGAGGCTGTGATATGCCTCACAGAGAAAATACATGTTAGGTCAGCTTCATTCAGGCCTGAGTTGCAGTGTTGTTGGCTGTGCGTTAAGTGCTAATCAATCAACAACATATATTAAATAAAGTGTCTTTAAGCTGAAACACACATAAAGCAAGATCATGTAATTGATCATTTGATGATAATGTTGTGACCAAAGGCTCGCAGGAAACTAACCCCATGTTTCCCCTAAAAGCACCAGGCCATGTTCACTAATCCAGTGTCTCTGGCAGCTTTATAGAACACAAGTACCAGGAATAATAAGAATCAACTATGTATACATGCATATATATATATATATATATATATATATATATATTCCTCTCCATAATAAAACATTAAAAGTAGATTTGCTAGATCAAAGGGTATGCACCTGAAAGTTTTTTAAATATAGCAAATTTACCCTCCAGAAAGATTACAACAATACACACTCCCAAGAAGAAGCCTTTAAGTTTCTGTTTTCCACCATGCACTTCCCAATATTACTACAATCTTTTCCTGTCTTGATAATACACTGTGTAAAAATGATCTATTCTGTTTAATATGCATTTTGGTCACCTTTAAAATGTATCTAGGAAACCAAAAATGGCATATTAAAGTAACATAATTCTAATGATCAAAAGGTATAACACCTAAGTAAAAACAGATTGCTAAATTCTTCCTTCCCCTATTATTCAATTCCTTACATGCAAAATGCACATTACATAGGAACGTACAAATAATAAAAGGAACCATTTTACTAGAACATTAAAAACATTACTTACCCTTTACATTTTATATCTAGAAGTTGTTTATAATTCTTGCCATGTCTACTTAAATATGCTAATTATAAAGATATAGTTCATGCTACACAGTTAAAACCCAACTTCAAAATAGTTAATCTAATCAAACCCAATTATTTTAAAAAGGGGTATCTCTACTGATTGTTAAAATATCTGTCAGCATTTTATCTGGTATATTTATAAGGTCTCCAATAGTTTACAAATTAATATTGACTAATGGCTAATCTCTTTTGAAAGGTTATCTTCATATTTCCAAGGTTTTAGTTATATAGTGGCCAGAATATTTTGCAGCACATCTGGGACATTATGCAGTAAAACTGTGACATTTTCTTGTAGAAGAGTCAATGGGATTCTGTAACAATAACTCTTTCTTTTCCCAACCTGTTATCTACCTGAGAAGAAAAAAAACATCTCCAAAAGAATGCTGTCATGCAAAAGTGAAATACTGTCTTTTTTTGAGAGAAAAAAAGTGATAGATAATAATTTCATCTATGTCTGTTGTACAGGTGAAACAAAATGCTTATGTAGGTACTAACTGGACCTATTCAAAGCTGTAGTTGTAAACAAATGGTCAAACAGGATATATTCAATTCAGAGTTTCTACCTGCTTTTAATGCTCTGGAGATAGAAGCAGAGAGCAGGGAAAAGAGATGGAGTCATGTGACTGAGGACAGCTCAGCAACTCTTTGCCAGATAAGGAACTCATGCCTCCCATAGGTGAATAGCCCTGACCATCTGGTAAACAGAATGTGTTCTGGGAAATTCATTTTGATCAGTGGGTAGGGGGAGAGTTAGATGGGAGAACTTGTACAGAACAGAATAAATATCAGAATTTTGAATGGCTGAGTATGCTAGGTTTTGTAGGAAGCTATGCTGAAATGTCGATGTGAAATATAAAGGATAAAATAAGAGGCATGCAACTTGTACAGTTAATTGCAAACTGTAACAGATAAATTATTCCCTGAAAGAAACAATATAAAGAGTTTGATTTCTCTTTGAAATTGTACTATAGTTCCAAGGAAAAATCATTCTTGTCTACATGTTGTGTTTTCCTGCAGTTCACTTGTTCTGCATTTTACCTAATTGGCCACTGGATGTCACTACTTCACATTAACCTGTAATAAACCTAAATTATAGAGGATGTTTAAAGAATTCTTGGATTTGTCAACCCTCTGAAACATCAACTTCCAAAATGAAATGTTTGAAGTTAACTCAAATTAAGTTTATTTGGCTATCCCTAAGTACAATTTAGGGACTTCCCTGCTGGCACAGTGGTTAAAAATCTGCCTACGAATGCAGGGGACACGGGTTCGAGTCCTAGTCCGGGAAGATCCCACATGCCGCGGAGCAACTAAGCCCGTGCACCACAACTACTGAGCCTGCACTCTAGAGCCTGTAAGTCACAACTACTGAGCCTACATGTCACAACTACTGAAGCCTGTGTGCTTAGAGCCCGTGCTCCACAACAAGAGAAGCCACCGCAGTGAGAAGCCCGCACACCGCAACGAACAGTAGCCCCTGCTCGCTGCAACTAGAAAAAGCCTGCGTGCAGCAATGGAGACCCAATGCAGCCAAAAATAAATAAATTAATAAATAATTTTGGGGAAAAAGTACAATTTAAAGAAAGGGTGGAAATAATAACTGAGTTAATTTAAGCCTAAAAAACACAAAAATCAAAAAAATGAGGTTTAAAGATGACTTGAGTTATTGCTATTATTTATTTCAACATTGCCTTAATGTATCCACGTAATGACAGATTTTTAAGTTTAGTTTTCTTAGTCTAGTAAAATATCTGTGTGACTTAGCTTTCAGAGTTGGTAGATTTTTGCATCACGAGCAAGGCAACAGTAGAGTTGAAGGATTACTGGAGATGTTCAAAACTCCTGTTTGGTCCTCATAAGTGGCAATGATGCAGCACAGAGGAGATAAATCGGAAGGAAGGTCACATAGCTAGTTAATGTCAGAACAGAGACTGGACCCCACATGAGGCAGAGAGCTAGACTCACATGTGATCATTCCCTTCTCCCATCCTATCACTATGTCACGTGGTCACTAAGACATGTGAAAAGAGCTTGTCCTTCCCCAAGCTCAGTGGTCATCAAATGCAAATGATCATCAAATAACCTCAGATGTTGATTTAAATTGCAGAGTTCTAGAACCCATTACAGATTCAGATTCAGATGCTGAGGAAGAGCCTGAGAATCTGCATTTTAAATGAACATCTCGATTTATTCTGATGCAGGTGTCTTAACCACTTTGAAGTACTTTAGAACATATGGGAGAAGAAATTTGCATATGATGCCTCCTTGGGCACAACCAGGGCTGTGGGTACCTCCATCATTTTGGAACACCAGAATGCAAGTGAAAGTAAGGTTTGTGATAGTGAGGACCTTGAATCTTCAGAAACATATGCATGTGAAATAATTCCAAAATCATAGACTTTAGGAATGATTATTGAGGTAGATTTTACATAAAATAAAATTTGCCATTTATAGTTGTAAATCTTGATGAGTTTTGACAAATATAAGCAGTAGGTCATGTAACCACCAACAGTCACCCCAGATGTTTCCTTCTGTTTACAGTCAGTCCTCTCCCTTCATCCCCAGTCCTTGGCATCACTAATCTGGTATCTGCCCCTGTGGTTCTGTCTTGTCCAGAATGCCATGAAATTAAGTCGTATGATACATAGCCTTTTGTGTCTGGCTTCTTTCACTCAGGATGATGGAGATTCGCCCATGCTATTGCATATATCAGTAGTTCTTATTGTGGAGTTTTGTTTCATTGTATGAATGTATTATAATTTGTCCATTTGCCAGTTGATGGATATTTAGGTTGTAAAAATGCTATAATAAATAAAATGCTCTACATATTAAATGACAGGTCTTTGTGCAGACACATATTTTCTTTCTTTCAGATAAATTTCTAGGTGTGGGGTTGTTGGGTTTTAGAGTAAGCAATGTTCATCCTTATAAGAAGCTAACAGTTTTCCAAAGTGGCTGAACCATTTTACATTCACACTTGGAACGAACGAGAATTTCCATTGCTCCACACCCTTCCAGCATGTAATGTGGTAAGGTTTCTTTTTTTCTTTAAAAAAAACATACTCAAGAGGGTGGGTATGTAGTGGATTCTCATGGTGGTCTTAATTCTCGTTTCCCTAATTTCTGACAAACGTTGAGCATCTCCAGTGAAGTGTCTGCAGATACATATTTTGTGCACGTTCTGTTGGGTTCTGTGCCACCTTCTTTCTCTTATCTTCTTCCTCCATCTTCCTTCTTCCCTTCTCTTTTGAAGAGTCTGTTATATATTCTGAGCGCAGTTTCTATATAAGATATGTGTTTTGCAAGTCTGTTCCTCACTTTTTCACTTTCTTAAGAGTATTTTTTTGAAAGGAGTCTTTAATTTTGACAAAGTTTAGTTTATTGTGTTTTCTTATTTCGTAGTTAGTGACTTTTTTTGTGTGATAGATGTTAAACTTTGCTCAATCCAGAAACACAAATATTTCTCCTATTTTTCTTTTAGCAGCTTTATTGTTTCCAATTTTACATTTTAGTCAATGACACGATTAATGTTAATTTTCTATAAATTGAAAAGTTAAGGGAGAGATCCATTTTTTGCCCAATAGTTTCAGCATCATTGCGTGAGAAAACTACCCTTTTGTCCCTTGAATTCCTGCAGCACATTTGTCAAAAATTAATTGCTCTTATATATGTGCTCTATTTCTAAACTCTTTACTCTATTTCTCTGTCTATTCTAATGCTAATATCACACTGCTACAACTGATGTAGTTTTATAATATGCCTAATAATCAGGTAGTATGTGTCTTCCAAATTTGTTTGTATTTTTCAAAATAGTTTCTTCATTGTAGTTTCTCTCCTTTTCTGCATAAATGTAAATAACAGCTGTCATTCTCTACCAAATTTGCTTTTAGATCAGGATTTTGCTTGGGATTGGGATTGTCACTTATGTGAAGAATTAATGGGTGGTAGCAGTACTTAATCTTTCAACCCATGATCATGATATATCTCTCCATTTATTTAGACTTTATTTACATTTTTCAGTAATGTTTTATACTTTTCATCATACAAGTTTTGAAGGGTATTTCATTAAATATAACCTAACTATTTCTTTTTGATATTAATATATTTTATTTTCTGATTTCAATTTCCAAATGTTCATTGAAATTATATAAAAATACAACTGATTTTTCTGCATTGACTTCAAAGTCTGGCACTCACTTATTAGTTTTAGTAGCTTTTAAAATAAGTTCCGGGCTTCCCTGGTGGCGCAGTGGTTGAGAGTCTGCCTGCCGATGCAGGGGGCGGGGGTTCGTGACCCGGTCCGCGAGGATCCCACATGCCGCGGAGCGGCTGGGCCCGTGAGCCATGGCCGCTGAGCCTGCGCGTCCGGAGCCTGTGCTCCGCAGCGGGAAAGGCCACAACAGTGAAAGGCCCGCGTGCCGCAAAAAAAAAAATAGATAAATAAAATAAGTTCCTCTTTTTTCCTACATACATGATTATGTCATCTGTGAATAAATTCAGAGTTTTCTTTCTTTCTTTCCAATCCATATGCCATTCATTTTCTATTCTTGAATTATTGCACTGGATAAGACCTGTGTTTACTAGACATGGTGAAAATGGGTGTACTTGTTTCCAATCATGAGGAAAGCAGGTAGTCTTTCATGAGTAAGCATGATGTTAACATCAGTTATCATAGGTGCGTTTTATGAAGTTGAGTAAGGGAGGAAGTAAATTTTTATTCCTAATTTGAAGGGCGTTTTGATCAGACATGAATGTTGGATTTTGTCAAATGCTTATTTACATCTATTGAGAGAATAACACAGTATTTTTTCTTCTTTAGATTGTTAATATGGTGAATTATATCAATTGATTTTCTAATGTTAAACCAACCTTGAATTACTGGATTAAACACCCTTTGTCAAGATATATTATTGTTTTATGTATTATTGGATTCAATTTATTAAAATTTAGTTTAGAATTTTTGTTTCTATATTCAAGAGATATATTGATCTGTAGTTTTGTTTTTTTTGTAGTGCTTCTGTCTGACTTTGGTATCAGGATAATATGGCCTCCAGGTAGGTAAGTTTGCCCAACTCTTCAATTTTCTAGAAGAACACATGTATAATTTGTATTATTACTTCTTTAAACCTTTGGAGTATTTCACCAAAGATGCTTTAGGTCCTGAAAGTAACATACATTTTAAAGTACAAATCCAATTTATTTAATAGCTATAGGACTATACAGTTTATCTATTACTTCTTGAATGAACTTTCAAAGTTTGTATTTTTATGTTATTTATCTATTTGTCCATTCAGCTAAGTTACTGAATTTATTAGCAAAAATGTTCTCATCATACTTTCTTATTATTCTTTTAATATTTGTAGATATGTTCTCTAATAATACCATCTTCCTGATATCTTGTGTCGCTTCTCTTTTTTTTCTTCCTGATCAGTCTGACCAGAATTTCACCATTTTTTTTTTCTTCTCAAACAACCAGTTTTGGTTTCATTAATTTTTTCTATAGTGTTCTACTATGTTTTCTACTGTGATGATTATTTTCTTTTGTCTAATAATTTTAGGCACATTTGTTTGTTTTATTTCCCTGTTGCTTTAGGTACAAAATGGGTCATTAGGTGAGAATATCCTTTTTTTCTAACATTGGCAGATAGTACTATAATTTTGACTCAATTGCTTTAGTGTTATCCCACACGTTCAATATACTGTATTTTCTTATTCATTCTGTTTAGAATATTTTCATATTTTCTTTTTGATTTCTTCTTCAAACCATGAATTACTTATAAATGTGTTATTTAGTTTCCAAATACTGGGGAGTTTTCCAGAGAGCTTCATATTATTGGTGTATAATTTAAATTCACTGTGATCAAAGAACAACATTTTATGACTTGAATCTGATGAGAAATCTGCTGTAATTCTTATATTTGTTCCTCTGAACATATAATGTGCCCTTTTTTCGGACTGCTTTTATGACTTTTTCTTTATTAATATTTTTAATCAATTTGATTCTGATTCTTTCTTTGTGTTTCTTTTGCATTAATCCAATTTAGAAAGTAACTGATCTTTACATTATCAAATACTCTTTCTGCCCCCTCTTCTCTTTGTTGGAGACTTCAATGACACTTGTATTAAGCAACTCAAATTGTTTCACCTTTTACTAGGCTCTTTTGAACTTTCATTCACTTATATTTTCACCCTCTGTTTCATTTCAGACAGTTTGTATTGCCAGGTCTTCAAATTCACTAATCTTTTACTCTGAAATGCCTTATTTACCATTAATCTCAACCAATGTATTTTTCATCTGACACATGGTAGTTTTCATCAATATTGAGTTTAAAAAATATTTTTCGTGTCTCTATCTAATTTTTTTGAAATATAGAGTACAATTAGAGTAACTGACTATATTTGTCTGGTAATTCTGATGTCTGTGCCAGTTTTGGTTAGGTTTAGATCAACTGATTTATCTTTTCATTACCAGACATTATTCCAAATGTTTTACTTTGATTAACTCATTTAATCCTCATAGGAACCCTTAGAGATAAGTATAATTATCATCCTCATTTAAGATGAAGAAGCTGAAGGACAGAAAAGTTCAGTAACTTGCTCAAGATCACACAGTTAACATGGAGGGCTGGGATTTGAAACCTAATCTATGCTACACTGCAGCGTAAAAGTGAATGTGATGAATGCTAAACAGAATTCAAATAAATTTAAACTGTCAAATTTTTAAAGATTTCCTCAGGGGGTTTTTATAGGATTTTGGTAGAAAGTACGGTTCATTCTTTGTGTTTCAATGATTAAAAAAAAAAAATCTAAAGAATCTAGATACTCTGAAGTTCAAAAGGAACTGAAGACAAACTACTTCATAAAAAATGCTATATTATCACAAAATTCCTTGTTGATTTGTAAGGCAGTCTATACATAAACAAAGCTTAAAATTTTACTTTGAATGTGTGAAAGGTGATGCATAAAATAGTGACGATGAAGTCACTGTGTACCATCTACCCTCATTCCTTTAAAGTAGTCTCCTAAAATATTTTATTGAATAGCATGAAAAACAAGATAGTCACTCTTTATGATTTATGGACCTATAAAGATACTAATCACTGATTCGACTTATTGTAAAGAGGAGTAGATTTCAAGTGTGAGAGTTGAATTAACTTTCTAATGTAGTTTTTGAACTTATAGACTGTGGACTCCATACTAGAGCACATTTAGATTAGAGTCCAAAGCAAGGCTCTCATAGTGTGAGAGCTTTGAGTTCTGTGTGTGAGTCCTGCCCTTGTCACTTACAAGGTGGTGTGACATGGGGCAAGTGGCTTAACCTCTGGGATCTATGCTATTTATCTACAAAATGAGACTTCTGATAATACCATTCTCTATATAGACCTCATTATTTGGGACTCACATCAGGCAAACACCTTGATGCTACACAGAAAGCAG
Source organism: Stenella coeruleoalba (assembly GCF_951394435.1). NCBI lineage: Eukaryota > Metazoa > Chordata > Mammalia > Artiodactyla > Delphinidae > Stenella > Stenella coeruleoalba. The sequence goes on along the minus strand of NC_137167.1, from coordinate 26,515,347 downwards.
CCAATAGCTTATGAATTTTAAGCCAATGGGTTGTCTTTTAATTCACAGCCTTAAACAGATAAACAAATAAAATTGTTTCCCTTGAAACTGAGCAGAAAAATGTCCCGTGTCCTTCACCACCACTGTAGGTCCCACTGCCCTTTATAGCATTTGCTATCACTTTTCTCATCCTCCCCCCAATTCTGATACTCTTACTTTCCATAGTCTAATTGTCAGTTGCATTCACTAGTGTCTACAAAGTAAAAGTAGTGGAAATCCATAGCATAAATTGAGTCTATTTGTCCTTGACCTCCATGTGAGGCTGGAATGAACCCCATTTCCTGCCATCTGACACCCAAGGCATTCATTTGAAACTTACATTCATATGGTCTCCTATAGAGCCAAGCATCTTCTTAAATAGTTCACGTCATGGCTGTCTCTCAATCCCATGGGATACTGTGGTTTCACTAATAGGAGGGCAAGCACTCCCTTAATTTCAGGAGGGGCAGTGGTGTGTGTGATATTCTGGACTGGAGGGTGGGGAGTGAGGAACTGCTGTCAAAGTAACACAAGCATGGGTTTTAATCATCCTGTAGCCTCATTCTCTCTGGAGAATTTTTATTTGGCTGCTTTCATGCACCTGACCTCTTCTTTCTCTCCTTCTTCTACACGTTCACCCCCAAATTCTCCTTCATTTTTTTAAACTGGGGTATAGTTGCTTTACAATGTTGTGCTAGTTTCCACTGTACAGTGAAGTGAATCAGCTATACGTATACATATATCCCCTCCCACTTGGACGTCCCTCCCACCCCCACCCCACCCACCTAGGTCACCACAGAGCACCGAGCTGAGCTCCCTGTGCTATACAGTGGGTTAAGGTATAAAATTTTACCATACTTCCAAGTCATATTCCAAAAATCATATTCCAAAACTCACTTCCAAAAATCATAGTCTTTCTCTTGACGTTCATATATGGTTTAATGGATTCACTCTAATCAAAGACCCCTTGGCCTTGAATCTCAGTCTGCTTTCTTTCTCTCCACCACGTCCACCTCCTCTGGAAAGGTAATTCGTTGGTTCTACCTACACCCCATGCCCCATCAAGATCTAACTCCCCCTTTCCATTTTTACTGCTACCACATTAACTCAGGCACCTCTTAATATTTCCTTGGAAAATTGCAACTGCTCTGCATATGGTTTTTGCAACTGCTCTGCATATGGCTTTTGCGTGCATAGTTCCCATAAATATTTCTCCACTGAAGATAACCTACAATACAACTTTAATCATGTTACTCTGCTGCTTGAAAACTTTCATAAGCCTTAACGTTTAATAAATAACATATGTATTCTTCAAACAAAAATTCCAGACACTCCTAAGTGCAACATCCATTTCCAAACTAATGGTCCACTGCTTCCCTACCGGGGCCCATGCTTCGTTTAAATTGGGTTATTGAGTGTTTTATCAAACATGTCTGGAGCTTTTCTTAATGCCCATGCTTTGAACCTTTCTTCTCATACTTTTTACTTCTTATCTGGGTTCATGATTTGCATTTTGTACAGTCTTCATCTGCCTTACGGATTGAGATTTTAAATAGACAGACTACATCTTAACCATCTGTGTGTCTCAGTAATCTGAAATATCTTATAAGTGGCAAATGCTTAATAAATGTTTATTCAATGCAGTGTTATCTATATAATCTCATTTTGGTAGTTATTGCTATATCTTTACAGTGAGGCAGGATGTATATAAATTTCAACTGGTTTAATAGCTCACCTCAACTACCCTTAGCATTCTTCTCATTATTTAAAAAATAGGGCTTCCCTGGTGGTGCAGTGGTTGAGAGTCCGCCTGCCGATGCAGGGGACACCGGTTCGTGCCCCGGTCCGGGAAGATCCCACATGCTGCGGAGCGGCTGGGCCCATGAGCCATGGCTGCTGAGCCTGTGCATCCGGAGCCTGTGCTCCGCAACGGGACAGGCCACACAGTGAGAGGCCCACGTACCGCAAAAAAATAAAAAATAAAAAAATCGTGTTACAGACATGAATTTGAAATGTTACTAACTTACATATGTAATGACGTAATGCTATTTCTCTAGAACTAAAATTATATTAGTGCAAATTTCCTTGCTGGAATATCTTCCGTATCTTCTGTGTGACTTCTACATGGCCTTATCTCTTTTCTAATCCTTTCTTTCTTCTTATTTCTTCTTCTTCTTTTTCTCAATTAGCATTAGTCTTGTCAGAGACATGCTATTTTAGAACTCATCCACACTTTCATGAAATATTTGGAAATAATGATTTTCACACTATTGATACATTCCTCTACTTTTACTATTATTATTTGAAAATTTCTCAGAGGCGTGTATATTTAGTAAACAATGTTTGCACATGTTTAGAATTCTGAGAGGTAAAGTTAGAACTTTAGGACACAATACATGAACAGGAGTGCTACTGCCCGAGATTTGGAAGGCACGACAGGAATGCCCTTCTCCTCTTCGTCACCTTCACACTTGGCACTGTCCTCACATGCAGAGAACACTCAAAAAAAGAGCAGTTACATTGAACTGCTCAGGGCATTTAAAAAATAGTAGACTGACGGGCTGTACTCACATTTTTGCTACACTGACTTGCTGAGTTCTAAACTCAACCTTGACCATTTCATGCCTGGTTTATAACACCTGCTCCAATGAACAGCAGCTGGGTAATAACTTACAAAAACATCAGTTGAATTAGAAAGCAGTGAATCTTTGGACTCTCCCCATTATGTGCTTAAAGGTTTTTAAAAAAACCAAGCCTAGCACACAATTGCCATTAGGACCTCAATTAATAAGTGTACTATAGGAGGGTACGAAAGAGTTAAATATATGTTTTTACTTGTGAACTTGTAATGTCTTAAATAAATGTGAATGCTTCAGGTCAGAAATCATGTTTTTCCTTTAATGGAGATATGAATTCATAACTTACATAGTGATGTAAATACGACAGCTACATAACATTGGTTGAAATTACTAGGCTATGTTTTGGTTACAAAAAGCACCACTTTATGCAAAGAGTGAAAAAGAAAAATCAGCACATCAAGTATAGTCTATATTAATTACCACACATTGTACCTAATTGTGTGACTAATAAGTGCAGTGTCATCGCTAAAAAATATTCACCCCTCTCGATTTAGCCAAAACAATGCAAAATATTATGTAACTGACCTGTTCAACAAGTTCTTGTGAACTTTTCCTTGAAGACGTAAGGTAGAGAAGTGTTTTAAAGGAGCTTACACTTGAACTTCAAAGGAAATGAAATCATACATTCTGGTTTATATTCTGAAAGCTACAGCATTTATTACTCTCATACACTGGATTTTTCAATTACTTCCCTTATCTGCTCTCATCCCTCCAAAGAACATATTCCACAGACTATTTCTGAATATTCTGAAATCCTTATTTCTGAAATGTCAACATGGGCAACTGAAAAAGCTTGGCCACATCTAGGAGACAGGTCACACAGATGCTCACCCAACTTTGCTATCGACTAAGTAAATTTTGTCAATGTTCTTCTCCACTTGTGTTTCAGGATTTTCACCCAAATGATGAGGCAGATGGATTCGGGAATTTCTATTGTTCTTTGCAACTCAAAAGTTATGATTGTTTTCAATCTCTCAAACTGGAAAGGTAGCTAGGAAATAGTACTTAACCAAAATACTGACTTCTATAGGTTTTGATAGAAAAAGAGTCAAATGTGGAATTACCTTGAAACAACTTATTTAACCTAAGAAATACAAGCGATGTTAGAGACTGCTACATTTTCTACTAACATCCATCCACCCCTCTGAGTTTGAGCTTAGGACATACCCACAGCTGGAGACCACATCTCATAGTCTCTGTGGCAACTGGATGTGGCCCTGTGACAAAATGCTTGCCAATGGAATTGGAGCAGCATGGATATGACCACTCTTTCTGGGTTAGGTCACTGATAAAGGAATATATATGCATGTCTTGCCCCTTCCTTCTACTAGCTGGGAGTTACTGAGAATTTTTAGAGCAGCTGCCTTGAACCAGAGAAGGAAATCTATAGGCTGAATAGCCTTCATTGGGATGTGCCTTGAGAGAACAAAATTTTCCATTTTTTTAAGCAACTGAGTATTGAATATTTTTTTACACCAGTTAAGCTGCTATGCTAATACAGGCAATCACAAGGAAAAACAAAAATAGAAAATTATTTAGAATAATGAGCAGTTTCTAATCAAAATTCAATATCTCAGATGTAGTAATTTAATACCCAATGGCTATCTGTCTATGCATCTATCACTTTATTCCTTTTCTGAGGAAACAAACTTACTAGACAAAAACGAATGCATACAGAATTAACAGAGTGACCTAGAAAATGTGGGGCTTCTAGAGGAATGCGGGGGATATGCCAGACTCACTGAGAACCGCACTACATCTTTCTGTGAGCCTCTGATTTATAACACCAAGAACAATGGCCCAGCAGACACAGATTCAGCCAAAATCCCAGCTCGTCCATCTGGGCACATCACAAAACCACAGAGCCCCAGTTTTGTCATTTATAAATTAGAAACTCTGAAAAACCGTTGCCCAATTCACAGTGCTGTGATAAGGGGGAAATAAACTTATGTCTGCTAAAGTTAATTGGAAATTGTCATTTTAGAGCAGGGCTTCTCACATGGGATTGAGTAGCAGAATCATCTGGAGGGCTTGTGGGGCCCCAACCCAGAGATTCTGACTCACTGGGTCTGGGCTGAGGCCTGAGAATTTGCATTTCTAACGCTTCCTTATTCTTGCTTTGGTTTGTTTTTGTTTTCCTAGCTTCTTAAGGTGGTAGAGTAGGTTACTGACTTGAAATCTTGCTTATTTTTTAATAGAGTTGTTTGTAGCTATAAATTTCCCTCTTAGCACTGCCTATGTTTATAACTGTCATGTCTACTTGACAGATTGACACTTTTAACCTTATAAAATTTCCATCCTTGTCTGTAGTATCAGTTTTTGTCTCAAAGTCCAGCTATTGTGGCTGGTACAAGCATAGCCACTTCCAGTTCTTCTGATATTCACATCTGTAGTATTTCCTTTCCATCTTTATTCTTTCTACCTGGTTGTGCTTTTCTCTTTTTTTAACATCTTTATTGGAGTATAATTGGTTTACAATGGTGTGTTAGTTTCTGCTTTATAACAAAGTGAATCAGCTATACATATATCCCCATATCCCCTCCCTCTTGTGTCTCTCTCCCACCCTCCCTATCCCACCCCTCTAGGTGGTCACAAAGCACCGAGCTGATCTCCCTGTGCTATGTGGCTGCTTCCCACTAGCTATCTATTTTACGTTTGGTAGTAGTGAATACTAAGTCAGGTCAAGTAATTGACAGGCCTTGAAAGCAGATTTTCCAGGGCACTATCAGGTCAAATAATAGCACTGCTCTGAGAATGGGACTTTGAAAGACATTCAGCTCTGTTTTTACTCCTCTAGAGGGGGTTTCTTTCCTAGTTTTCAAGGATACCATATTGCTGGAGAGGGGAGATGGAAATAAAGCACATTAAAATGCTGCAAAACTCACTTTTTTTTTACAGAGATTCAGCTGTCCTTCTTGAAAACAAAATGGTCCCCAGATTATCATAAGCCTTTGGTTAATTTCCAGATACCTGAAAATGTTGATTCTGTCAAGCTTCGCCACTGTCCTCAAGTCTTCTGTGAAGGAGATAACTTTTATAGGTCCTTACTCCACCATTTCTGATGACATAATTTAACAAGTAAAATTTGTATATCTGTGTTCACAAGTTAGCTCTTGAAACCAACAGTTTAGATATAAAATAGTGTATCATTTCATAAGGGTACGTAAATTTGAATACAAGCTCAAATGAGGAATGGGAAAATAAGAGATTTTCTCCTGATAATAAATAATAATTAGATACCTTCCTTCCTGAAACTCACTACTATTTCTGGTAATGTATACATTTTAGCAGCATAGTTATCTCGGTTAAATTTCTAGGACTTAGTTGAAGCATGTCTCAACTACTAGCTGTATCGGACGCTGAAATGTTTCAAGATCGCATTCTACTCAAGTGTTAGTTTAAACCTCCACCAAGGAAGCCATGAATAAATGCAGATCACATATGCTGGTTGAGTAACTGCATTTTAAACACAGAATGATTTTGACGACACCATCCTGTATTTAGCCTGAACACCTTACTTTTCCCAGGAACTCACTCCTCATGTTGTTAAGTATACCTTTCTGAATGTATTTACTTTATAAAAAGGAAGGACTTGATTTCATTTCCAATTTCACAGTCACACTACTGCTTCAAGTTATTTCACATCACTGGCAATATTTGGACAATAGAGGCATCACTTTAAGATACTTGAACCTTATTCTACACTCCTGAATTCTGTCCGTTCCCCTATTACATCAACCTTATTTCCTAAATTCCTCTGCATATACATTCTGAAATAATTTTCTTATGATGCGCTGACATAGTCTGAGATTTTATATTGTGCTCAATTTAAGTAGTTCATATTCCCTGGAACCACTTTTAGCTGTACCACTCATTGTCCTTCTTATCAGCAAGCTGCAGACTTGGTCCCAAAGTTCCTGTTGAAAATTATATTCTCTGGTTAAGAAATATTCCATCTCCTTTGGAAATTTAGAGGATACCTGTGAGGTTTTGGACTTTAGAAAAAATCTTTATATTGTCTTAGTGGTTTCAGTCCCCAACTGGATGTCATGAATTTTAATTACAGCCTAAAACTATATGTTTTTTTCTTTATGCTACTCCATTGAAGACTGACAATTTAACACAATTCTTTACTACTGTCATTTTACAATTTATTTCATATTTCTATATCACAAGATGGCATATATAAAATAATTTGACTTTTTTTGCATTAGGACATTTCTATGGGATTTTTAGAAAGACAAATACATTTCATTATTAAACCTTTCTTATAAGAAACTCCATATTTGCAGACTGTGTGGTATGTAGTTCCAATCATACTGGTTGAAAGTAGGTTAGAGAGTGTTTTAATGCAGACAGTAATTTATTATGCCCTATTCTCTTCTTTAATTTCCACTTTTTCTCTTTCCCTTTACGTGGGTCCTTTCAATCAGGTTTTAAACAGATTCAATTCTATCTCATTCTTGAAAGAAAAGAATGGGGAAAAAATAGAACCCTTTTATATACTACATTCGGTTCCACACTCCCACTCCAAAAGCTGTGTTTTTACCTTCAACTCAATAGCCACACTTCTTAAAAATCATCAACATTCAGTGCCTGTGTTCATGCATTTCCCATGGTCAGGCACAAACTGCAATCCCACTCGCTGTACCCTTACCATTTCACAGAAACCGCTCTCTCTGACCTCCCCTAACCACCCAACTTTCGTAAAGCAATTCCCTCCCTTGGCTTCTGGGACAACCAACTTCCTGACTGCCAATCAGCTACTTCACCTACTTTCCAAAATCCTCTTCCGTTGGCCACGTAAGAAGGTCTATGTTCATCAGAGTTTTGCCCCATATTCTCCTTATAGCCTCCTCACCCTACATGAAGACTTGATGCCTTCTATTACTATTTACATGAAGACAGACACTGTAATGCATGTCCAGATCTCTCTCCCAAGCCCATAAGCCATCCCCACTTGGTATCACATAGGCTTGCACGTGATCACATACTCAAAGGGTCATTTCCTTTCCAAACCTGATTCATCCCCCCGCCATGTTAAAAATGTCAATAACTACCACCTAAGTACCTAATAATCTATGGTAATAATATCTTGGGTAACTACTTTATTTCCTCTCCCTCCTTCAACACACCTAACAAATTGATCACCATGACTTGTTTTTTTGTTTTTGTTTTTGTTTTGCGGTACGAGGGCCTCTCACTGTTGTGGCCTCTCCCGTTGTGGAGCACAGGCTCCAGACGCGCAGGCTCAGCGGCCATGGCTCACGGGCCCAGCCGCTCCGCGGCATGTGGGATCTTCCCAGACCAGGGCACGACCCCGTGTCGCCTGCATCGGCAGGCGGACTGTCAACCACTGCGCCACCAGGGAAGCCCACCATGACTTGTTTTATATTAGCTCCAAACAGTTCCTAAATTAATCCACTCTTATGCCCACATCCACTTCCTAGTCCATGTTGCTTCTTTCTTGATTAGGTTACAACTACAGTCTCTCACCCACTCTCCACTTCTTCAGTACTGCTTTTTCCAACAGTCGTAGAGATTCTTTTTTAAACATCTGAACGTATCACTCTCGTTGTTAATACCCTTTAGAGAGTTTGCATTCATCTTCCTTTTATCAATACCTTTATTGTGGTTTACAAGATTTAACCACTTTTCACTACCTAATCTTATTTCCTTTTTTTCCCCACTGATATTGATACTATTTCATTTCTGGGATGCCATCAAGTCTTTTCTGGCTTCTTGGTCTTCATAACCTGTGTTCTATACCTGCAGGTGTATTACTATCACCCTTGTTATTTGCTTAAGTTTTAACTTAGCTTTCTGCTTAGACACTACTTCCTCCAGGGAGGTCACTTTGAGCCCTAACATCTGGGTTTGATACACCTGTGTCAGTAAGTACATTTTGTTTTAAGCAACAGATGTTTACGGCATCATTTGAAAAGTGAAGAAACAGGTTCAAGGTTATGCTTCTAGGAAAAAGTTCCAAACTACACCATAGAAATGGCCTGATGAAGAGACTGCTGCTATGGTTGCTGCTGCCTTGAAAACTGGATGCTGTAATTTGCATTGATCTCAGATTCACCTCTACTGCTCCCACCACTTCTGCTCCCACAGACCTAAGGTCTAGACTGTGAACTTTCCCTGGTCACACCTGAATATGGGAGGTCACCACTGCCCCCCACATTCCACAGTGAAGCCCACAGAGAGTCTCTCTCAATTTGCTCACTTCCAGCTGGTTCCTTATAAAAACTGTTCTGATTGGTGGAGCCCAGAATGAAGATTTGAGTCGCAGTTTTTAGGAAGGCTGAAGAAGCAAGTTCTCAAGGTTCTACCTGAGGCTGTTGGAACTATAAAGCTGAAAATTCTCCCAAAATATTAAGGGTGCTCAGAAGGTTCTGCTCAACCAGAAATTGTGATCAATATTCACTGTAATTGATGGCTGCCCTCTCAAAGCACTGTTCACACGGTGTTGTAATCTCCTGTTTATGTGTCCGCTTCTCACACTGCTCGGGAAACCCACTGAGATCCAGGACCAGGATCAGCATTCACTGTTCCATCCACAGTCATCAGCCCAGAAAGCTGTAGCTACCATTTCTCCCTCCTCCCCACACCCCCACTCCTACAGGAGACCACAAGAGATCGCGCAAAGGGAAAATGGTGAATCTGCAAACAGCCATGCTTACCAGGGTTCTTTCCTCATGCTGCTCTGGGGCAAAGAGGAAGGAATGGTCTCAAATCCCAGATGTTGATAGTCTTTTAGGAGATTAGATTATGACACCAGAGGGACATGGGCCAACAGTGACCCCAACCTGCATCCCCTCTTCCAATACCCTAGGAGTTCTCTGTGGTGAGGGGCACAGGGACAGGCCAGCCGTGCTGTCCTGTGGAAATCTGTGCCCATGCAAACAGGGGGCCGGGAGAATGGCTGCCCCTTTGCCTTCACAGCACCATCCCTAAGAGTCTCAGTCCCATCAGTGTCTGGCAGTATTAGTGAGATACTGAGCTCTGCCCTGTACGCAGGTACTGTTCTAAAGTATTGGCCATCAGCAGTATTACCTATGTTATTAAATGTGTGGGTTTATAAAATCCATCATTAAGAAAGAGAGACAGAGTTCCATCTACCTTTCACCAAGACTGAAAAATTACAGCTCATCTCCATAGTGTCTGCTTTAGTGGATAGCAGTGTTTCTCCTGGCACACTGGTCACTAAGTTATGCTAAATGTCTAAGAAGTTATTAATTTCTGGCTTCTATGCCACCAATCGACTGCAACTATTCTTCTGAAACTGCATCCTAGTGCCTCCATGTTGTCAAAATCAATCATGGTAAGTTTTCTACTTGATGTCAATGAACTCTCTATTACACCTGACATGTTGATGTTACCTATTAAAATATCCCACTTCTTTTTCTCCCATAGCTGCTTTTATCTTGATTCATGTGCACAGCCTTTCCTGTTTTCTAGGCTTTGTGCTTCTTTCCTACCCCTTTCATCGCTGTGTTTTGCTGGTTTTGCCCATCTCTTAAAATGAGCATGCTTGGACATTTCATCGATACTTGTAGTTTTCAGCAATGATCTCAACACTCTTTACTCTTCATCCACCCATATTCTGACCTCTAGACTCACATGCTGATAAGAAGCTTCACATGCATATTGGGAAGATCCAATGGAATGACCCACAGCTCCCTAAGCTCAGTACGTTCTTTCTTTCTTTTTTTTTTTTTTCGGTACGCGGGCCTCTCACTGCTGTGGCCTCTCCCGTTGCGCAGCACAGGCTCCGGACGCGCAGGCTCAGCGGCCATGGCTCACGGGCCCAGCCGCTCCGCGGCATGTGGGATCTTCCAGGACTGAGGCACGAACCTGTGTCGCCTGCATCGGCAGGCGGACTCTCAACCACTGCGCCACCAGGGAAGCCCACAGTACGTTCTTAAAGGAGCTCTGCACTTGTCTCTCAGTATCTCTCATCTGCTTCGTTGCAAATGCCTCTTACTGGTGAGCTTGACCACTGAGTTGCTCCACTCAGATCTCCACAGTTCAATGTGATTTTGCTAAAATACACGTATGTCTCTGCTATTTCTCTGACTGAAATGATTCAGTGGCTCCCTGTTGCCTATAGCAGAAATCACAAGTGCCTTGTCTTGGTCTACTGAGTAGGATTATAGTGAGCTGTAAGAAACAGACACCCATAACGACGTGAGATTTCCTGCCCTGATGAATATGGTATCACATGGCCTTTCGTGTTTGGCCTATCATGTCTATGAGTTCTATTATCAAGGGGACTTCATGGTCTGGGATGTGTGCTCCAGCTGCAGCCATCAATTCCAATCCCGGCAGCAAGAAAATAGGAAGTGGAGAGAGAACAGGCTTCCCCTGTAAAGGACACCTCTCAGGAAGCACCGATCCCGTCTGTATCTGTCCCACTGACCAGAAATTGGTTCCACGGACTGAATATTCAGAAGGAAGGCTCAAAGTGTCATCTTTATTGTGAAATCCATGCATCCAGCAGACTTTTGGAAGTCCTTTCACTATGGAAGGAGAGGAGAGTGGGTAGTGGTGGACGGCTGGCAACCTTGGGTGCTGTCCCCACACTTTGGCCCCTTCACTGTGTAAATGATTCTGTCCACGAAAGAAACACTTGTCTCCTCAAAATCACTCGGTTGTTGCAAACAATTCACCTGGGGTCTCAGTGACGGGCTTATATGAGCTCCTCATGGCTGGTTGTGGCTACTTATGGTCTAAAAATCTATATCTTAAGTACAATTTTGTTTAGCCCCACTAGTGGTGTCTGAATAAGATAACTACAATAGCAATTCTCTTTTTGGAAGATGATACTAGGAAACATAACAGTAGTCATTTGTCAACAGGAAGCATCAAGAGTCTTAATCCTGTCTCCTCCAGTGGGCTCCTGGCTGCCATAAGGCCATTTTATTAAATGAAATTCTTTTAAGTTATTCTCTAGAATAAATCAAAGAGGTTTAATTTTTTTCCCATGGGTTATGTTTTTGGCTAGACTGGATTTTCTGGGTTTTGCTAGGATCCTTCATTACCTTTTAATTACATCATTTTTTCATATATGCCACACCATTTAAAAACAAACAAGCATTGGAAAATGGAATATTGTTCAGAGGTAAAAGAAATGAGCCATCAAGCCATGAAAAGACATGAACGAAACTCAAATGCATATTCCTAAGTGAAAGAAGGCTACATACTGTATGATTCCAACTATATGACATTTTGGAAGAGGCAAAACTATAGAGGCGGTAAAAAGATCCATGGTGGCCAGAGGTTCAGGGGTAGGAGACGGCTAGGTGAAGCACACAGGATTTTTAGGGCAGTGAATCTACCCTGTATGGTGGATACGTGTCATTATACAATACCTTTATCCAAACCCACAGAATGAGTACCAACAGTGAGTCCCAATGTAAACTATGGACTTTGGGTGATTATGATGGATCAATGTAGGTTCATCAATTATACGAAATGTACCACTTTCATTTGAAAAAATTACCTGATTTGTGTTTAATTTTCATCAGTTTCTTTTGCTATGAGTTCACATTCAATAATATTTTCCTCTTCAACATCTAATCTGCCAAATATCCTAACCAGAATATTTTTATGGCATACATTATTGTTTTTAATCTTTTGAATTGTGATTTAAATGTTTTCTTTTCCATGATTCTATCTCATTTTAAAATACGTGAGATACAATTATAGTAACTATTTTAATATTCCTTTTTGCTAAATGACGTCTGTATGAATTCTAGATTGGTTTTGTTTTTTTTTTTTTTTCTCCTCTTTAAGGATTACATTTTCTGCTTCTTTCCACGCCTGGTAATCTTTTATAGCATGTCAATTAATGTGAATTTTACTTTGTTGTTGGCTGTATATTTTGGTATTCCTATAAATATTCTTGAGCCTTGTTAGAGAACACATTTAAATTACTTGCAATGAGTTTGATCCTTGCTGTTATTGCTTTTAATATTTCTTTAGATATTACCAGAGCAGAATTTAGTCTAGGGATAATTATTCCCCAGCACTGAGCCAAGGCTGGTCTGTGCATTCTACTTAACGCCCCGTGAATTAAGCAGTCTTGCAATGTGGCTGGGGGGGAGCAGGCACTGTCCTCAGCCCTGTGGTAGTGCCGAATGACTACTGTTCCCACTCAATCCTTCAGGTGGTTCTTACTCTGGCTTTCAGTACTTTTCTCACATGCATGTGCTTTACAGCCTTCAGCTGAACTTTCCAAAGGGCCATCTGCAGAGCTGCATACTTCTTTCTCCCTGTACCTCTCTCCCCTCCTTTGCTCGGTTCTGTGAATTTTAGCTGCCTTGTTCTCTTTGGACTCTCAGCTCTGCCCAGTTCCTCCCTCCCTGTGCGATGATGGGCTGGAGACTCACTCAAGTCGGCTCCTGGGGTGACCATACGGCCTGACTGATTTGTTTCCCATCCCTCAGGGATCACTGACCTATATTGCCTGGCGTCCAGTGTCTTGAAAGCTCATGTTTCATATTATTTTGCAAAAAATATTCATATATTTTGTGGTATTTGGCTTGCCTGATTTAATCTGGAGACTGCCATTAGCTTCTTGATTACCTATCATTGATGTTTTTATTTTTGGTGGAACAAATTTAATAATACCCATGTTGCTGGCCCAACGCTTTAGCACTAGGGATACTACGTTTTATTACCCCACCCCCGACTCCTCTGGCTCAGGTCCCCTGGCAGCAGCAGCAGAAGTCAGGCTGTGATTCAGGCCCAGTAATCACCTGAAGCAAACCCACGGGAAGTTCTGGAATTATAATGGCCTTTCATAATTGCCTACGGTTGCAGGCTACCCAAGACTTTATACTTCCATATTGATCAACAGCAGATGTGAAATGCTCTGCGAAAGGGCATGACCTTGGGAAAGATGGATCTCAGCAGTTGAGGCAATATCCTCAGGGGCTGAAAGTAAAACTGTCTGCTGCTGGTACAGCCAGCACGGGCATCAAGTCCTTATGGACTAGGAATCCAGGTGGAATATCACAGATTGTGCCACATTCATGTCCTTTAAAGAATGGCTTTAACATTTAGAGATGCGTAGCTTCCAGAAGATGATGAGGAAGGAGAAAGGAACTTTTGTGAGTCAGTTTCAAAAATTGGAAGATTAATCATATAGCAGAAGGATTACAGTCTTCTATTAATGCATAAGTATATCTCAAATTTCAGATCTAGAAAATATGTCTAAAGCAAAGGGTGTGTCCATCAGTGATAAACACTGACTCAGCCACTTGACAAAATCCATAACGTTAAATGCTGACATCCAGTAGGAAATCGGACTTCAGTGCATTTAAGGTCCCTTGCGACGCTAATATCTCTTCTTCCGGTTTGATTTTCTCCCCTCTCATATGCTGTGTTCTTTCTGGGATCTTGTAATCTTTACATGGTGATGTATAAAGATTTACGTAAGTAAACAAAAACTTCATTCACTTGTTACTCGCCCTGACTGAACTGAGGCAGGTTCCCAGGTCTTCTCTTGTTCCTTGAGCAACAACAAATGTCTCCTGCTCTTGTTTCTTACCCAGTCGTTACCACTCCCAGGCGAACATACCTAGGGGCAGTGCTGAATCCCCCTGCCGTTAAATCTCTGTGTGTGTGAATTCTTTTGCTTCTACCTGCTTTGTTTTGACATGTATATTTTCCTTTGGGACCCATGTTCAAGAAAAAGTAGAAAATCCTGGGTTAAAAAATATTGCCTCAACCCCTTCTACAACGCTGCCTGGTCTTCACTTTCTATCCAATGGTAAATTTATAATGATCCTTATGATTGTCCGTGGGCTCTGGTAGTCTTGAAGGAAAGCATTAAGATACACATCTAAAAAAAGACAAAAGACTTTTCTGTTTGTAAAGTCACTCATAATACTAAAGACCTGGATCACCCTAATGAAATAACTGGAGATGCACTACAAAATGGTAGATGTTGCTTCCACGAAGAGGTTAGATTTCACAGTGTATGTGAGAATATTTTAATACCACAAGGACTCTTGATAATTTACATCCTAAACTCTGAGCAAAATATTATTTTGAATGTTTTTATATAAACTAAAAATACTGCTAAATTATAACTGTATTTCATAAAATACATTTGTTTCTGGATCTATGAGGAAAAAAATAAAGCAGAGATTTTTACTCTAAAGTAAGGAATGTCCTCCAATGTGGAATCTGCCATTATATCTGGCACTTTGGAATGACAGCCAACTTGAGACAAGTAGTAAGGTTTTGCATGAAAAATTACAAAATTCTGTCCTCCCAAAAGTAGTAAATAAACGTTTCCCAGGTTTTAGAGACTTAATTTGGTTTTTAAAATGTAGTTTGAAAGCATCTTTTTGAATATGGGGTTCTACACACCTACCCTGCCCCCATTGTTTTTCCAGTAGGAATACATTTCACATTTATAAATTTTATTTGTTAGGGGACAATCTGCTACTTCCTGGGAAAAATGATATACAAATGGTAGCATCTTCAGAATTGCATGCCTTTACCACAGATAAATTTCCTGGAGAACTTAAATGCAGATGAACTGCATATCTGAGAATTTTTTCCCCAACATCGGGAAATCCATAAAGAAGAGATTTTCTTTTTTTGGTAATGTAACAAATCTGATCTTATATGAATGCTTTAATCTTAAATATTTCAATATTTCATGATGTTTTTAAGCATTTATTATATTATTTTGAGGAATATTTGCATCTTTCAAGTTGACAACCTAGCTAAATGCATCTCTTGACAATTTAAGCTCTTAAAATATCACATATTTATCAAATGCATTCTATGTGATCTGCATTAATCTAGCTACAAGACATGGTAGATTAAAAATATTATTTAAAGAGTTAGAGACACAAGAAATCTAGCTATTTTCTTGCTCTAATATTTTTGTTTACCTGATGATGAAACTAAGACTCAGATATATTATAAAATTTCAAAATTCATGAACAGTATAGGATTAAAATCATTTCTCGAAGGACAGGGAGAATCTGCATAGACAAAAGTTAACGGCCCTAGGGAAAAGGGGACACCCAATAATTACTTGAGGGCACCACTGGACACACTGGTCTGTGTCAGCATTCATACTCGGACACCTGAAACATCTTCATTCCTCCCTTCTGCACTGACGGCATATGGGGACCAGGCAACATATGAAGTGCTGGCTAAGCTCCGTCTACCACAGGCCCACTCAGTCCACAGACCTACCTGACGGCTAGCTCTTCAGTTCCTAAATGAGTAAACAGAATAGATATGTTTTTGAGTATGTCACCCTTTCCATGTTGGGTCTTCACCTGGTGGCTTAAAAGCTATTATATATAGAAGACCAAGTAGAAGCTTATGAAACTTGCCCTCCCTCACCCCAGTGTAGCCAAGACCGTAAATCAGCAGCAGTATTCTCTCCCTTGGACACCCTTACAGACATAAAGGGTATAGGGTGGTGCCTGTCAGTTTGCCACTTAAATTACCAGTCAGATCCTGCGAAACACACGTGGGG
Source organism: Stenella coeruleoalba (assembly GCF_951394435.1). NCBI lineage: Eukaryota > Metazoa > Chordata > Mammalia > Artiodactyla > Delphinidae > Stenella > Stenella coeruleoalba. The sequence goes on along the minus strand of NC_137167.1, from coordinate 26,499,171 downwards.
CTTGGAGCACGGCAGCATACGTCCGCACGCTTAACCAGGGAGCAGCTGCCACACCTGGCGCTGTCTTTGCTAGAGCAGGTTAACACAGATTACACGGCTGCAATCAAAGAAAGGCATCAGAACGAGTTCACATCCACATGAATAAAACAACAGTACACATTGTGAGTTCCGCTCCAAGGCGGGGTTTAATATCCAACCCTCTGCCATAATGTCGTCTGGAGAGACCTGAATTTCCTGATAACCCTACTGAATATCATGTGAATCCACTGAATTGATGGCATCATGCTAATAGATCACAGAAGCACATTGGAGGCCACAGTGAGACAGATGTGTCCCAAAGGGTAGGACACTTACCCCATGCATATTTCCGGTGGTGCCACGTTGGCAAAATTTAGGTGTTCAGTGTCAGGGGCATGCTGGAGCACATTATCAAAAGTAAGGGAGAGGGACTTCCCTGGTAGTACAGTGGTTAAGAATCCACCTGCCAATGCAGGGGACACAGGTTCAAGCCCTGGTCCGGGAAGATCCCACATGTTGCAGAGTAACTAAGCCCGTGCACCACAACTACTGAGCCTGTTCTCTGGAGCCCGTGAGCCACAACTGCTGAGCCTGAGTGCCACAACTACTGAAGCCTGTGTGCTTAGAGCCCGTGCTCCACAACAAGAGAAGCCACCACAATGAGAAGCTGGCGCACCGCAATGAAGAGTAGCCCCTGCTCGCCACAACTAGAGAAAGCCCACGCGCAGTAATGAAGACCCCACACAGCCAAAAATAAATAAATAAATAGATTTTTTAAAAAAAGTAAGGGAGAAATGATTGAATCATGTGCCTCTCACCACGAAGAAGGTACAACAATGCCTGTGACGGTTAATTCTAAGCACCAACCTAGGTAGGCTATGGTTCCCAGCTGTTTGGTCAAACCACAGTCTCCATGCCCCTGTGAATGATTAACATTTGCGATCAGCAGACCTTGAGTAAAGCGGACTACCTTCTGTAACATGGGTGGGCCTCGTCCACTCTGCTGAAGGTCTTAAGAGCAAGATCTCTTAGGGCTTCCCAAACAGTCCCAGATATTGCCTCAGCTGAAAACAAATGCCTCTCCCAAGGCTATGTTCCCCCCTGGGCATCTATGTCTCATGAAAGGTCAACGGGGATCCAACAGGACCAGGTTGGGCCACCTCTGAAGGGTCATCTACCCTGGGCTCCCTTGCTGACTGTCAGCCTGGATTGCAGCCCAACTTCTCCCTCAGCCCAGCTCTGCTCCATTCTCTCCCTTCTACATGACTTCACACAAAAGCACATGCTTTTTTTAGCTCATCTATGTCAGAGGTTGATTCCTGGGACTTCAAACTCTGATATATGAAAAAAAAAATGTTTGTTTTTTTTTTACTGAAGATGATAGGCACCAAAATAAGTTAGGGAAAATTCTAGTAGAACAAGAGAAAGTAGTTAAATACACCTTAACTAATTCTTATTTCACACCTTAGGCTATTTCAATCCATTCTTGCTTCCACTAGGGTCAGGCAAAATTTTTACCACAGTGGATTCTTTAGTTAATATCATATTCCCAGTGATAATATATTACTTGTCTTTGTTGTCACATCCTTCTTCATACAAAAGCTTTTGTACAGGGACCAGGTAGTTTTTACTACAATATAAATATATGCTAAGTCACGCTATGAAAAACTCATTACAAAATTGTTTGTCCAAATTTCTCTAGTAACAAATTTTTCACTTCTCAACTCTGGTAAATGGTAAAATGTGAAGCCCGAAACTGTCTAATATACAGGTTATATCCACAAAGAAATCCAGACGTATGAGCACACTTTGAACCTCTTGCTGAAGAGATGCTATAAAAAGGCTGTTTTCTCATTAAAGCTAGGATTTCCACTGTGCTGAGTTAAGAGGTGCTGTTACTAATGATCAGAGGTACACAGTCATAGTCCCTTTGCACTTCAATAAAATTAGCCATTTAAATGGCTATATATCAAAGGAAAGGGTTTATACAGCTTTTCACTTGTGCATTTTTTCAAATAATGTATCTCATTTACAACACCACATATCCAAAACTTCTGTTAAGATTAGAAGTATAACAGTGAGTCCACTGATGATAAGCTTCGTCTCCTAAGGGCTCTCGGGATAAGAAAAATAATGCTAGGAATAGAAGACATACAGGCCTGATGAGTCTCCTTTGCAAACCCAGAGCTACCGTCTTGCAACATTTTGACAAAAAGTAATTACTTCCTTTATTTTGCCCAAGGGCTAAATTTCTAACAAAAAAAAGTAAAAATAAAAATTACAGAATACATGTTGAGTTAAATGTGTAAATGGATGGGAAAGCATCACTGCTAAACAGTCATATAAACCGAAACCAAGATTAATTGTGTACTTTTATGCTAAAATGAAGAATAAGGAGAAGTATTTTCTTTCCATCTAAATTGCTGTTTTAAATTACAACAAATACGCCCAAACATTATGTTGTTTTTAAAATTATGAATAATTCAGTTTGAGTCACAACGTAAAGATTTGAGATGAAAAAAAGAGAGAGAAGTTATATTTACTGATAAGTAGATTTTATTGCAGCAAATGTTATTATCTGAAATAAAACTGTACACCACACATGAGTTATCTAATTCAGGAGTTTATGAAAAATTCTAACTTCCGATTGAAAATCAAGGTTTGTTTAGAAGTTTGGCACCCATGTGTTTTGACTGCCTGTATCTCTGTGGAGATGAAGCAAGAATCACAGTCTTCACGAAGAGAAGCATGGAGAGCGGCAAAAAAGTGTTAGCTCTGCTTGCTTCAGGAGACACGGACGTCCCAACCCAATGGTCAGGAGGTCACACCTGTATAATTCTGAGCCTTAGTTGCATCCCCATGGGGACAAACCTCACACACCTGGATAATTTCATCCACTAATAACCTACACCTTTGGACCCAGAAGAAAGACTCTGGGTCCAGAGGGGGTCTTCTAGAAACTGAGGAGAGGCCGAGAGGAGTTCTGAGGAATGGCCCAGGATGTGCCACCATCCTGAAATTGAGGAAAAATTAATTAATTCCATGAACACCCACTGAAAAGGAATAGGAAGTGCAGAAAGAAGAAAACCATGTATGTATAGTCTCCTGAAAGCCAAGTTTAGAAAGAGTATGAGGGGCTTCCCTTGTGGCGCAGTGGTTGAGAGTCCGCCTGCCGATGCAGGGGACACGGGTTCGTGCCTTAGTCCGGGAAGATCCCACATGCTGCAGAGTGGCTGGGCCCATGAGCCATGGCCGCTGAGGCTGCGCGTCCGGAGCCTGTGCTCCGCAACAGGAGAGGCCACAGCGGTGAGAGGCCCGCATACCGCCAAAAAAAAAAAAAAAAAAAAAAGAAAAAAAGAAAAAAGAAAGAGTACGAGGACGGGGAGCTTGGAAGTGAACAAATGCTGATGTGATGTCCATGTAAAACCTGGCAGGAGGAAGAGCAACTGCCCATTTGCGATCCAGAGAGGTGAGGTATAGAAATTATTCATATCATTGGCTGTAAATGTTTGTTTCAATGGGTATGAACGTGTGACTGGAAAAGCATCAAGAGAAAATGAAAAGTGAAGGCATGGAGACTGAGACAGATAACTCTTGAGGACTTTGACAGAATTAGGATTTTGGAGACAGATCTATCAGTTCTGGAAGGGAATGGCTTCACTACAGAAAGGAAGACTAAAGGTGTCAGAAAACTGAGCAATTTCTGGAACAATCTGGAGCAGATGAAAGAGCACAGGATCCTGTGATAAAATTTAACTGACAGAGAAGAACCAACAGTTCATTGTGAGAAGGGGGAAGACAAGGTGGGTAGACTGGTCGATTTGATGATGAGAACTTAAGAAAGTTTCCTTTACTGAGTAACTCAGAAGCAAAGTCAACTGCTGAAAGTGAAGAGAAGGAAACAGTTAAATATCTTCATTTTAAAATGTATGAATTGATATGAGGAACAGGGTATATAATGAGACCGCCAGGCAACAGATGAGGTATGTGGTCTGTATGCACTCAGCGTATACACTCAATATATATGCTCAAAAACACTTGAATTTTTTCTTCAGCCAAGTTTAGCTTCTGCTCAGATGTAGCCACAGAATAGACAGAGAACTGGATTAAGGAGGCTCTCCGTACATAAATAAAAATTGCTTGCATGCTTATATACATACTTATTACATTATTTTCTATAAAGAAGTTCATTCTGTGCATCCTATTTGTAATTACTTTGTAGTCACTCAGTAAATATCTTGAATATATTTCTGTATAATGTGAAGAAATCTAGAATTACAACTTATACAGTTGTACTGTATTCTACTATATGTATGTTACAAATGTCTTATTACTGGTACTTGTTTATTTCTAACTTTTGCCATTATTAAAATAACAAACTGTCTGTGAATATTTTGTGCATATATTAGATTTTTTTCACATTACATTTCAGGAAATGGAGTTACAGGGTCAAAATGTTTGAATACTTTTGTTTGTAAATAACTATTGTCTACTTCCACTTCTGGGAAGATGGAGTAGATGTACTATTTTCTATTTGTCACACAAAGTACAACTAAAAACCCTGAACACTATATATAAAACAAGAAGACTCTGCAAGGTGAAGAGAAGGCAGACCATCTAAAAATCTCAGGACATGGTAGTGAGTTCTGTTTTCTTTTTGCCTCTTGTATCCAAGACCGGAAGCTGAAGAAGCTGGCAGCCCAGAAGTGCTGATGGATACAGAAAGAAATGCCCAACCAAAGCCTGGCCTCTCTAGCTAAAGGAAAAGGACACGGGCAACCGAGGAAAATATAAAACATTAGACAACAATGGCCCTACTCCAGCCAAACACCACAGAAAAAATTATGTGCCCCACACAGCCATGCCAGCAAAGACCACATAGAAAACGTGGACGTCCGCACTTGTGAAGCTGCAGAGCAGCAGCACAGAATGCCAAGGGTGCTGGAAATCCCATTCCTGTCACTGGAAACGCACCCCGACGCCCATGGAGTCAGAGGAGAGCAGATGGGCACCTGGACTTCCAGCCCACCTGACAGCAACAAGAATTACTCCCCCGCCGCTGAAATGGCCCAGTGGAGACTTAGGACTTTCATTATTATCCAGCAGAGACAAGACAACCCCACTGCAGTGTCATTGGAAACCACGTGGCAGCTGCAATCCTCCCAGCCCCACAGCAGTACACACTTCCTGGGTGTCAGTGGAAGCTGAGGAGCGAATCTGATCTTCCATCCCCATTGGGCAGTAATGAGGTCTTGTCCCCCATCCCCAACCAGAACACTGTCAGAGGAAGCCTGCTAAAACAGAAGATTTAAATAAGGTCTGGAGCTTCCTAACGCAATTTTTAAATGTACAAGATATAATTCAAAATCTTTATACAAAGAACCAGGAAGATCTCAAACTGAATTTTACAAAAAACTATTAATTGATGGCCATACCATGAAGAGAAAAATGCTGGAATTATCTAACAAAGATTTTAAAGCACTCATGAGCAATGCTTCAATTGGCTGTTATGAAAACAAATGAAAAATAGAAAACTTCAGCAAAGAAATAGACGGTCTCAGCAAAGAAATATAGAGAAGCACCAAATGGAAAGTTTAGGAGTAAAAAATGGAATAACAATATAAAAAGTGTAGTGAATGAGCTCAAGATCAGAACTGAAGGGACAGAGGAAAGAACCAGTGAACCGGAACATAGAACAATAGAAATAACCCAATCTGACTAAACAGACTAAAATAATGACAGAATAGAGCCTCAGTGTGGGACTACAAGAAGGTTTAATACGCATGTCATTGAAGTCCCAAAAGAGAAGATATAGAGGATGGGCCTGAAAAAGTACTTGAAGCAACGATGGCTGAAAATTTCCCAAATTTGACAAGGCACATAATCCTATGTTCAAGAGGTGAGTAAACCCCAAACAGGATGAACCCAAAGAAATCCACATTGACATCATAATTAAATTCCTGACAACTAAAGAAAAATTTAAAAATCTTTAAAACAACCAGAGAAATATTACAATTATCCTATAGGTGAAAAACAATTCAAATGACAATGGATTTCTCATCAGAATCTAAATAATCCATGAGTCAAAGAGGAAGTCTCAAGGTAAATTTTAAAGTACATTGAACTAAGTGAAAATTAAAAACTACAACATACTAAAACTTGTGGAATGCAGAGAAAGCAGTCCTGAGAAGAACATTTATGGCACTAAATGTAGCATCAAATGCATACATTAGAAAAGAGAAAGAGGCTGAAACCAATCAAATCACTTTAAGAACCTAGAAGAGCAAAATAAACTCACAGCAGCCATAAATGGGAAATAATAAAGTAAAAATATAAATCGATGAAACTGATAAAAGAAAAACAATAGAGAAAAATCAAATAGTTGATTCTTTGAAAAGATCAATAAATGGAATGAACCTCTAGTATGATATGGAAGGAAAAAAGGAGGGAAGAAAAATTACTACTATAAAGGAATTCAAAAGGATAATAATGGACTATTCTATGACCAACTCTACACAAATCCATCTGCCAACTAGATGAAATGTGCCACTTCCTTGAAAAACACAATCACCCCAATTAATCTAATATGAAATAGATAAATAGTCCTATAAATCTTTAAAAATTTAATTTGTAATTTAAAAACTGAAACAAAAGACACCTTCAGACCCAGATGATTACAACAGAAAATGCTATAAAAATACAAAGAAAAATTAACACTAATTCTACGTAATCTCTTCCACATAATAGAAGAGGTGTGAATGCTTCCCATTTCATTTTATGAGCTAAAGTTACCCTGATACCAAAACGAGATAAAGTACCAAAAAGTAAATCTACAGACTAACATTCCTTGTAAATATGTATGCAAACATTTTAATATTAATTTTAATGTTTTAAATATTAACAAAATATTAACAATTAAAATTCAATAATATATTAAAAGAATTATACACCATTACCAAGTGTGGTTTACTCCATGCAAGGCTGGACATATATTTAAAACACTCAGTGTAATCCACCAAATTAACAGGCTAAAGAAGAAAAGTCATATGATGATATCATTTAATGCAGAAAAAGCATTTGATGAAAGTCAACACTCATTTATGACAAAAATTCTCAGAAAAAAGTAAGAAAAGAGGGAAATTTCCTCAACTTTAAAAAGAGCCTCTACAAAACCCACAGCTAGTTTTATGCTAAAATGTGAAAGACTAACTGCTTTCCCCTTCAGATAAGAAATGAGGCAAAGGTGTCCACTCTCACAACTCCTGTCTTCTTAGTCTTGGAACTTCTAGCCAGTGCAGTAAGGCAAGGAAAGGAAATAAAACACAGACATATCAGAAAGGAAGCAATAAAATGTTCACTATTTGTAAATATGTCTACATAGGAAATTCTAATAAAAACTGGGATAGAAAATTCTAATAGAAAATAGAAAATTTTCAGATGCATGTACATAGAGGATTATCCACATAGATTGTCTACATGTATTCTTAGGGAATATACAAACAAAAACAAAACAGAATAAAAACTCCCCTGACGAATAAATGAGTACAACAAGGTTGCAGCAAAATGTATAAACATACAATATTAATTGCACTTCTCTATACTAGCAATGAACATGTGGACACTAAAAATGCAATACCATTTACAACTGCTCAAAAATACCCCAAATACTTAGGTGTAAGCCTAACAAAACATGATGTACATGAGTTGTATGAAGAAAACTATGCAGTGCTGATAAAATAAGTCAAAGAAAATCTAAATAAATGCAGGTGTATAAGGTGTTCAAGGATTAGAAGACTCGGTATAATATAGTGTTTCTCCACAAAATGATACACAGGTTCAAGGCAATTCCTATGAAAATTATAGCAATATTTTAATAGACGTATACAAGATTATTCTAACATCTGTCTAGAAAGGGAACCAAACTAGAATAGGTAAAACAATTTTGATAAAGGAGAATAAAGATAGGGCAATTAATTTACCCAATTCCGAGACTTATTATATCAGAACAGTAATGGAGACTGTCGTAATGTGGGAGGGATAGATGCATAGATCAACTGAAAAGAAACAGATGCACGAAAATATGTCCAACTGTTTTTTGACAAAAGTGTAAAAGCAATTAGTGAAGGAAAGATAGTCTTTTCAACAATGGTGTTGAACAATTAATTGAATATCCATAACCAAAAAGAATCATCTTAAGTTTTACACCTTACACAAAAGTTAACTCAGAAGGGACACAGCCTTAAATGTAAAATTTTAAATTACAGAACTTAGAAAAAAACAGTATAGAAGAAAATATTTGGAATCTAGGGAGAGACAGATTTCTTAGAATCGACTAAAAAGCACAATCTATCACAGACAACATTGATTGATTGTACTTCATCAAAATTAAATGTTTTTGCTCTGCAAGACTCTGTTAATAGAATGAAAAGAAAAGTTATAAAGCAGAAGAAAATATCTGCAAACCACATATCTGGCAAAGGACTAGTATTTAGGGTATATAAAAATCTCAAAACTAAGCAGTTAAAAAAATCCAATTAGAAAATGAATAAGAGATATGAAGAGACATTTCATTAAAAATAATATATAGAGGACAAATAAGTAAATGAAAATATATTCAACATCATCCACCATTAGAAAAATATGAATTAAACCAATAAGAGTAATTACTACCCAACTATCAGAATGACTAAAATAAAAAATTAATACCACCAAATGCTGGTAAGTAGGCAGAAAAACTGGATCACAGAAACATTGTGTACAGTATCAAAAATGATACAGCCACTCTTGAAAATTGTTTGGCAGTTTTTAAAAGCAAATCATGAAATTACCATATGACTCAGCATATCTACCTAGGTTTTAATTTTTTCTCAAAGAAATGAAGGCCTTACACTCCCACAAAAAATCTGTACAAATATTTATGGCAGTGTTGTTCACAGTGGTCAGAACCTGGGAACAATCCAAGTGTCTTTCAATGACAGATGGTTAAACAAACTTCTGGATATCTATTCTGTGGAACACTACTTATCGATATAAAGGAATGAACTATTGATACATGCAACAACATGGATAAATCCTCAGAGACTTGACCTGAGTAGAGAAATCAGAAAAGCCAATCCCAAAATGTCACAGGCCTTCTGATTCCAGTAACAGTCTTGCATGACAAAGTTACAGAAATGGAGAACAGATTTAGCGGCTGCCAGGGTTAAGGAACAGGTGGGAAAGAAGGAGAAGTGGGTGATGGAGGCGCTCTGCATCTTGACTGTGTCAATATTAACAGCCTAGTTGTGATGATACTGTACCTTAGATTTGCAAGTTATTAACCATCAGGGGGGAAATGGGTAAAGAATATGCAGAAACCCTATGTATTATTTCTTACAACTCTATATGATTCTACAGTTTTCTCAAAATAAAGAGCTTAATTTTTAAAAAGCACTGTCAGGCTGTCCTCCAGTACCATTTTAAACTCCCACTGAAAAGATCATGAATGTCTTTATTAAGACTGTCATAAACAGTAAGTACTGACAATCAAAAGGTTGGTCTTTTTTTTTTTTTTACCAACCACCAATCTCCATTATTATTTATTACTATTTCTTCTTGATTTGCTTTTTTTTGCTTTTGCCTATTATTTTTAAAATATTCTTATTAACATTTAACATATTCATGTATCTGATTTTTAAATTTTATATAACAGATTGGCAAAACAGATTTTCCATGTTAAGGTTTCATTTTTAAATCAAAACTTCTTTGATTAAAGTTATATTTTAAATACTCATGTAGATATATGGTTTCTGGCTCTAAATCATGTTTAGAAATCACTCAATTGGAATCATTAACAATCTCAATCTAAAAATATTTAAAATAATCAAATTTTATGGTACTATCATTATGGTCTCCTTTTCAACAAAGATGCCTTTCATTGGGAATATGAATATAGCTCTTTACCCATATACAATATAGCTTTTAAAAAATATGTTACTTAAATTCTGTCTTAATGTCCACAAACAAAAAGTAGAAATAATAATAGTACCTCTTCACATGCTCATTGAGAATAAATGAGAAAAGGCTTACAAAATACTTCAGATTGTGCTTCACACTTAGAAAGACTTCAATAAATATTTGTTGTTGTTATTGATCAAAACATAATAAGCAAAACAAGCTATCTTTTGCTTAAAAACCTCGTATATCAATAAAAACAAGTACTTAGTACCTTAAAAACTATTTGTCTTTCATGTCTTCTCTGAAAACAATATCAGAGTGTTTCCTCAGCCTTCATTCAACACCACAGGGACGGGTGTCAAGGTCACCTGTCAAATATACTGTGCATGCCCTACTGTCTCAAGATGCCTCACCCTTGAGACACTGTGTCAACAGACACTTGACAGCTCCCTCACTAGGTTAACCTGATTTGAATGTCTGTGGTTGATTGCTCATGACTGCTCTCTGCTTGCCTATTGATTGCCAATTCATTTGCAGTTTGACTGCAATGTTTGCCTAGTGATTTCACCTGATTCACTGCTATTTGATTCCACTGATTGCACCTTCAACCGCCCTTTCCACTGCCTAGGAATCATCACTCTCTGCACTTAGCTGCTACTTAGCCAATGTCCTCATCCTAATCCAGCTGTTCATCACTATTCATCATCTTTACTGTTCTTGCCATGTATACAGGCCCACTAACTAGTTATGGGTTCTACTGTAGAAGCCTGTTATTTCCTGTAATCATCTCACTTTTCCCTAAACTCCTATACAGCAGGCTGATTTGTTTCCAGCCATTACTGCTGCTAAGTAATGGTGTGTTTGCTGAGAACCTCTTGTCCATCATTCAGCCATTTGGATTCTGTTATATTTCTATGCTCCAAGTGCTATTATGATTTATATCCACATTTTGAATAATCTGTATGAAAATAAATATTAAAATAAAATATTTAAATATTTTCAAAGAATCCTTCTGAACTTATAATTTTCCTCTGTAAAATGTGTTTATTCTTATCTCCTCTCCCATCCCTAATTAACATCCCAATAATATCCACTTCTGTATCTACAGAATCATGTTTCTAATTAAATTTTCTGTGGTTAAAGATTTTTTCTTTTCTCCTCTCTATTCAATGAACTATAAATGTAGTGACTTCTAATACATTACCTTTACATACTTCTCTTCTAATTCCCTTGCATTTTTCTTTTTTTCCTTTTTTTTGGGGGGGAGGAAGATTTTATAGCTTAAAATTAACTACTCATTTAAAGAACTTTTATTTCATTTTAATACTATGATTCTTAAGCCCTGACATCATTAAATAAATTACTTTTCAAATCATTCTTTCCTATTCTCCACTGTCTTATCTTCTTAAATTTGAATGAAATATCTATTTTATTTATTTATCTTTGGCTGCGTTGGGTTTTCGTTGCTGCGTGCGGGCTTTCTCTAGTTGCGGCGAGCGGGGGGCTACTCTTCCTTGCGGTGCGTGGGCTTCTCATTGCGGTGGCTTGCCTTGTTGCGGAGCACAAGCGGGCACAAGCACAAGCATTGCGGGCTCTAGGCACACATCCATCAGTAGTTGTGGCACGCAGGTTCAGTAGTTGTGTCTTGCAGGCTCTAGAGCTCAGGCTCAGTAGTTGTGGCGCATGGGCTTAGTGGCTCCGTGGCGTATGGGATCTTCCCAGACCAGGGCTCGAACCCATGTCCCCTGCATTGGCAGGAGGATTCTTAACCACTGTGCCACCAGGGAAGTCCAAATTTCTATTTTAAAATCATTTTATGGGTCCCAATTTTCTGCTAGTAGTATTTTCAGAATTTGGTAAATAATTATAATTAAAGTGACAGATGCTTTTGTTTAAATTTGTAAAGTTAAATATACAGTAGTTTGGAAAATTAATGAGTTAGTTGATGTTACTATTTATGGACATTCTTTGCTGCATTTTTAGTCTATTTAATAACACTAAGTGAGATCATCTATATCAGATTGACAAAAATGTCCATTACATATAATTTTGAGAAGCAAGTGAGAACCTGCACATAATTAACAGCTCAAAAACTTGGGTGTTTTCAACCTATATATTTTATATCAGAAAGACAGAAACTCTGAGTGTTTTACACATAAGAAATAAACAAAAATACAAAATATCAAATACAATATAGTTTCTAAACAAAATTAAGTCTAGAAGAATGACTCTGGAATTGAGTCTTAGTTTGTCATATATAAATGAAGCTTACGAGAAGTTCAAGATTGACTCCCAAGCAGATATTGGTGCTTATGGGACAGAGAAAACCATACTTTGTTTTCACACAGGACTTTATAATTTTTAACGACTTATAATTTGTTCATTCATCCATTGTGCTGATCTCAAATAAACATCTCAGCTTTTTGTTGTCATACTCTACTCATTAACTGATTTCCCCTGATTCTTTTTCAATTGTGGTAAAATATGCATAACATAAAATTTACCATTTTAACCATTTTTGACTGCATAATTCTGTAGAATTATGTAGATTTACATTGTTGTGCAACCATCACCACCATCCATCTCCAGGACTGCCTCATCTTCCCCAACCAATACTCCATCCCCACTAAACACTAGCTAAACATTCACTCCTCATCCTCAGCCCAGCCCCTGGCAACCACCCGCCTACTTTCTGTCTCTGTGGATTTGGCTTCTGTAGGGACTTCATACAAGTGGAATCATACAGTATCTACCCTTTTGTGGCTGGCTTATTTCACTTAGCATAATTTATGTCCTCAAGGTTCATCCCTGTTGTAGCATATGTCATGCTTTTTAAGCATAAATAATATTCCTTTATACAAATGAATAATATTCCACTGTAAGTACAGACCACCTTTTGTTTATCCATTCATTGTTTGATGGACACTGTGAATAATGATTCTATGAACATGGGGCCACACATGTCTCTTCCAGCCCTTGTTTTCAGTTCTCTTGGGTATATACCTAGAAGCAGAATTGGTGGATCACATGGCGATTCTATGTTTAACTTTTTGTGGAATTTCAATACCATTTTCCACAGCAGCAGCGCCATTTTACTTTCTACCAGCAACACAGAGGGTTCCAATTTCTCCACATCCTTACAAACACTTGTTATTTTCTGTTTTTTGTTTGTGATAATAGACTTTCAATGCGTATGAAGTCATATCTCACTGTGGTTTTGATTTGAAATTCCCCAATGAATAGTTCTGTTGAGCATAATTATTGGCCGTTTGTATATCCTGTTTGAAGAAATGTCTATTCAAGTCTTTTGCTCATTTAAAAATTGTTTTGTTGTTGCAACCACTGATTTTAGGAGTTATTTATATATTCCAAATATTAACCCCTTATCAGATACATGATTTGAAAATATTTTCTTCCAACCCATGGGTTTGCCTTTCACTCTGACAGTGTCCTTTGATTTACAAAAGCTTTTAATTTGAATGAACTCCAACTTACATATATTTTTTCTTTTATTATCTGTGCTTTAGGTGTCATATCCAAGAAATCGTTGCTAAAACCAACATTAAAGCTTTTCCCTCATAATTTCTTCTAAGTGTTTTAGCTCTGATATTTACACTTTGCTACATTTTGAGAGAACTTTTGTACATGATGTACGGTAAGGTTCCAACTTGATTTTTTGCACATGAATATCCAGTTTTCTCAACACTATTGAAAGGAATGTCCTTTTCCCAAAGCACTTCAAAAGTCCTTTGATCATATATACATGAGTTTACTTCTGGGCTCTCTGTTCTAGTCCATTTGTCTATGTATCTCTTTGTGCCAGTACCACACTATTTTAATTACTATAGCTTTGTAATATGTCTTGAAATCAGGAAAAAAATACTTGGAAAGTATATATTGAAGTACCCAAGTTTTAAGGAATGCCCACCATAATATTTCAAAATAAATGATGCTAAAGAGATTATGATATACTATCGGAAATAACATTGAAGTCATTTACAGGGCAATAAGAGAAATCCATTTCAGTGTGAGTTCATGGATAAAGTAGTCAAGAGAAAAGGAAGTACTAAATTAATAGTATTTGGTTTCCCATTCTCATTCATGATATTAAGGAGGGGGTTAACCAAGAGCAAAAGTGGGCTGTTTCCTGAAGAGGCAACAATGCTGAAAAATCAACAAAATTCTGGTTGTCTTACAGAAAATGAAAAGAAAATAAAGATCTATACTGAGTGTGTGTGTGTGTGTGTGTGTGTGTGTATATATATATATATATATATATATGTATATCTCAATAAGGAATCATAGACAATTTCTAGTGAGGAATGCATTACACAAGAGCACCATGCCTCAAGTCCTCCTGGTAGAGACAGAGAACTGGGTTGAGGTGGCCATGGATTGGGCCATGGCCATGGATTTGGCCATGGTCAGCACTGCTTATTTTTGTTGTTTACAAAAGCATATTTACAAAATAGTTTGGTAACTTTAACTTAACCACTGGCAATGCTTGTGGTGTTGCCTGCACTGTTCATAAATTTTCACCTCCTGATAGTGTTAACAAGTCCTTCTACAGGTATTTTTCACAGAGATTGAGTGCACGGTGGTGTAAAGAACTTCATACAATCAGAGCATTTAGGCAGACTAAAAGAATTCTGTGCTCTGTGGAAGGAAGGTATTTCTAGAGAATGTGGCCTAGAGAAAGTTCACAATTCTGTAGATTTTAAATTTTTTTTTCATAAATATCTCTTATTGAATGCCAGCACCATTGTCATATGGTAAAGATGGCATTCCACATATATTTTCAAATGGATTTTCAGTATTCTAAATGATCCTTATTTGATTCCTAAAAGGAATTGTTCAATTATATTTTTAAGCAGCACGTATTATTATGATTACCAAGTGACTTTATGTATGTTGATAAATAGGAACTTCTTCCAATAATGAAATAAAGTAAAGGTCCATCTTGAGGCAAAATCACTAATAATTATTGAGTTTTACATAGCAGGTACTTTTTCATTTGTTACTTTTATTAGCCATTTGACCTTCAAAACAATAGAAACTAGTATACTATTAGTTTGCTCATTTTACAAAGGAAGAAGCTGAGTAATGGATGGATTACTTACTTGGCCCATGGTTATATAGCTGGACTTTGAATACACAGTGGATTCCAGAACCCATGATCCCAAATACAGCTCTCTATTGCCTCTAAATTTCCTTTAAATATGCCAGTTCTTCCTGAAATCAATGTTCTAAATACATATTAACTTATGGTCACATGTATAGCATATTAATAGAATTCTCTTAATTTAGACTAATACTGAAATAAGGTATTGGGTAGCCATCAATAGACGAAATATTTTCACAGAAATTGAACCTCTAGAAGAATATAAAGAAAAACCATGTTTTTCTTTTTTTAAAAAAAAACAGTAATATGCTAGATAAATAGATCATTTAATTCAAGCCTTTTTCAAAATGAATTTACAATTCATTTATCTCCAAGGAATTTAATTTTTCCCTAAATAGAGTCAATTTGTAAAAGTAAAAACATACTTCACTATCTACAGTTATTGGTTAAAATAAATATGGTAGACTTCACATATTTGCAATTAAAGGAAATTATTTTTGTTTTAAACATATCTACTTGAAGCGTTTTGTACTTTGTTGCTCAAAAAATTTATTTGTGACAGAGATGATATTGAAAAGGTTGACAAAAATCCATTTTGACTCATAGAGTTTAAAACTACCATATATTTGTGTACGGTAAAATGAATTGCCACTCAAAATAACATGTCAGAGAGAAAAATGGCAGTTGCCCACAAAATCAATCTCTGGTGCAATCAGTTTTTTTTTTTTTTTTTACTATTATGATTTATTGAGAGCATAGAGTCTCAACTTCAATACCCACAACAACTTAAATTGAGATTCTTGGGGACTTACAAAAACAAAATATTCAACTAAATTTAATGAAAAAATCTCGACTCTATTTTATTTACCAATAAATACTTACTATGATATGGCACATTGGAATGATCTAATGTAATTAAGTATCAAGGAGGATAATTACACTATGGGGTGTGTGTGTGTGTGTGTGTGTGTGTATGTATACAAATGGAAGATGTTTTCTTTCAGTGCTACATTTTAAAAAGTATCTAGTCTCATAATTATAATAGATTATTTTAAGGAATAATTACTGTTTCTGGAAATGCTTTTGTTTTCAAAGTTTACATTTTGAATCGGTATTTTTAAAGGGTAAGTGGATGTGGAATTTCATGGTGGTTTTTCCATTCCGAGTTTGAATGTTACTGACTCTGTGATTTAGCTGCCTTTAGAGAGTCCTCTCCTACACTGGGAGACTGTGAGCTTCTCAAGGGCGAAAAGCTTATTTTCCTCCTCTCCCTGTACCCTGAGCCTGTCTCCGTGGCTGGTTTATAGTAGTGGCTCACTTATCCATTGACAAAGTAATTGAATCACACTTCCTAGAGAATGCCTTGTTATTTTTTTATATTAAAACGTTAAATTTTGTTTTTTAATCATTTATGGTATGATAATTACATTTTTAAAGTATGACCCAATCTTTTCCATTTTTAAAGTGTTTTTAATGACGCCTGTTATTCTTCAGTAAAAGGAGAAAGGTCAGACACTAGGACTTAC
Organism: Stenella coeruleoalba; assembly: GCF_951394435.1. Taxonomy (NCBI): domain Eukaryota; kingdom Metazoa; phylum Chordata; class Mammalia; order Artiodactyla; family Delphinidae; genus Stenella; species Stenella coeruleoalba. Next base: position 26,482,569 of record NC_137167.1, on the reverse strand, counting down.
ATTTGAACAGACACGGTAACTACCTGCTGTCCAGGTGGGGTGAAGCAGTGGTGGGGCATGTGTTCAAGGCCTGGAAAGCAGCCTGTGGTGGTGACCAGGCAGCACCTGTGGGCAGTTATCCAGTTCAGTGTCTACCTCAGTCTCAAAACAAAGGCATCTGAGGTTCCTAACCCAAATTACAAAAGGAAGGACGGTGAGCTACAAGGCCTGTTGTTCTAACAATCAAAGTAAACTCAGGAGTGACACTGTGAAACTGTAAAGTTTAAAATGGTGGCGAGGAAAGGCCCAGAGGGATCTCCTGAGCGGGATCAAGGCGGGTGGATGGAGCGCGTGCAGTGCTTTTCCTGAGCCTCAACACGGTGCATGTTTGCGAGGGGCCAACTGTACAGTGTGGAGCCGGGAGCAAAGCGGACAAGACAATTCAGGAACTTAAAACTAAGGAAATCAAGTGTCTTATCTGAAATATCATATAACAAAGATTCAGCAGAAATAAAAGAACTGAGTGGGCTGAGTGTTTGTGTAGGTGGCACTTAGTTTTTCAGTTTCACTTGGATAGTTTGGGGAGCAGAGTCAGTGTAAAAAGGCCCAAGTAAGTGCCTATGAAACCCACTGGAAAAGGAACTCATGAATTGGGGAGGGGTGTTTCTTATTTTCTGTATATTACAAGAGAACACATGACACTCTAGGGATGCTGTCAGTCTGCAGGGCTGAAAGCACAGATGCCCTTCTGAGAATCCGGGAGGCACCCGTCACTTAATAGTCATGGGTCAATACTCTGATACTAAACAGCCAGTATTAGGCTTTAAACACTAGAATGGATGAAGCTAACGAGTTGATAATTTACTGACAGGACAGCACAAAGAAACAACACTGAAAACGCAGGAAATAAAGACCTTGGAGGGGCCGGAAAACAAAACAGCCCCGGAAGGCAGAGAGGAGGAAGTAATGAACACTCGCCTGCCAGCAGGGCCGGTCTCAGTCTACACCAGGCGCCAGTGCTGACAGTGACAGGGCCGCATGCCACGGGGTGGGTGACTCCCTAAAGGCGCAATAAATCACCGTAATCACAAGAACTCCGAGACCTGGATGCCAGGAAAGAAAGCGAAAGGACAACCATTAAAATAACATTATTCTTAATGACTAGCACTTCCTCTCCAGCCTGGAAACTAACAAAATCCCCATCTAAAACAAAGCAAAACAATAAAAAAGCAATAGCTATTATTTTGCTGATTCTTAGCATTGCTTTGTTAATTCGGAAATCTACACTCAGATGATAAATCATGGTTCAATTATAAATCAACAATGACAAGAAGAGCCTAGAAGCAATCAGAAGAAAACAACCAAAAAGGACTTAAAAAAAGGACGCACACCTTTGATTTCACAATAGGTAATCGAACAGAGTCAAAACAAATTTTCAGAGAACAGTGTTTTGCAGGAAACATTTTTTGATCAAAGAGCAATTAAGAACTTCCAGATTCAGTTCATTGTGTTGAAAGCTTGGAGGCTGTCACTCATGTTCCTGCAACAGCAAGAAGTTGGACAACTGAAATCCCATGTCTTTTCCTACATCCATCAGAGAGCTGAGGTCACAAAGAAAACCGCCACCCTGAATTCTGCAGAGACAGGCAAACCCAGAGGATCTGCTTTCATGGAGCAGAAGTTGCAGGAGCCCTAAGCTGGTAGGAACATTTAAATGCAACCTGCATTCTGGCTGGTGGAAAATCAAATGACTCCCAGGCTGCAGCAGTCGAGAACCCTTCATCACGCAGCTGCCCAGCGTCTCTGCTTCCAGGGGTTCCGCTCTCCACGTGTGCACATCCGTATTAGCAGATGCTCAGGGAGGCCCAAATGCAGATCCTGGAGCTCTTTTCTCTGTATAGCTTCCTTCACTCCAGACGTCTGCCTGCCAACCACCAGCTGCCTCAGAATCCTTCAGCTCTGACCCATCTCCTAAACTTAATGAGCTTGCTTTGCCCAGACTGCCCTCCACTCTCTTTCACCCTTTGGAATGTGTTACTGGCACAATGGCATAGAGTCGAAATCACACAGGATGTAGCCTTTTCAGATTGGCTTCTTACACTCGGCAATACGCATTTAAGTTTCCTCCATGACTTTTCATGGCTTGATGGCCTAGGTTTTTACGGTGGTGAGGAGGTAGAGCTTGGGAGAGAGCTACCCTACATGAGGGGCTTGCTTAGTCTGAATCTCCCACTGGCACCCAAGGAGGGAGCCCTCAGGCTTCCCATCAACTTGTGCAAATACAGAGCAGAAGGAAAAGAGGGAAGGGTGAGATTTGAGAGCTGTCAGGAGTCAAACATCAAAAATGAAGTCAGGCTACTCATTGCAATTATCTAATCACGTAATTCAGTAATTCATAGATGCAGTAATTCATTTGACAAAAAATTACTGGGCAGTACATTAAGTCATATACTGGAATTGTAATGGAGTGAGGCCCTCTGGGTTCTCAGTACAGATCCCCCCATGTCCTCCACCTGCCTCTTGTCTGTAGAAAAACTTCAGCCAAAGAGTAAATTTAATCAGAAAAATGAGAAAATGCAGAAACCAAGGAAAACAGTCAAACAAGATAAAATAATAATAGTCATTAAACAAAGTCAGGAACCGTTAGTTCCTCCTCAAGGGCTATAGTTAATATTCTGAGTCATGTCCTTTGAGCTCTTTTATAAATACTGAAACCCACACCAGGTGGATGAAGTTAACTACATGATGACCAGACTGTAGCCATAATATAAGCTGTTCCATCATACACAATTCTGAGAACTAGCTTCAAGGAGATGGGAACAAACTGACTCTGGAATTGAAGACTAACTCTGCTTACACCAATCAGTATGATGCTGATCAGATGACCGCGTGACCAATTTCAAGATGACTGTCAGAGCTGACTGTGCTGTTTCCTCCTCCCCCGATACACCCCGGAGACTCTTCTTTAAGAGCTCTTGCCCCCTGATTGGCAGGCAGGAGCTGGTTCTTTGGGACATGAGTCCACCTTCTCCCCAGGAATGCTGGCTTCCTCAGTAAAGGTATCTTTCTTTTAACCCACCATATTTCTCTCAGTATTGGATTCTTGAGCGAAGAGCAGCTGAACCTGAGTTCAGTAACAGGATGATGGCCATAAATGGCAAGATGAAACCCCTGCCATTGTGATGCTTATGGTATAGGGTCATGTTTCCCAAACTTTCAGTTGCCTAGTAATTAACTGGGTAGCTTGTTAGAAATGCTCATTATCAGGCCATCCTCCTGAGATCTGGATAGGGCTTAGACATATACAGAATCATCCCCAGATGAGTTGTCCACAGATCTCAGTTTAAAATAAGCTTAGTCTAGTCCATTTCTAGCCAGCGTGACAATCGTCAGGAGAGTTATAACCTCCTCTATGAAGTATTGCAAGTGTTTCATTATGAGAGAAACTGCATCCTGTTTTTCCTGGAATAATACAGGTTTTTGCCTCTGATCTTGTGTCCCATCCAGTTTACCATTTGTCTCAAATGAATTCTAATTGGACAATAAGTTCTTCATTATCATAAGTCTTGTGCAAACCTCTGGACAGCAGTGTAGCTGAGTAACAGAGCATAAGTTTTGAGTCAGACACCCTGGGTTTTTGTTTTTTGTTTTTTGTTTTTTTTGTGTGGTATGCGGGCCTCTCACTGTTGTGGCCTCTCCCGTTGCAGAGCACAGGCTCCAGACGCGCAGGCTCAGCGGCCATGGCTCACAGGCCCAGCTGCTCCGCGGCATGTGGGATCTTCCTGGACCGGGGCACGAACCCATGTCCCCTGCATCGGCAGGCGGACTCTCAACCACTGCGCCACCAGGGAAGCCCCACCCTGGGTTTTTAGTGCATCTCAGCCACTTGGTTGCTGTATGATCTTGTGCAGACTACTAGTCATTAGCTATTAGTTCCCACGTCTCTAAAATGGGGGTAAGAATAGACCCCCAGTCTCAAAGGAGTGCTGTCCAGACTGAATGAGCTTCCATATATAAAGAGCTCCGCTCATGTCTAGCGTGTCAGGAGCACTCAGTTAAGACCTGTCATCATCAGTCGTCGTTATCTCCCTAGTGCAGCATGTGGGGCCGGGAGCAGCTGTGATAAGTCTGCCAGCAACATGGCATGTAGAAACTGGAGGCTCGTTTCATTAAGTGCATCCCAGAATAACGACATCCCAGAATAACTTAAATTTAAATGAGTATGATGCTTTTTCTAAGTATTAAGAGTATTCCCACAATATATTGCTTTATTTTGAACTTCTATAAACCAATTTTTGTTACTTTCATTAGCCAGTCATAATGATAATTTTTTAATAAGTACCATGCTCTGTGGGAAAGAAAGTGACTTTCCCCTCTCAGTCTGACAGAAACTGCAAGGCACTAATCAAAGGAGACATCCAAAGTAACATATGTTTTCTTTTCCAATAATTTTAAATGCTCAAAGGGTTATTAGCATCTCTGTATCCCTAAATTCTCAGATAGTGTAATTATCACATACTGTTTATTATCACATATTTTAAAGTAAAATATGAAATTTTACTTTAATATTGTTAAAATAGTTGGTGAGTCAACTTTCTGCCAATCATTAAGATTTTTCTTCTAATGCAGCACCTTTAAGCTTGTGCCCTTGAGTTATGTAATAAAATACTAGATTTAACCTAAAATGGTGAGGTGCATATATTTGTTTACACTGGGAAGAGCAGCCCACAGTCCCTTTGTGGCTGTAATTGTTAAGGCCAACAGCTGTGAGATGTAGGTACCTTGTTTTATGAGAAAGTGTGGGCCGAAGACGAGAAAACAGCACCAGCAGCTGCTGGATCCCCTCTCTCCTGGCATAATCAAACAGTGCTAATCAAACACAACATTGTAAACCAACTATACTTCAATAAAAAATAAATTAATTTTTAAAAAGTGTTAATCAGACAGACAATGAGTTAGGCTCTGTTTCTCTTCTGAAATCCACTGTAGGAAATAAAGAACTCAGCTACTCATTTTCTGGTTTCTTGTAGATCAGTGTGAATGCAAGGAATCTTGTCAGCTCAAGGGTGGCGGGGGAGGGATAGAGTAAGAGTTTGGGATTAGCAGAGGCAAACTAGTTATATAGGATGAATAAACAACAAGGTCCTACTGCATAGCACAGGGAACTATATTCAATATCCTGTGATAAACCATAATGGAGAAGAATATGAAAAAGAATATGTATGTATAACCGAGTCACTTTGCTGTATAGCAGAAATTAACACAACACTCTAAATCAACTATACTTCAATAAAATTTTTTTTAAAAAGAAAAGAAAATAATTAGAAGCACCTATTCTCCATCGACTTCACAGCCTTGACAAGAAAGCCATAACGCTCACTTTGGGAAAACATTAAACCATTAAAAAACCAGTCAATTAAAATGCAGGCTGTTGACATGACTTTATTACTCCAAGATCATTAAGTTTTATTTGTTGCTATGTCACTGATTTTGGAAGACTGTGGTACACAAGATAAAGATACTTCTCACCTGGGGGTCTGAGCTGCCTTACATATTACATGTTACATATTATTACACACTAAATATCGCACATTACATGTTACATATTACACATTACTTATCACACTACGTTACACACAACACATTCACATTACGTATTACAATAGGCCTGCCTCTCAGCTTACTTTAACTTAAGTGGGATTCTTCTAGGCATGGTGCTACTTTTTATATCTGTGAATTTATATTGTTTAGTGTTTTTGATTCATTTACAAGTGTGATGTTGCATAACAAGATCATAAGAGGGCTTTGAGCTCTGCTAGAAAATGTTCAATACATAAAACAGTTCATACTGGTTTAAAGAGCCAGATCCCATCAGAAAATGTCAGACGTACTGACAGCTAGTTGTGCCCTGTGTACAAAGCTCATCCACCGAAACTTTCATCTTGTACAGAATCCTTCCAATGAATATACTCTGCGATATCCTTCACCTACAAGTGGATTTTATGTTTAAATTTCAGTTGTCATCATGACAGATGGATGTGTCTTGATAATCAACAGTTTATATAATCTTATCATGTCATTCAGTTGTATTTTAACAGTAGTGGTGAACAAGCCTGCAAAAACAGGTCCAATGTTTCTCAAAAGGATATGGGCTCAAAATCCACCTCAAGAAAATGACCCACATACATCTTTTCATCTGAGCCACAGTTCTGCATGTAACCTGGTATCTTTGTATCCATCTTCATTTTGGAAACTTCCCTCGACTTTCTCTTCTTATCAGTGTCCACTGGAACCTTTGTATCTCTCACTTCCACTACTCTGTTAACTGTTCCTTTTCGCATTTCCCAAATTCACTCTTAAACAATAATTTAGATTTAAGACTTGACCTTCATCACGCTGATTTCTATTCTTCAGATTATCCACTGTCTTTTGGTTTTGTTGGGATTTCATTAAAAATAAATTTTTTAATGAAGATTATCTTGTAATCTGATATTTGCTGATAACGTACATACCAGGTAACGATTCTGATCTTCCTAAAGTTGACAATTTCACCTGTTGCTTCCCATGACTCTGAGGCAGCTTCAAGCTCTAGCTTAGCACCAAAGCCAGTCCTTTGTGGTCCACACCTGCTGACCTCAGCTTCAACATGTGCACTCATACCATCCACACGACATGTTTCTCATTCTCATGTCGCCTCCCAAGACTTTTGCAACCACTTCTCCTGCACCAGAGACCCCTCACGCTCCCTTGTCTATCGTCTATCTAACCCTCCCCGCTCAGAGCTCAGCACTCCTGAGGATGTTCCCGACTGGCCCGTGTCTGCACTCCCAGCTGACTCCTGGCTAACCTCAAAAAAGCACTCCTCTCACTGCACCAAAATCATTATCTACTTCTCCAACTCTTCTCTTTCTAATGAATTCCTTGGGGGCAGAAACCTTGTGCCGAACACTTTTTTTTTCCATTCCCAGTGGCTGGCACAGCATTTGCCCCCAATGTGTGCTTGATTCATTTGCTGAATGAACTTCCCATGAGCCCTGAATGATCAAATGGAGACGGCTAAGTGGTTGTGATAATCACCTGACATTTCTCTTTCCCTATGTGTAATTAAGTAATGTTGATATCCGTAGTAATAAAGACTCAACATCCATTTTAGATTGTCATTTAGCTTTTGATTTATTTTCTCTCTCTGTTTAATTTTTTTTTTTCTGCCATTTCATGACCATCTAAGGAGTGGAAGGAAAAGTGTTTTCTGAACCAGAACTAACCTCTGTAGCCCTGTTTCCCAGTCCTATTCGTTCAACATCTTCGCCAGCAAAAAGGCTGCAAACTGCCGATTGCTCTCTACAGCGGCAGCTAAGCTGTTAACACCTCCTACTTTCAGCAGGGGAACTGTCTTTCCATATTTCTTCATTTCCTGTTCAGTGCAAATGATAGGATTCATTATCATTATGTCACCTGCAGCACAATGATATGATGGGAACCAAATGAGAAGACACTGTTTCCTGTCAAAACTGCAAATTGTAAACATGTAGTTCTCTTTGACTCTCAGCTATCCACTGTACTTAACATCTGAAAATTAGTATTTTAAAAGATTTCTTTCCCTCATCTTGTTATGTTAGAGAATATAAGAATGTTAAGATGTTAGATTAAGTTGTAGTTTATTTGATGAAATCTTAATAATTTTGGGGTAGGTTCAGAAAACAGAAAGAAAACAAAATGGACCCAACGTATAAATTTCCCATAATTGTGTTAAGACCATTGCCCAATACCAAATTCTGCTTTATTAGAATTCATAACACTTGATGAGGAGTCCCATTTTCTAGGGTGGATGGACAATGTTTACAAATGGAAAGTCTAGTCTTTTTCTGTACTTCCATTTCCAAGATGAATGAAGTGTACCCAGTGATGGAATAAAACTAAACAGGACTGCAGTGAGGCAGAGTCCAGGAGGTCCGCGGGGAGAAGAATGGTATTGTTTCTAAGAGTAAAGACCCCATTTTAATTCAGGTCCTAAAGAGTGTTTTTCAACCTATTGATTCCCGAAGTTCAGGCAAACTTCTTCTCAAGAAAGTTCATTGCTTTCCTTGTCAGGTTTATACAAACACATAGAGGTGTTCTGTGAGTCTTAAATACACTTCTAGCAGTCATACATTCAAGACAGGACAGATATCCTTTCTAAACATCTAACTTCTCAAAATACGTCTACTCCATTAAGTGGTGAACTCAGTGCACCCTGAGCCCCGCCAGTTACTCAACTGGACAGAAAGGGGGTAAACATGTCAGCCAAAACTATGCTGGAGCCTTGTCATGGAATTGAAATGAGAACAAAACATTACAATATTAATGTTAAAAACTGTCTTTAGTGATTAAATATTGTCATCTTTATACTGTTCATAAGTCTTGCTATTAGTATTGACTAAGGTAATGAGAGGTCATCTCTCTAACACAGTCCCTGACTTCCTGGGTAGGTAACATACACATACATACCTAAGAATGAGATTTTAGAATATCAAGAGAGCTAGCTGTATGGTTTCTTCAGTCTCCAGGCTTCAGAAAAGTGGAAAGGCAATAGATCCCAAGATACCAGTGTCCCAGGGGGATACTAGAAAGAGAATTTCCTCTGGACTCAGTCAAAGCTGTGTCCACATAGGAACTCTATCTCTTTGTACACATGTAATATAACCTCTGTGTTTCTGTCTGTTAAGGTCAGATAACAACCCACCTTGGAAAATAATTGTGAGGATTATAAAGGATTAATGCATGTGAAGCACTTGAGGCAAATTTACTCCACTTCTGTGTGGTTTCTTCTTATTTAGCACAGATATTTTATATGAGCACAGTCTTAACGCTGGGAGAGAACGGAGGGTCCCTGTTATCTAACCGCGCTGCACACACTCTTTTTCCCCCAGGGGCACCGCACATGTTAGTGTTCATGGTACCAAGGAGAAACCCATCATCCTTTGTATTTGTAAATCTTCTTTTAAATTAGCTAAGAATTATTTAAAAGTATGTAAAATCATAATGGGGCAGCTTATTCTTACATTTCAAAGCATCAATAGTTGTCAGCAATGCGTCCCTCAGTGTTTCAGTGAATTAAATGAGCCTTGTGGTTTTCTCTCATCTGATGATAAAGGAAAGATCAGGTTTGGGAAGGATTTTCCCAGAAATGCTGGCATACTGGGATCAGCATTCTAAGCCTTCACTTTCGTATCTTTAGCTCATTTCACTGGAAACTCCTCTCTTCTACAAACATTATTTCCCCTGTTGTAACTAAAGGGAGCTGCAGCAACCTCAAGAGTGATGCTAGTTTACTGCATAAGAAAAGCATCTTTATTATATTAGCACAACAGCACCAGAATGATCTATTATAAATCTATTATTACTAAGGAAAATAAATCCTCAAATGGTGAAAGAAGAAACTGCCCATAAAATTTTTCTCAGATTAAAAATATTTTTCTGAACACTTTGGGGATCTTTTTTTCTTTTTTCCATATTCTTTATAGAATGTTAAAAATTTTTTCTTGGGTCCTAAATTTATTACTACAGGTGTTTTCAGGTGATTATTTTTTTATTTAGTGAAGTATACATACATAAAATTTACCATTTTTAGATGTACAATTCAGTGGCGTTAGTATATTCGAAATGTCCTGCAATCGTCACCACTATCCATTTCCAGGATCTCCTCATCCTCCAAAAGAGAAACTCTGTACCCATTAAACAATAACTATCTGTTTACCCACACCCACCCCAGCTCCCTGCAAGTTCTATGCTACTTTCTGTCTCTGTGAACTTTACTACTCCAGGAGCCTCTTGTAAGTGACATCATACAATATTTATCCTTTCACTTCTGGCTTTTTTCACTTAGCATACTGTCTTCCAGGTTTATCCATATTGTAGCATGTGTGGGAATTTTCTTTTCAGGCTGAATAATATCCCATTATTATTGAGATAAACCACTTTTGTTTATCCATCATCTGTCAATGGACACCTGGATCGTTTTCACCTTTTGGCTACCACAGATGATATACAGTTACTTTTCAATGTCACCGGACAATCCAAGTCCTTATAACTCAGGAATTCAAACAGTTCGTTACATTAAATCACTTATTAATTGAGAAAAATACAAACTCCTTGACCTCTATGAAATCTTCGTCCACAATCCCTTGCTAAAATCATCACGTGATGCTGGGGAGACAGCAGGGAAACACGGGAACCACAGTCTACTCCCTTCACCCCAATGTCCTTTTCTCTTACAGCAAAAGCACTTTATAGTGTTTGGATTCTTCTTCATCTCCACAGAGCCTCTGCACACTTATAAGTTCAGGATCTCATTTTTACATGTGGAGGAACTAAGAGAGGGTGTCTTACTAGCTTGTTTGAGATTTTGCATGAATTGCAGGTTTAATTCTCTTCCTACCCCCATTCTTAGACCCTCCAACCCGTGTGGATCTCACCCCTGATGCCAATTTGCTAAACACCCAGTACACTCTTTACAGGCAAAAATTAACCATTCATTCACCTTTTATCTACCTTGTAAAGAAAGATGTATGTTTTGGCAACAAGGAATCTACAAAGAAACACCATCCCTACTCAGAAAAGTGTAATCTAATGGACGGGCAAGAGGGTGTCCCTGTCACCTCTGATCTGCCACAGCATTTACCAAAATGTCTTTCACACACACACAAAAAGATAAATATTTATGAAATTAAATTGTTGAATGAAACAGATTAGGAAATATATAAGAATATTGTTCCTATCCTTGTTTTCTAACTCAGAGAAATGACTCACCGCAGAGTGCTCAGGCTGGTTAAAATGGGGTGAATCGTCTTAAAAGGAGCCCAGATAATGCTGAAATTATGTGCAGTATGAAAGTCTGTGCCCTACTTAACAGTAAGGAGAGTTAGTGTGCTTGAGTTCTCCAACAGGTCGAGCTCGCAGGTCTATGTTTCTGTGGACCACCAAACAGGGAAGCAATAAAAGGAGGTGAATGTTGGGGAGAACTAGGTTAAAATATGAGTGTCCCATGCTAGAGGTATAATGCAGATGCTCTTAATTCTGTGAAAATGTAATGACTTTCTTCAAGGGAAATCACATAAGTTACAGTATGTAGAATTGTGTTTCTACATAATCCTGGTTAAACAGCAATGCTTCCCATGCTTCTGTTACTGTTGGTGAGGTGACCACACATAGTCAGGAGGGTACAGAACCGGGCACGGCTGCGCGTGAAGTTTTATGTGCTGGCTTATTGTACTTTCCCTACCTCAGTTGAGCCAAAAATATCACACAGTTGAAAAAGACACCCTGAGTTTAAACAAATGTGGGAAAACAAAGATGTAATGCTCATTTTTCTTTCTTTGGGCGATAAATAAAATAGGCAGTTAAGATATTTTTGTTTATACAGGTAAACAAAGCCTTGCTGAATAATACAGCAAAAAATACCTGCTACTCACGACTGTGAGCTGAAATTGTTCAGCATGCAGTCATAAGTTCCCAAACAAGGGCGTGCCCACTGCCGTACAGACCTGGACAGAACAAGGGATACAGGAGGCACCGAGAGCAAGAACCAGGACCAGGAAGAAGAATCCAGCTCTACCAGAATTACAGTCCTATTATTTTATAAGGATTTTATAACTTCTTTACTTACACTGGCATGGAAATTGATTATTAGAACCCTGTTAAACCATACTTAACAATTTATACCCAAGGTCCACATATTTAAGCACTTAGCACACTTAAGTTAAAGGAGATGGTTATCGTTCTTGTTAGACCCTTTCAAGTTCAGGGAAGGAACCATGTTGACCATTGTATCTCCTGCACCTCTCACAGCCCATAGGAGGAGATGGATGCATATTTACTGAGTAACAACGTGGATCTCAGTGGACCTCACACATAAGGCTCATGACATGTATCTCCCAGGTTTTTGTGATAATTAAATGACATGACATATATGAAAACGCCAGCCCAGTAATGGGCACAAAACTGTCACTTTGTACACAAACCCTCATGGAATCTAAAATTAAACGTCAGGTGCAAGGGTCCTGTGGTTGAGAGCCAAGTGCATTGGTTAGTCTCTCCCTGACACTAATTAGCTTCAGCAGACTGTTATAAATTGCTCCAGTGTTTTGTTTCTGTTTCTCATATTTGAAATTCTTTGGGTCTTTGTGAAGAACAAGATGGCAGATGTGGAAACGCACTGGAGAAGTAGGGCAGCCTCCAGAAAGCAAGGAAGCAAGGCATTGTCATTTAAAGCATGAAGGAAATTAGCATATGTTCCTATTTCAACTTGAAAAGTCTCATCTCAGTGACTTCTATTAGCAGTGCTTATTTGACTCAAAGAAAAGGGGTCTGGTCCCCGTGGGATATTAAGTATTTATAAAAGACATTCCTCCTCACACAAGCCAATCAAGATCATTGCTGCTTATTATCTCGTTAACTTCAAAATAACTATATTCCTTTGTGTGTTTACTGTATACATCAATGCATTTTTGCTTTTTCATAAGAAAAGTCTTCTTTTGTAAGAGAAGGTATATTTATCATGTTTCATTAAATGTTGTCTTCAATGAATAAAATATGACTTTATTCTCATTTAAACTCAGTGAGATGGTTCCAGGGAAGTCTTCTCAAAGCAAGTGACAGAACTTGAGATCTGGAAGATTCGTTATACCTAACTAGGTCAAGGAGTATATTCTGGGGAAGGGGTAAGAGAGCATTCCAAAGAAAAGAGCATGTACGAAGACTCCATAACAGGGAACATAGTAACTTGTTCAATACATTGAGAGAGGGACTCCTTGACTGTAAAATGAGAGCAAAGCCAGGAACAGCAGTGGGTGGAAATGAGGCTGGAGACAGGGTTCGAGTCTATTTGGGGCCATATTAAAAATGTTGATATTAATCTGGTGATCAGTCAGGGTGATTGAAGGATAAAAGGGAGTGGGAAATGGTGAGATTTCCACTGGATGTGGCGGATGGCAAGAGTGAATAGGAAACCAAGTTGGGGCTGTACAGAAGACCTACAGAGCCAAATGTTAATAGTTTGTTTACTAATTTGTGGAAATGGAAAGACTAGAATCCATTAGAAAGTTAAAAGATACAACTGAAAGTCATTTGTAATGAACTGGGTATTGTGGCTGCCATGATAAAGAACGGTCTGTCACATCAGATGACCATGATCTGGTCTGTGGAGAAGTGAGTCAATAACAGTAAACCCCACAGAGGACCTGGATGGGAGGGAAGATCAGGCATGTGGCTGTGAATAGGGTACTTTGTTTTTGTTTTTTGGGGGGCTACATTGGGTCTTTGTTGCTGCACGCGGGCTTTCTCTAGTTGTGGTGAGCTGGGACTACTCTTCATTGTGGTGTGCGGGCTTCTCATTGCCATGGCTTCTCTTGTTGTGGAGCATGGGCTCTAGAGCGCAGGCTCAGTCGTTGTGGCACACGGGCTTAGTTGTTCTGCGGCATGTGGGATCTTCCTGGACCAGGGCTCGAACCCATGTCCCCTGCATTGGCAGGCAGATTCTTAACTACTGCGCCAGCAGGGAAGTCCCTGTGCATTTCTTTGACAGCATAAATTGCTACCTTAGCTGGCTGACACCCATGTGCTACACAACTTGCCCCAACTCTGCTAGTCTAGTGACACATTCGTCATTTACCCAATTAATTCAAAACTACTTCTTTTGTGCGAGTATGTGCCAAGGGCTCTTTTAGGCCTGGGAACAGAGCAGTAAGTAGGCAGGAAAACTAGTTCTTCTGGAACAGACTGGCAACAAAAAAGAAATTAGTAAATTGTATAGATTTTAGAATGTTGCATGGTGATAAATATTATGTATGAAAATAAAGCCGAAAGAGAGAGAGAGAAAAGAAGAGCTAGGGAGTGCTAGAAATGGGTTTCCGTGTTAACAAGAGAGATCAAGAAGTTGTTCTTGAAAAGCGGGAGGCCTCCAGCAGAGACTCTCAGATAGAAAGAGGGCCAGGGCAGAGCCCCAGGCAGGGAATTTGCCCTCTGGCTGTTGGGGTAACCATGAGGAGGCCAGGGGGCACAGGGGGTATGTGAACGGTAGAGCAGGGAAGAGCTTTGCTCCGCGAGGGTAGGCGGGGGCCAGAACTTTTAGGGACACTGCAAAGATTCTGGCCTTTATGGCAGGAGAGATTGGAAATCACTGCAGAGGTTTTAATTCAAGAGTTGGAAGTTGCTGTGTTTGACTTCCTAAAGCAATGGTGACTGGCCGCATCCCTTGGGAAGAAATTACTAACATTCAAAAAAGAGTTTAGCTCAAGGTCACCGATGTGAACTGAAATATTAGGCAAGAATAAACTAAATAGTCCTAGAGGAACCTGCATAATCTGATGAGTGAGTCAGTCATACCAATAAACCAGAAATTGTTTTTTAAATGACCATTCGGTATCAGACATTCTAGGGCAAAGAAGAATTTTGTGACCTGTAAGTATTTACAATCCACATGGAGAGTCACAGCCAATACATGTTTATAAAAGAATAAATGGTGTAAGTAGCATAGACTTAAGGATCTAAAGGTATTGGCATTATTCCATTCTGTAATCTGGTTTCACAGGTGTTTACTTAATTTTCATCATTTTATTTCACACCACCTCACACAACCCAAATATGTAGATATTTATGAAAAAGCCCACAATTTAAAGATACATAAAGAGTATGGCACAGATTTCTGATATTTTTCTGACTTAACCAAGTAGAGATCAAAGTACGTCCACAAGAATTAGGAGAAGTTTCTTGGAGAGAGTGGATTTGATATAAGGAGGGATCAAAACGTAACCAAACATGAAAGTAGAGAGTGGGGAATTTTGTCCGGCAGTGGTTCAGGGTCCTTTAAATGGCGGCACTCCACTTTGGGGGCTGGGTGAGGGCACGGGTGACTACAGAGCCCAGGTCTGGCGGGGGGGCACAGCAGGGAGATGGCACCTGAAGGGGAGGTCGGCCTGGCAGCTCAGACCTGACCCAGTGGGTGCCACAGGAAAGGCAAGAGGACAGCAGCAGAAAACACACCCGCGAGAGGCTCTCTCTTGCCATGACACTGCCACTTGAAAAGCTGGAAAGACTTTGCCCTGCCCTTGAAGCTATGCCACCAAGAGTCTCAAAAAAAGAGTCACCAGGAAACTTGTGGAGGTGATGGATCTGTAAATTACCCTGATGATGGTGATGGTCTCTCTGAGGCAGGCATATGTCCAAACTCATCACATTGTGTACAGTAGATATGTGCAGTTTTTAAATATCAACCATATCTCAAAAAGGATGTTAAAAAGGAAGCATATTCTGAGCCCAGCATCTGACTCGTAAAAATAATGACAACTTCAAGACAGACAACTTTCATTAACATCAGTTACTGGGCGTGGATTCATTCCGTAGAGTCAATCTATCCACTTGAACTGACTATAATTATTCGGTCAGTGTTCAGGAGGAAGAAAGCCTTATTTTCTGTATGTTTCTGATTAAAAATAAGTTAGTTTAAACTGACTTATTACCAATAAGACATTAGGTAATAATCATACTGGAAATATGTACTGAATTTGATGCCGGTAGCTCATTTGCTTTGTTTCAGTGAAAAAAAAAAAAAAAATCTCCCACAACAACAATAAAACCCTGTAATACACTTCAAAATATTTGACAGAAAATCTGCACTCTCCCTAGATAACTGAATGATTATAGCAATGAGGATTTACAGATGCTAGCAACCGGGAAGCATATGATCAGAAATAATTATCGACATGTTTTTCTCATGTGCTGTCTCCCATTAAAATGTAATTTGTCAAATTGGAGAGTTTCTAATGCCTGAAATTATGTTTCATTGCCAAAGCTCTTTAAAAAAATCAGATGCCCTATTGTCTTGTCAACAATAAGAAAATCCATATTTTTGTCAAATTTTCACAGTGAAAACTGCCAGGTATCTGCTGAAAGCGTAACATACCTATTTGTGGTCTTAATTTATACTTTACAACTAATACTGGCCATTTTTTTCATGGATTTAAATAGGCATCATTAAGAACATTAAGAGAAACTTCATTTTTACTGCCTGGATATTCAAAATTAGATTACTTGGTTAAATTATTTTGTTAATCACATTGCTTCAAAACTTTCTGGAGTGTTTGATTATTGCAAGAATTAATCTGCTTCCTAAATCAGTCTACTCCACACTTAAAGAAACAATACTGTCAGTAACAGGTTAGAAATGAACTGGTGCCAATGAAATATTCAGTGCCTTTACCTAGTGCTGTGGTTTTATATTCTAAATTGTTACTAATAGGCTTCGAACAGAAATACTTCGCCTAAATCTCTTTATGTAAAAACTACATGCTCCTAAATTTCCTTGGACAGGAACACTTGCCTCCCGATGTGAAAAGGTGTTGGCTAAGGCTGCGCTTTGTCAGACAGCATCTTGGAGTTAGCACGGCCATCAGCGTCACTTAAGCTTGAATACAAGTTTAACCCTGATGCACTGAGACAGAAACGCAGGTGCCACCGTGTCCTGCTGGACAACTAAAATGGGCTGGATCTCCCATCTCTCCCTTGGAAGCACTCTGAATATGAATCTCTGTCTTGCCCATTGCTGGTCAAAACCTAGGACAGCATGAAGCTGTCCCCAAGCTTACATGACCCCAGAACATATATTTCCCCTGAAACATTTACCCACAGCAGTATCTGTATACTTCTAGGAACCCTGGATAAAAGGCAGAGACACTGGAGACAGTGAAAACAGACAAGACAAGCTCTTGAACTGGCCCCAACAGGGAAGTTGCCCAGTTCCTCAGACATAGCTCCTGCCAGGTGACATGGCCCCTCTCTTTCCCGGAGCCGGCCAGGCCCCTCTTCTCCCCAAGGCCTCACCTGCCCTGTAAAGACTTGGACAAACACTAACAAAGTTTCTATCAGCTCAAGGCCGCATCCCTGAGAGACCCCAGCCTGAGAAAACAAGGTGCTGCAGCCACACCTGAAGACGGGCCCCGTGTCCCAGCCTCTGGGTGCGGGGGAGCCCGACTTCCCTGACTGCCAGCCGCAGACACAGCCGCCCTAATCCAGTTACACTGACCCACCCTCCACAAGTTTCACTCTCTGATCTACTGAGCCCCCCACTCCCTCGTCCACCCTTTAAACCCCCATCACCTTTGCACAAATCGGAGTTGAGTCCAGTTCACGCCGTACTCTCCCCTGTTGCGGTAGTTATTACTGATTGAAATCCATCCTCACCGCGTACCTAGCGACCAGCTGTGTTGATCGCTGATGCAGGTGAGGACAAGGTCAGCGGGAGAAGGAAGCCCTCAGCAGGTAGGAGAGGGCACACAGCTGGGGCCTGAAGGAGGTGGAATGAAGGACCCCAAGACTGTCCTCATTCACAACACACCCTCACAGCCCCAATGACACCCACAGGGCTTAGGTTCTAAGAGACCCTGACAGAGGCTCCCGTCCTGGCTGCACCCAAGTTACTCTGAGTAAAAGGACTCACCTTTCAGCACTGAGGTTCACCACTGTATCTGTCTTAGGTTGGGGTTTCCCAAGGAGCTGAACACCAGCAGTTATTTGGAGGCGACCCCAGGAAGAATCAGCAGGGGATGGGAAGTAGGATAAGGAAGGGAAGGAATGCCATGAGGCTGGATCACTCAGAGGGTTATCTCCACAGACAACAGCTTCTGCTCCATTTTTTCCCTCCTGCAGTGTGATTTTATTTTTACCATGATTTTTACTGCTTCTTAATAGAAAAAAAATTTCTTCTAGAAGACAAATCTTGTGTACGTTCTCCCCACAGCCATCGAGGCCCCAGGCTCTTCTCTCTGTGATCTTGGTAATTATTACCACAAGGAATTCATCTTCATATTGATTAATACCTGATATCTAAAAGGAGACTCACTTTCCTGGTCATTCCCCACATTGTGTTATACACCTTGTGTTCTGAGATTCTAGTTGGCAAAACAATGTCTCCTTCCATTTTGTATCCTGAACAATTCACATGGTGCCAAATTCATAGTCTGCACTCTAGAATATTTACTGGATGAATGAATTCTTACATCACACTATTCTCGTGGCAGAGTTGTAAATATTGCCAAAAATACAACCTTCTCTACACAGTAGATAAGACCGCTTGGCTTTTGTAATGATGTTTCACTGTCAAAAAGGATTTTGGAGTTTATTTTGTCTTTGCAAGAATTGAGGGTCACTGATTAGTTCATGACACCACTGCAGGTAGACAAGAAGTCTGTAATCCCTTCATTTTCTTCTTTGTCCAGGGCTTCAGTTAGGTGCTATTTTCCAAATAAAGGAATCGATACAGAGAGACAGGCCAAACCTATATGAACCACATCTTGTCTAGGAAGAATTGTTATAGGAACGAACATTGAGTCCGTTTAGAAAACCAGAAATTCCACTGTAACTGGGACAAACTGACCCTGGGGTTTGGGAGGTGTATAAGCAGTGAGGCATTTGGAGTTCGAGGCTTATTACCTACCAGAATGATTAAGCCAGGCTGTTTATTACAGCTTGTCTGGGACAAGGCAGTGAGCCAAGACTGTCTTTAAAAGCATCGTAATATATATTTGCTTTATCTCCCTGACCTACCTGCTTTGCTCACATTGAGTGGAGGAGTGCATACCTTGTTACATAATGTGAGATATCAAATATCTTTATTTTAATGCTGCTTATGTGGTTTTAATAACTAGGTTTTAAATAGAACTATTATACTTCTGTGACCACTGAAGTATCAAATAATTCTAGAATATCCCCCCACTTATTCCTCTTAGTCGATTTCTTATTTAAAACATCCAGTTTATTTCACTGAGTCCAAGTAGATGATTTCTAAAAAAATTTTTTTTAATTTGTTTATTTTAGATCAGAAATAGTTTGTGAAGATTACTTAGTGCTGGTATTTCAAAGTGGAAGGACTCCTGCTCTAGTTATGAGTCATTTCAAGTATACTTGACTCTGAGATTCTATGGCACAAAATCCTTCTTTAAAGGAATAATACTCCGTAGCACAGAACATTTTAAGTTTTGCAAAATACAACTTATGCAAAATACAAAATACAATGCTATGTGAAAGACAAACTTATTGTGATGCATGATGTTTTGTAAAAAATCTCTTTTTATGCCGCATTCACTTAGGAGGAAATGTTTTGTTAAGATGACTTCCTATCTTTTTGCTTCTGAGGAACCTATCTCATCTGATTCTTCAAAAACCAAAAAACTTCAAGAGGTCACACAGCCAGAACAAGTAGAGGCCATCCCACAAAGGATGACCACAAATGATGGTCTGAACTACCTGTGTAGGGATCCGATTATATTTATTCCACTACTAATGCACATTGTAATGATATAGAGAGATTAGTTGAGAAGAACTGAACTGACAAACATAGAATTAATGATACAAATATTAAGCATGTATATTTAAAAAGCGATAATGTCGATTTATAATTAGGGTGTGACCAAAGTTAACTAGCAGTCCTTCTGCACTATAAGTAATGAAACACTCAGTTGGGAAGGGGAAGGGGAAGGGGAGGGAGGTACCATTACTGAGTGTGACTCTGTACCAGGCAACATGCAGAGGTAAGTTCATGGCGTCTTCTAAACAGCCTTGGCCATGTGCATCATTATCTCAGTTTTATCAATGAGGAAATATCAACTTCAAAAGATTTAATACTTTGTCAAATAGAAAGTGAGAAAACTGTTTGAACACAGATTGAAAACAAGTCCATGTCTTTGCCCACTGCGCTGTATTATAGCTCTCCTGATGTCTTCCTGATTTGAATTTTATTCTTCCTGATTTGAATTTTAGGTCTTATACCTAAACTGACCCTTAGTTGTTTCATATTTGACACAATAATTGCATAGTCATAACACTCTTCATAATCATCCCAAGTTACTTTTTTTAAATTTTATTTTTATTTATTTATTTATTGAAGTATAGTTGATTTACAACGTTGTGTTACTTTCAGGTATACAGCAAAGTGATTCAGTTATACATACATATGTATCTACTTTTTCAGATTCTTTTCCCGTATAGGTTATTACAAATTATTGAGTATAGTTCCCTGTGCTATACAGTAGGTCCTTGTTATCTATTTTACATACAGTAGTGTGTATATGTTAATCCCAAACTCCTAATTTATCCCTCCCCCTCCTTCCCCTTTGGTAACCATAAGTTTGTTTTCTATGTCTGTGGGTCTATTTCTGTTTTGTATATAAGTTCGTTTGTATCATTTTTTTTTAGGTTCCACATTAAGTGATACCATATGTTATTAACTTTTCTGCCTCAAATTTGTGGAGTTTCCTCACCAGCAATGACATGGCTTTGAGTATTTTCTTTCATATTTGCCACTTCATCGATTTCTGCAAATGCTTAAGCAGCAAGGATTTTGATTTTGTTCCACAGAAATGCTCACTTAAAATACCTTCTATTTGGAATCTTCCATAACTTGCTCCTTTGCCTGGACTTCTAGAGATTTTGTGCACTTCTCTGGTTTTAAAAAGGCTTCAGTAAAATATCTCAATCAAATCGTTCCTTGAAAGACTTTCAACTATCTAATTATTCATTCAAAAACTTCATTTCCAGCCTCTGGATACTGTGGTGTATATCATTGTATGCCAAGCAGATGCAGACTTGAAAAAATACTGGGTCACTGCTCTCAAGAAAGTTACCATCTTTTGAAGGTATATAGACATGAAAATGTAAGTGTGATATGTAAAAGAGAAAACACACAATTCTGTGAAAGCTCACAGCAACAAGCTACCCTAGCTTTGATAGTCATCCAATTCCTACCTGAGTAAGAGCTACCTGGGGGCCTGGGAAGGGAAGTGCATTCAGGGAGAGGAAGATGGTTGAAGTTCTGAAGATAAGGGAAGGCAAGGCACACTTGGGGAGGGTTCAAGAAGCTTGGCATGTGTGGTATAGAGAAAGGGAAGAAAGGATAAAAGATAAGATTTAGAAGAGAATATTTGATTATGAAATGTCTCGTGACTCAGATGTTAGGATTTTAACATATTTTCCCAGAAGTCTATAAGAGACCTTTTAGGAGTTTTGAACAAGGGGATATCACAGTTAATTTGCATTTTTAAAACATCACCCTGGCTGCAGTGTTGAGAGTAAACTGGGGAGCAGATAAAGAGGCAGATACAAATGCAGAAAAGCCACTTGGAAATGCATGCATGCTTCTGGCTGGGAAGTGATGGTGGCACAGATATGAGGGCTGGAGAAAGATGGACAGAAAGCTAAACATATTTTGGATGTAGAACAAGATTTGGTGATATGTTGCCATGATGGCAGAGAGGCAGTGGTCAAGATTGAGAGCTTGGTGCCGTTGGTTACGAGAAGTGATTCTAGAAGAGGAAAAATCAGGGGGGCAATGTTTCATTTATGTACATATTAGGATAAGGACCTTTTGAACCACTTGAGTAGTCTGTCTGGAACACAGTGAGCCAGATAGGTACTGGCATCAAAAAAGAGAATGGAAGAGACCTACATCATGCCCTGTATCAACTGCGGTACCTTTCTACAGTTTAAATCTACCCTAATTTTGGCAACTGTAGAAACAAACAAAAATCTCTGACATCAAAACACCACCTTGCCTTTAGACTCTAAACTAAAACTATTGATGAGCAGCAATATTTTTAGGATAAAAGCTAAGTTGCTGTAATAAATGAGATGGAAGTTTGTTTCCCTCTTCCCCAGCTCTGTAGAGGTAGCTGGAGCCCAGGACAGTGGGCAGATCTGCTCCCAGAGTTCAGAGGCCCAGGCTCCTTCTGTCTCGTGCTCAGCATCACCAACAATGAATTGTCTCAGCTCTACCTCCGAGTTACAATTTCTGGGAAAAATGTAAGATTGAAGGGAAAAAAATAAATCCTTTTTAAACAAGTGAGAAATTTGATTATTACATTTCTACTTTAATTTCAATTTCATTTCTACCATGTTTTTGGTAAATTTACTAGTGAGACTGTGTGGTCCTGGGCTTTTCTCTGCTGGGAGGATTTTGATTCCTGATGCAATCTGCTGACTAGTTATAAATTTATTCAGATTTTATATTTCATTGTGATTCAGTCTTAGTAGGTTTTTGTGTTTCTAGGAATTTATCCAGTTCATCTAGGTTATCTAATCTGTTGGTATACAATTGTTTACAGTACTCTCTTTAATCCTTATAATTTCTATAAAATTAGTAGTTATTTCTCCACTTTCATGTTTTTATTTTAGTTATTTGAGTCTTCTTCCTGTTTTTCTTAGTCAATCTCACTAAAGGCTTATAGTTTTCAAAGAATCAACTCTTGTTTTTGTTGATTTTCTCTATTACTTTTCCATTCTCTTATTTATCTCTGCTCTAACCCTCATCATCTCCTTCCTTATTCTAGCTTTGGGCTGATTTGTGAGAATTTAGCTAGAAGGCAGTTGGCCCTCCTGGCCAGCTAGATGCTAACCCTGCTGTGCAAGGGAGGGCAGTGGACGTCTGCAGGGCACCCATCAGCCTACCTCTTACCCCAAACGCAGCTCCCTAAGCACGGGGCTCCGCATTCTCCCATGACGTCTAGATTCCGAACCTATGAGGAGGCGTCATGTCTCTTCGTGTTTTATGTATTCATATATTAAGGTGTTAATGCATCTAACAGCACGATACGTGCTGAGGTGCACCTTGGCGAGAGGTCAGAGTGCCTGCTGTGCAGAGTTTACCATCTAGTGGAGAGGCAGCAAGAACCAATTAAACAAGCAAAGAGATGAGGAGTTACAAACGTCATGGGTCATGCTGAACATAGTCAGGGTCCAGAGACAAATAACAAAGACAGGCCAGGAGAAGCCACTGCTAAAGACTGAAACTCACATTGAAAACTGTTGTTTCCTCACAGTGCGGAAGAGAACCAAGACAGGAGGATAAAGTAAGACTGAAATCGGCTATTGGCAGAGGGGCCAAGGATGGACATGTGCATTATGAGAGCGGATGGAGATTAGAGAAAGAGAGCTCGTCGTCACCCTAGAGTGCAGGAATTGATGAAAAAATAGCTCAGGGTTGGAGGAAGAGTACCCTTATGGTCGCAAAGGTAGCAAAGAAGTTAATGACTCCGTGGATGTGCCTTTTTATTTGCACACAAACTATTACCTGGGAAAAGAGATTCTCCAATGTCTGCTTCCAAAATGTTACGCTTTTCTCTACTGACATCATACCAGTTTAAATGGTCTCCTCTTCTTTTCCGTACTCTCATGAAAAGGTGACTTACATAAGAAACACATTTCTAGGGACTTAAGCCCTGATGTCTCATGTTAGAAATCCAGGGGCTAGAAATCCCAAAGCTCCTGGCACTCTCACACTGCTCTGCCTCTGGGACCATATTCCAGGGTTCATCCAACGGCTCCTGGCAGATGGGAAAGCTTATGCTGTAGGTGAATTGTGGCACAGAATTCCATGAATTTCAAGCAAAGTCTTGCTCTCCTATGCAGAAAACCATTCTATTTTTAACAAATAGCAGCTGGCATGTTTATGGCTCCTCATAGAGACTGAATGCTTGACCATGGGCCACCAAGGGAGCCTGAGCTGCCCCTCAGGAATTATATCTTGCCAACCCACTACGATAGACAGCATAATGCCCCATCCCCAAAGATGTCCATGCCCTAAAGCCCCCAACCTGTGGATATGTTATTTGCCATAGCAAAAGAGACTTTGCAGATGGGACTAAATTAAGGAATTTGAGATGAGAAGATTATCCTGAATTATCTCAGTGATCCCAATGGAATCACAAAGGGTGCCTATAAAGTATAACCAGGAGTGACAGTTAGGGAAGGAGATGGAAGGATGGAAGCAGAGTTCAGCAAGTCAGAGAGAGATGTGAAGGTGATTCACTGCCGGCTTTGAAGATGGAGGAAGGGGCCACTGGACAAGGAAAACAGGTACTGAGCAACTGTGCATCAACCTTCGTTGGCTCATGTTGGACCACGGTTTCCCAGAGTCCACACTCTTTGATTTTCTTGAAACTGTGGTTAGCTCCAATATTCTCCAGATCCCAGCACTTACAGGCACCTGGTTTTGACAGCCAGTATGATTTCTAACATCAGGAGACTCCTGATGGCCCCATGGAAGCTGTGTGATCAAAATGCCCAGGAGCTATTTTCAACCATTAGATAATTGTAATACAATTCAAATTAAAAGTTAATAGATCATTTCCTCCACTTAGAGACTTTAAGTACTTATGATTCTCAGTAATGCATTTTATGACCAGACAGCATGAAAATATTTTAAGATAGTCCTCAACATACAAAAATTTCACCTTAATGCATTTATATAATCATGACATAAACCCTTTAAGTAGGAATAATTATCTTTATCTTGCACACAAGGAAACTGGACCAGGGGAGAATGACTTGAAGGAACATAGTAGCGGCAGAGCCAGCACTCAAACACAGGGCTTCTGATTATGTGTGTGTACTTTTATAAAGCAATGGATTCAGCAGTTATTTTGGTCAGTATTCAAAATTCGCAAATTTCTCCCTCCTTTGCTTTTATCTGATATCTTTTTTTTTTTTTTTTTAGTGCAAGTTCAATTATACCTTCGTGCAAAAAATACAGCCAAGAATGTGCTCGTATTATGTACCCAAAATACAGTGGTCGTATGGTAGTTCTATTTTTAGTTTTTTAAGGAACCTCCATACTGTTCTCCATAGTGGCTGTATCAATTAACATTCCCACCAACAGTGCAAGAGGGTTCCCTTTTCTCCACACCCTCTCCAGCATTTATTGTTTGTAGATTTTTGATGATGGTCATGCTGACCGGTGTGAGATGATATCTCACTGTAGTTTTGATTTGCATCTCTCTAATGATTAATGACATTGAGCATTTTTTCATGTGTTTGTTGGCAATCTGTATATCTTCTTTGGAGAAATGTTATTTAGGTCTTCTGCCCATTTTTGGATTGGGTTGTTTGTTTTTTTGATATTGAGCTGCATGAGCTGCTTGTAAATTTTGGAGATTAATCCTTTGTCAGTTGCTTCATTTGCAAATATTTTCTCCCATTCTGACGGTTGTCTTTTTGTCTTATTTATGGTTTCCTTTGCTGTGCAAAAGCTTTTAAGTTTCATTAGGTCCCATTTGTTTATCTTTGTTTTTATTTCCATTTCTCTAGAAGGTGGGTCAAAAAGGATACAACCCAGCAATCCCACTACTGGGCATATACCCTGAGAAAACCAGCATTCAAAAAGAGTCCTGTACCACAATGTTCATTGCAGCTATATTTACAATAGCCAGAACAAGGAAGCAACCTAAGTGTCCATCAACAGATGAATGGATAAAGAAGATGTGGCACATACATACAATGGAATATTACTCAGCCATAAAAGGAAACGGAATTGAGTTATCTGTAGTGAGGTGGATGGATCTAGAGTCTGTCATACAGAGTGAAGTAAGTCAGAAAGAGAAAAAAAATACCGTATGCTAACACATATATATGGAATCTAAAAAAAAAAAAATGGTCATGAAGAACCTAGGGGCAAGACGGGAATAAAGACGCAGACCTACTAGAGAATGGACTTGAGGATACGGGGAGGGGGAAGGGTAAGCTGGGACAAAGTGAGAGAGTGGCATGGACATATATACACTACCAAATGTAATACAGATAGCTAGTGGGAAGCAGCCGCATAGCACAGGGAGATCAGCTCGGTGCTTTGTGACCACCTAGAGGGGTGGGATAGGCAGGGTGGGAGGGAGGGAGACACAAGAGGGAAGAGATATGGGTATGTGTGTGTATGTATAACTGATTCACTTTGTTATAGAGCAGAAGCTAACACACCACTGTAAAGCAATTATACTCCAATAAAGATGTTAAAAAAAATACAGAGGAGTAAAGTAACTGGATCAAATGTTAGAAAAATTGGCTGTGTCATATATTTTTTAAAATATTTATTTATTTACTTTTTTGGTTGCACCGGGTCTTAGTTACGGCAGGCAGGCTCCTTAGCTGTGGCATTCTAACTCTTAGTTGCAGCATGCATGGGGGATCCAGTTCCTTGACCAGGGATCAAACCCAGATGCCCTGCATTGGGAGCACGGAGTCTTATCCACTGCACCACCAAGGAAGTCTCATGTGTCATATATTATTTACCTAGTAAAATATTTGGAACTATAATCCAAAGCGGCATTAAAAGAAGTTTTGAACAAATACCATATGCTAACACATATATATGGAATTTAAGAAAAAAAATGTCATGAAGAACCTAGGGGTAAGACAGGAATAAAGACACAGACCTGCTAGAGAACAGACTTGAGGATATGGGGAGGGGGAAGGGTGAGCTGTGACAAAACGAGAGAGAGGCATGGACAAATATACACTACCAAACGTAAGGTAGATAGCTAGTGGGAAGCAGCCGCATAGCACAGGGAGATCAGCTCGGTGCTTTGTGACCACCTAGAGGGGGGGCATAGGGAGGGTGGGAGGGAGGGAGACGCAAGAGGGAAGAGATATGGGAACATATGTATATGTATAACTGATTCACTTTGTTATAAAGCAGAAACTAACACACCATTGTAAAGCAATTATACCCCAATAAAGATGTTAAAAAAAAAAGTTTTGATAAAAATTTTAAAATCACTGACTCTATAAATTGTTCTATGCATTTCCCACATTTCAGAGCTTTGAAAAACTCATTCAAGATTATTTTCAGTTTTAAGCAAAAAATTTAAATAAAGAAGGTGCTTGGGTTCTGAAGATAATAAGAAATGAAGTAAATAAAAATATAACTGATTAGTGCGTATGCTACTGCTTAATGCCTAGGAGATGTTCCATCAATGTCTGTTGAACAATTTGAACAGCATGTAGAAGAAACAATTAGGGAGACGCAAGAGGGAAGAGATATGGGGATATGTATATGTATAGCTGATTCACTTTGTTATAAGCAGAAACTAACACACCATTGTAAAGCAATTATATACTCCAATAAAGACGTTAAAAAAATAAAATAAAATTCCATTATATAAAAAAAGGAAACAAATACATGTAGAAAATTGTGTTAACATAACAATGTGACAAAGGAAGTACAACATGGGTGGAAATTAAAGAAATCCTGTTATAATACTGCTTATTATTAAAGTCATTTGTCACTGATTTTCTTCCCTAATATTTCTCTTTTCAGCATGTTCTAGTGCCTCCTGCAAAAACTAAGGATTAATCCTGCACTATTCCCCTAAAATGTGTTGATTCTGAAAGCAAAGAATGGCACTTTTTCAGGTAATATGTACCTACTTTGTTGAGTCTATTCCTGAACAAATCAATGGAAAGTTACATTTCTTAGCACTATTTGTTCTATCGACTTTTACACTGTAGTGATAACTCAATTACCAAGAAAGCAGGTTATTTTATTTTGTAGTCACGTCAATGTGAGGCAAGCCGAATCAAAGGGTTTTCACTCGGGAGGTAATATACATATATTTTAGGCTGAAAGCTTCACAACAGCCTTGTCATATTTCAGTTAGATGAAAATGCCCACTGGATAATTGTTGGCCGTGTTTGCACTTCTCGCCGCCTGGGCTTCCAGGCACCCAGGGGGCCTCTCTGTAGTTCACCCACCACCAGGCTCCTGACAGGTGCCTAAGAACCCATTACCCAGGCATTACGTGATTTCTGTATGGACCTTGTCATCAGGAATCGGTATGAGGAGGGCAATCCTGCCCGTACAAGAAGATTGGAGCCCTTTCAGGACATGCCCTGGCACGTGGGAAGACTTCAGAGGAGCCCGAAGGATCTTTCAGAACTAACATCAGCCAGTAGGTGCGTGCACATCAGATCTTTTTCAGTGGATTTCTTCTTAGTGGTAAAAATGGCGAACACAAAGCTAGCTGGGGAAGACAGTGTGGTTTCTTCTTAGGCCCCAGAAAAGAATGGAATAACTAGGGAACATTCTAAAATACAGTCTTCCTGAAATGTAATAGTTGAAGTCTCTCTTCCAGCCATTCAAGTATTGCATCAAATGGACCCAATCTGAATAAATACCAATTCAAAACAACTGTGTACAATAATCCTGAGAGAAAACCATTGCACTTAGAGAAACTGACCATTTACTTTTTTAAGGTCTACTTTTGCAGTACAGTAGCTGTGACCTGCCCAGATGACTGTCCCACAAGCCACTCTGTTCTTTAAGAGGTTGACCAGACTTGTCTCTACATCCCCAGAGGCAGAGGCTGCAACTGCAATGGCCACTCGATAGCACTATTTCCACACCTGGACCTGCACTCTGGGTCCTCCAGAATCTGCAAAAGCACCATCTTCACAATTTCCTTATCAATACTAGATGGGTGATGGACAGATGGATGAATAGATGGAATGATGTATAAATAAAACATAATTTTTATGAGCACCTAAGTGATTGCAATGTTTTATGCAAATACCACACTTTATTAATTAGCCTTAGCTTATCCTAGCTGGTTCTGGCCACTGTTTTCTTGGATTCTTGTGTCTCTTCATAGGTTCTGCTCAAAACTGCATCCCCTGGTGGTGATCTACCTGTGGGTCTCTTACTAGCTGGTACACCAGTTCTGAGAGGATCAGAGGCATTTCTACTTGTGTATATTTCTTGGGATCTTAACATTCTTTTCTGAGAAATCAGCAAACACAGTACATACATACACACATGCATATGTGTCTGTGTATGTATGTATGTATATATATATATATACACACACACATATATATATATACACACACATATATATATATATACACACACACATATATATATATATACACACACATATATATATTTTTTGTTTGTTTGTTTTTGCCTAACTGCCTTGAATATGCATATTCCAATGAGATCACCCTGGTGTCTTTGTGATCTCTGCTCTCCTCAATTCTCTTCTCCATGGATGCAGTTGGATTCCTGGCTCCTTGAAAGGTCACCTCTAGACTGATCCTAGAGCTCTCAGTCAACACTAGCCCCTGACAACTGGCTTCTTGTCCCTGACTCCTGGGACCCTGGGGCACGTTTACAACTGGAAAATCTAGGATAGGCTAAGGGAACCGTCATCTCTCAGGAACCAAAATGTCTAGCAAGATATATTTTAACTGAATTCCTTAGATCTCAGGAATCTTATAGATCATAAACAAATTGGCAAGTGCCCTAATTTTCCAGATGAAGACAAATAAGTTCCAAAGCTAATTTGTTAAGAAAATACAGCTGGAAAGTGGTCTTTTGAAGATGAACTCTAAATGGAGAAATCTTTTTCTCTGCCCCAGTATCTTCACAGTATCTGATCAGAATAGGAGTCTATCAAATATGTTATGAAATAATTAGCAAAAAATCATATTTCAATAACTAAATATATGTATACATATGTATTTAAAATAGGTATGTGTTCTTCACTGAGGATCAGGAATGATAATTTAAAACTACTATTTCTCAGTTATGAAAACCACAAATGGTTTTCTCTTTGAAAATGTCACTTCTCATTACAGCATGAGTCCCAAATGTTGACTTAGTTATTAAATTATTGGTCTGTCACGATGAATATGCTACATATATTCAGAATATTCAGAAGCATTCCCTTACAGCTTTTAAATATGTATACAAAAAGAACAAAAGAGATTTCTGTGTGTCTGTACTCTTCAAGTACATGAGCCAACGGCAAAGCTCATGATTTAAAACAACATATTCCAGAGCAATAATTTAATATTTTTGTTCTTTTTTCATCAAGGCCTATTTCACACTTTCTTGCATAAAGTGCCTTAATGTTTAGACTCTGATGGTAGGTGTGCTTAATCATTTTGAATACACAATGGGCAGAGAAGAGACTGAAACAATATAAGCAGAACTGAAATGAGAATAATCAACATAAAACAGAGAAATCAACATCACATTTGAACCCTAATTATGCATCCATTTCATCTCACAATTATTCTTCATTTTTCACATTCAAAAGCTGACATGTATGGCAAAGTAGTCTTGAGGAATTCTGAATTTGTTATAAATCTACTTTAATATATTTCTATTACAATGAGAAAAGAGCATTTGGAGAATTTCATTGCTTCTAATAGCTATTTTATATGGCAGAATTTACCTTTTAAATTTCTATTTGTACTTTTGTTTCCTATTTAAAAATGCCAAAAACAAAAAATAAATGAGATTTATGAGGGTTTAAAGGTAGAATAAAGACTCATCATAAATATATTTTAAAAGCTGGAGATTTCAGGATTTATGAGTAATACATTGGCTCAGACTCTAAATTTTCCTTCTCAAGACAGAACATTACTGAGAAAGCACCTCAGCCTTAGCCAGAAATCAGGCAAATAAGAACATCTGGCCAGGATCCCCGTTACTCCTCAACTGAGCTGCAGATACACATTTGTATTACAATAAAGAGGTTTCAAAACTTGAAAATTCTTTTGTTATATTAGAGCTCCATATATCAAATCCATGAGTTTGGAAATAAAATGTATTACATTTTCAACTGCTTTCTTACTATATCTGAAAAAAGTAGTAATGAGTTATTCAAAAGTAATTATAGTAAACATGGTTACTTTGTTCTTTTTAGATATTTTAAGCTCAAAAGAGTTTAATTAATTTTTTTTGGAGGAAGAAACAACTATTAGTATGTATCAACAAAATGAAGGTCAAAAGAACCATAAGTCATTGAGTAAAATTCTGTGACCTAAGGACATAAAGACAATAGTAAACACTTACTGACTGCCTACTGTGAGCTACATAACACAGGATTTAGGTGCCTCTGTGTATTCATGTATTTGGGCAGGGGATAGTTTGGATGTCACAGAAGGGTAGCAGGGGAGGTTGGGAGAAGGGGTCTTAATTGTAGGGAGTGGGATGCACAAACCCATCATAGTGAGATGTGAGGACACACAGGGTGGATGACAGGGAAGTGCCACTGATATCCTGCTAGTCACCTCTCTCTACTGGAGTACCCCATACATTTTATTAATATTGAGAAAGAACTCCGTTTTTTCAAAATTCATTTTCCTATTTTTTTAATACTGATGCATAAAAGCACTATTTTCTTGGCATGCTGATCCTATACAAAATGTTTATTTATTCTTGTCGCAAAGATTATGAAGAACAACTTTCCTTCTTTAAAGATGTCAAAACAGATTATTGGATGTCCTGTCTAGCACATGTTTTGATTATCTGTGTCTTTCATTGTCTTTGAGCTATTTTACAACTCTCTCTGCAAAACTGATAGTAATGCAAATTATACTTGTCCATAGAAATGCAAATGATGTTTAACTATTGGATATTGACTAGGTTTGCATCTGTAATGTAGGTTCATTTCAGCGTTTCCAGTTTCGTGTGTGTGTGTGTGTGTGTGTGTGTGTGTGTGTGTGTGTGTGTGTGTGTGTGTGTTGGCTGAATTCTCTGAATCAGTTGTAACGTGTTATTGGTTTCTGCCTTAATTTCAAATTAAATGAACCTTTGCCATGGGTTCATTTTATGTTTGTCATGACCTAACCTTTAAAGAATTGTATTTTACTATTTTAAAAGCTTGTGTTTAAATTTTCTATCGTAATTTTTATTTGGACAGTACTAATACTTCCCATACAAAGACAACTGTTATAGGTCAATTCTCGGTATCTGCAGTTACATAATGTATAAAGTTGCTGCACACATAACATCAGTGAGTACTGAATAGCCATGGAGGGCAAACCGGGCAGGATTCTGCCAGCCTCTGGTCGCAGCGTCTAAGGTGTTATCAGCCCTTCAGTGACATTCAGCCCAGCCCAGCAGCACTAACTTGAGTCTGAATGAGATCACCTAACAGAGGGGGTTTCTCTGTAAGGTCCATTGCCGCCTTCTTGCGTTAGAACACTTCGCTTTGCTTCACTTCACTTCTTCCCATAGATTCACTTCAGCATTACATGTGGAGGCCATTTTTAAGAGAGGAATCACCAACAAAAAGTACAGAATGTGAAAAACATGACACTAAGGAGACTACAGAAAGGATGTTTGTCTACACTCTGAGAGCTGAAACACACAGGCATGGAACCCCAGAGAGAGGATCAATTATGATTTCTTTTTTCCTCTCATGCCCATGGGCATTTGGCAAGCTGTCCTTACAGTTTGAAGACTTAGAGGAGCAGGCTTTTTCTAGTCTGCTTTTTCTGCTAACTTCCCAGACCACTGAGGAGAACCTTACAATTCTTGTCTTTATATAGACCACAGCTGTAGCGCCTTAAACACCAGGCACACACAGTCCCCCTCCCTGGTGTGGGTCTCAGGACACCATCCCACCACTATGCAGTGTCCCTCCAGGGCTGGAAACCCAGGAAGCACTTTAGACTTGGACTTCCCTCCTAGCTATGATGTTAGAATACTTTTTTGGTTTCTAGTCATCAATGTTTTGATGTCAAGGTCTTGGCTCAAAACCCATACATTTGTATTCTGTATTATCCAGCATTGGCAATTTTTTGATGTTTCTGAGAGAAAAGCAGAGAAATGATTCATTACAGTCTGCCATTTCAGAAGGATTGCTCCCCTCTTGATCTGAAATGGTGCTAATTTTTCTGATAATGATCCTAAACTGATGCCCAAGTAACTTTTGCATGTTATCTCATGTAGATCATGAAGCTCTTTTGCAGCAGAGCCCTTCATGTGCCTGAAGAAAGTCACGTCCTTTCCAACAGTCTGTCTTATGCTCTTCGGCATCTTCTCTCTCTCTGACCATTCTTCCTATATTACCATTTCAGTCTCTTAAATCTCGGTCATTTGACTTAACATTGACCTGTTTCTCTGTATTTTAAATCAATGCTAATTTATCTGGCATAAATAAGTCATATAGTTAAACCAAAAAACTACTGGAATAGAGGAAATAGTATTTTCAAATAAAATGAAATCCTCTCACTAGCTTAAAAATGTAACTGGTAGTCAGGTTAATATACAATAAGCACACTTTGAAGTTACCTCAAATAATAAATCCTCTTAAAATAAGGTTTCTCTGTGTTGACACAAGAGTTATATTTGAAAGTTCTATCTTAAAAAGTCCATCTTTTGCAAAGAAACTGAATTTGATTTTCTGTTTATAATATATATAGAACAATGAAAATGGTTAACTTTCTGTTAATTTCATATAATTTCCAATGTGATTCATCTCAAAGCAAAATATAATTTCCTATCCACAAGACATAATAAACACCTAATAAAATTTAATGAAAAACATTATTTCCTATCACCATGTGATAATTGACAAATTAACTGGTATTACCACTAAAAGCATTTTCTTCATTTTCTTTTTACATGTTTTATGGCTGATACTTGTTGGAGCTTGACAATTTATAGGTCAGATTAAAAATCTCAGGAATTAGTTGACAGAAATTCAATTTTTAGTTTAAAATAGTTCAAACTGAGCTTATATATTATCAGAGCAGTAAAGATTATAAAGTTAGGTCTCAAACTTCTGTGACCTACAAAATGACTTATGCCAATACATGAATTATAAATAATAGTGTTTGGGGGAAAGGCTTTATAAATCAAAGTTTGGAATAGGTCTTAATAAGGTCGCATTCACATGTACCATTATTGTGAGGGAAGAAAAATTAATATTTTTCATAGAGATGGAAATATACTTGAGAAAATAATTTTGTTATGATTAGTTAATGGTTCACAGAGACATAGAGAAAGAGAGACAGGATGAGAGAGAGACAGAGAACGTAGCTGACCTCCATTTCCACCCAGGAAATAAGACGGGGCATCACCTAATGTTTTCTGTCAGACACAGCAGACATAGACCCTTCTACTCACATACCACGCTTATTGTCAGTTTTGTTAGGTTGAATGCACATTTCAATATTTAAAGCACATGAATAGCTGTGACTCCATTCTATTTTTTGTTTGTTTCCAAGTCTACTCCTTCAGGCCTAAGAAATATCTTATTCCCCCTCTATATCTTAAATAAGTTTTTAACATTTTTTTCTAATCTTTTTTTTCTTCTCAAAGTCCATCTTTCACCCCTTCAACTTTTCTAGCCCTTCCAACATGGTGTCAACAAGAACCTAAATTAAATCTCCTCTCTTGGAAACCTAGAGTGGTCTTCTTTATCCTGACTGGACCCCTGATGCAGTAAACTGTAACAGAAATGGTCTTGGGAAATAGGATTCTGGCATACTGTTGCTTGTTGTCTGAACCCACATGGCAGTGGAACATGGAACAGAGTAAATCCTAGCCAGAAGCAGCCTCCTGATAATTTGAAGTAGGAATTGTGGCCACTTAGGTTGAGTGGCCTATCGAAGGCACTGGGAGGGCAGAAGGGTAGTGGTGCTTATAACTCTCAGGACTGCAGAGTGGAGGATTTATGTCCACCTGCTCTAGGCAACTACAGACAGATCATGAGAAACACAACTCCCAGGTCAAAGCACAATCAGAACCAGAGAGTTTCTATGGAGGAGCTCAAGAATTTCTTATTATTTTTCAGCTCTTAGGAAGACATGGATTAAAACAAGACTCCAAAACTAAGTGTGTGCTTTGCAGAATTATCATGTGAAGTAAATTTGCAGCATCCCGAGTAGGTCACATAAAAATTATGCCATTATCTGAGCAGTAGCAGGCCACCAAGCTTTAGAATGAAGCTGTTGAGTGAACTCAGACATTTTTTAGATCCATATCCCGAAACTCCTTCCCAAGTCTTCCGTACCAGCAGAAGCAGTTCTTTTTCTGTCTTAGGAGACAATCCCTCTCTTGCTGGGAGACTGCACGATAAGCTGCCTGAAGTCAGTAGAATATTGGGGGAATTGAAAGAACAACAGTATAGAATTCATCCCGGAGAGTTCTGTGGGAGAAGGGTGTGGACAGACCCCTTGGGATGGGCATTTGTGTTTCATTCCTGTGAATATTCAACAAAGGACACCCATGCAGAGGAAGCTCTCAAAATCTGGTGGACAAGAGGAACCATTGTGTGGGTGTTAGCCTGCCTCTTAGAGTTTAGTTTTGATTTTTTATTTTTTTGGTTGTTTTATCTTAGGAAGGTTTTGCTGGCATAAAAATGAACTGAGGAGTTTTCCACTTCCCCTGCATCTGAAATAGCAGACACAAGAACCTAATTGTGAGTAATAATTTAGTAATGAAACTAATCTCCCTATTAATGATATATCTTTAATCACCTTTCCAGCACTTTCAGTAGTACTTCCAGTGAAGTATTCAAATTTTCTATTAAGTCTAGAGTCAATTTTGGTAGTATATAACCTGTGTAGAAAATTATCCAATTTGTCCAGGCTTCCAAATTAAATGAAACAATACAGTTGCATACAATATTAGTCTATAATATTTAATCTCTTTTATATCTGGGTTACATTATATTTTCCTCATTCCTAATTACATTTTCTATTATCTACATTTTACATTATCTTGTCAGTGTTAAAAACATTCTCTGCTTTGGTTTATTTTATTTTTTTAAAGAACCAGGTTTTATATTTACTTATTATTTATATATTTCGCTTCCTACTTTATTAAGTTAAACTTTTTCCTTATTAATTTCATCTTTCTATTTCTCTTTGGTTTATTCTGGTGATCACTGTTCTAATGTTTTATGATAACAAACTTATTCTTAACAAAATCACTAAGGTCTTAGCATTGTTTTAGCAAGAGGTATTCTGTTATTCATTGAATTCTGTGCAATTTACAATTTCAGCTTGTTTTTTTTTAAATTTTGATCCAAGGATATTTAGGAGAGCCTTTCTCAATTTAACAGTAGCTAAAGATTTATTTACATTTTTTCATTAAAATATTTGTATTTTTATTTTAGTTCAATTTTTTTTGTTTTGTTTGGTTTGGGTTTTTTGCAGTACACGGGCCTCTCACTGCTGTGGCCTCTCCTGTTGCGGAGCACAGTCTCCGGACACGCAGGCTCAGCGGCCATGGCTCACGGGCCCAGCCGCTCCACGGCATGTGGGATCTTCCTGGACTGGGGCACGAACCCGTGTCCCCTGCATCGGCAGGCGCACTCTCAACCACTGCGCCACCAGGGAAGCTCCTATTTTAGTTCAATTTTTAATGCAGTCTCTAACATTTCAAAATTTTAGTTTGTCATCATTTGAAAACATTTCTAATTCTTCATACATGTATAAATATTTTCATTATTTGTAGGGTATATCATTTTGCATACATTTACTAACCCAAGTGCATTTATTTTATGTTTCAGAGTTTCGATATTCTTGCTGATTTTTGGTTTATTATCTATTAGATATACCTACT
The DNA here is from genome assembly GCF_951394435.1 of Stenella coeruleoalba. Classification (NCBI taxonomy): domain Eukaryota; kingdom Metazoa; phylum Chordata; class Mammalia; order Artiodactyla; family Delphinidae; genus Stenella; species Stenella coeruleoalba. The sequence goes on along the minus strand of NC_137167.1, from coordinate 26,446,430 downwards.
AGATTCTAAAAGAGATATATGGTTATAGTCTACTAAAATAATAAATTATAAAATTCCCTCAGAATTTACAACAATTTTTGCTTTATAAATTAGGCTGCTATTTTCTTTGACCCAAAGTGGTTAGTTTCCTATGTCATTTCACTGTACCATTTAACACCATATGAAACTGCTGTATAGGTTTGCCTTTAAGTGACTTCATGAATTAGCATTTCAATTTTAAATTTTACCTTATCTGATATTTCCATTCCCATTTTCTTTTTGTTTGGATTTGATCAATCTCTGTTTATCATTTTATTGTCAAACATTCCTAATCTTTGTTCGAATATGGAGTGTGTTTATGTGTGTGTGTGTGCGTGTGCGCACTAAATTTGTTTTCTTTTCATTTCAACACTGTTCTTTAATGTAGTAATTGAACTTTTTCACATTTAATGCAACCATTTAAATACTTGATATTAGTCATTGCATCTTGCTTTCTGGTCACTTCCTTAGAAATTATTTCCTTTTTTTGTTTTACTGGCTTGGTTTTGTGCCTTTCATTCCTTTTATTTAATTGCTTATATGTTTTGCTTGTTTCCTTGCTTACCCCCTCTTCATATTTGGCAGTTTTTCTGCAATATTTCTTGTTACTAGTGGTTGTCGTTCATTTTCAACATTCATAATAATATATTTTACTTGTATGTAAGAGACCAGGCATTTTCCCCACTGAGACCCACTCTAATCCCAATAAAAACAGAACATGTAACCGCTGTTTTACCCACTCTGTCACTCAGCAAATGAAGTATTTATTAAACTTTGTTTTTCCCATTCTCTGTCCCTAACCCCATCCAATTCCTACATTTTCCTAAAGTTGTCCTTTAGTAACAAACTGTTAATTCAATTTTTATTTTATTTTTGTTAAATGTTTTTTCTCAGATAAGTTACTAGGATTATTATTTCAATACTTGAATATATGATTAAAACTTTTTCATCTCATATATATCATGGTTGTTTATAGATGTTAATGTTCAACTCCTTTTCTAAAAGTAGTCTCTAAATTATTTCATTATATAAAGCTTCAAATTTTGCACATGGGAAGCCTATTTCATATGCAGCCAGATTTAACAAATAAAAATACAGAATGCTCAGTCAAATCTGAATTTCCAATCAACCGCAATTTTTTGGTATAAATATGTCTCAAATATTATACTGGATACACTTATACTAAAAATGTATTATTTCTTTGTCTCATACAATATTTGGAACAGACGTATACTGAAAATATATCCATTCTTTATGTGAATTTCAAATTTAACTGGTATCCTGTATTTTATCTGGCCACCCCACTATTGTTAGTCTGATTCAGTTTTTTCTCTTTGTATGGTCAGGCCATTCAAGATGGCTGTTCTCTTGCTTTCTGTCATCCCCTGCCCGACCAGTCCCTGCTTCACTCACAGGCCTATCCCATCTCCTTAATTATAGGGCTTAATTAGTCCCTGGAAACGGATGAGCCCATCTGATGTCAATTCCCCCTATAACTGGTAACCTCCTTCTCCCAAGTAGTGAAGACTGCTGGCTGCCATGCCCTGTCTGCCCTCTGCCGTAAGTGGTGGGGTATCGCTCCAGGACCCTTTTGTGTAAATCCCCTAGTCCAAGCCGCTGATGTCTCCGTCGCTGCCTCTGGAGTCTTTCTTTGGTCTCCAGGCTGGGCAACTACAAGGCTTGCAGGCCTGCGGGGTGCAGCTCAATACTCTTCTATAAAACATTTTTTCACTGTTTGAAATCTCATTAGAAATTCTACTCAGCTTTGGAGGTATTAACATTTATCATAATATCCCTGGGTGTGCGAAGCTTGTGTTTTGTTTTGCTGTGGCTTTGTTGCTTTCTTTTGTTTTTGATCACTAATCTCGATAAGAATTAAGGAAATACTTCAAAGCAAAGACTGGCAATTGTTCACCTTCTGTAAACCTCAGATCCAAAGGTCCCTGGGGATCAGGAAAGCCAACCCTGTAGACCTACTCATTCAGGTGGATGAATCACCCCCCATTCCAGCCTGTGAACCTCTGCTGTTGAGGGTTTCTCCATAATATGCTACCTTTCTCCGAATCCTCAATTTTGATGCCTCTGCCACTGACCAGCAAGCCCTCTGAGCTCTCAAAGACCCTTCAGGCAACACTTGCTCTTCTGAGTTGTAAATCTCGAGAAGCAGAACCACTTACAGGATAGCCTTCTTTGCTTTGGGTTCTACTCAAATCTAAAGTTTTGTGAATTAGGTAGTAAATGGGTTGAGAGGCGGTTTCAAAAGTGGTAAATGATGGTTCCATCATCCAAAGGGCCACCATCATGTGTGCCTAATTGCAGGAGATGCAAGGGAGAACAACTCTTCTAAAACTTTGGAGAAAATATTTCCACAGGCCATGATTATCTTGTAAACATAATTAAAAGACATGAGTAACCACTGTGAACCTCAAATCATCAGCATGTTTTTTTTTGCTCATCAGCATGTTTTTTTTTGTTTCTTATTGCATCCCTTGGAGTACAATCAGGAAACAAATAATGCACTCAGAATTAGGATTACTCAAGAAGAGTTAATCTTCAAAAGGACTCTTTTATACAAACCCGATATTCCTTCTCATACTACTTTGATTATTCCTTTGGGGCACTCAGGAATAAGGGTGACCCTCAACTTTCACACATGGATAAAGCATGACACAATAATGAATGGCAGCTGACTTTCTGTGTGAAGAGGGGCCAGATGAGAAGTGTGTGTAAATAGGAACCAATTCATGGTGTGACTTGGGGAAATGGAATGTTGGGGTGATCTAATCAGATCTATTCCCCCTCTTTCCTCTCTTTGGGACTGAGGTTTTGTTGCTACCTGCATCCCCTCAGGATAATTCCTTTTCTCCAAAACCCAAGACAACACAGCCTATGACTGACAGCTCCGCCTCAGTCTCTTCCTCAATTCTCAGTCCCTGGCACTCACTACTTGGTGCTTGTACCTTTGCAATTAAGTTAATCCCCAACCTGTGCCTCCCACACTGCTTTCTAGAGGATCTTGGCTAGGACAGGGACTATTTAAAATGGAGTGGGTAGGATGTGGGTGATGTTCAAGGAGAGTTCAGGAATCCAAGGCCCACAGCTGCAGAGCAATCATCTCATTTAGTTCTGGCACAATGAGGGGGAAAGTTTGGATTCGAGAAAAAAGTACATATTCACTTAGTGCATTTTTCACTGAGGGGACCAGTTATGATTAATCAAAAGCCCAGCCATCCTAAATGGACTTTGCTGGTTGGGATTTTGAGGGAATATATACACTGAAGTAACTATATTCTTTAACCCTCATTTTTCTCCATTAGTCAGGTATCCTTGCTGAACAAAATGAACTGAAGACAACAGCAAGGAAGTCTTGGTGATTTTGACCAAGAACACAACAGAAAAAATAAAAACTCTGTCTAGGAGGGTAAATAAAAGATGCCAACCACAACTTAAAACATCAAGCCAAGCTTTAATTTGTTGCATCCCTGTTACATTCCTAGGATAACATCATCAATTAGCTGCAGCTTCCCTACTAACATTCTTAAGGATACAAGCATATATTAGCTACGGCTCCCTTTTGCATTCACAATAATACCATAATCAGTTAGCTGCTGTTTGCTATTTACATTCCTAAAATACCATCATCGATTGGCTACAGCTAACCATGTGCATTTTCTATGATGACATCAGCAATTAGCAGCAGATTCCCATTTTAATTCCTAAAGATACTATCATCAATTGGACACAGCATCTGCAACAGATTTCCGATGATACCACCACCAATTAGCAGTAGCTTTCCCTTCACAGTCTTAGAACACCATCATAAACTGCCCACACTTTCCTTTGCATTCCCTTGATGACATCATGAATTAGCTTCAGATTTCTTTTACGTTCTTAAGGATAACATTGTCATGTGACCACAGTATCCTCCTTTGGATTCCCAGTAATAAATTCATTAATTAGCTGCAGCTTCCCTTTTGCATTCCCTCCATTGATATCACCAATTTGAGGCAGCTTCCCATTTATTTCTAAGGACACATCACCAATTATCCACAGCTTTCCCTTTGCTTTCTCAGTGATACCATCATCATTCAGCTGCAGCTTCCCATTTACATTCCCAAGGATACCATCATCAATTGGCCACAGCTTCCTTTTGCTTTGCCAGTGATATCACCATCAATTAGCTGCAGCTTCCCATTTACATTCCTAAGGGTACCTTCATCAATGGGCTACAGCTTCACCTTTCAATTCCCCATGATGATATCAATTAGCTGCAGCTTCCCATTTACATTCCCAAGGATACCATCATCAATTGGCCACAGCTTCCTTTTGCTTTGCCAATGATATCACCATCAATTAGCTGCAGCTTCCCATTTACATTCCCAAGGATACCATCAACAATTGGCTGCAGCTTTCCATTTATATAACCAAGGATACCATCATCAATGGGCCACAGTTTCCCATTTAGATTTCTAAGGATACGTCAAAAATTAGCTGCAGCTTCTGTTTTACATTCCTAAGGAGACCATCATCAACTGGGCGCAGCATCCTCTTTGCATTCCCGATAATACCATTATCAACTGGCTGCAGCTTTCCCTTAACATTCCTAAGGAAACATCATCAAAGGGCTTCAGCTCCCTTTTGCATTCCCAAGCTAACCACCATAAACTGGCTTTAGCTTCCCATTTATAAGCCTAAGCACAGCACCATCAACTGGCCACAACTTCTCTCTGGCATTCCTAAGGATGCCGTCATATCTGGATGCTGCTTTCCTTTTCCATTCCTAAGGGTATCTATCAATTAGCTGCAGCTTCCCTTCTGCATTTTTAAGGATATCATCATAATTAGTTGCAGCTTCCACTTACATTCCTAAGGATACCACCATTGACTGGCTGCAGCCCCCCTTTTAACATTTCTAAGGAGATCATCATCAATTAGCTCACCGTCCTTTTACATTTCTTAGGACCCATCATTAATTAATGTCAACAGGTAGCTCCTCACAGGTCACAACATTAAAACTGCCATCTAACTTTATTACCTGCTGCAGTATCCATGTCCACCTCTTTCCTGGACTGTAAGCCCTGCTACCTTTCCTCTCCCTGTCTGCAGTGCCATCATGCCTACTAAAAACCCAGGAGCCTTTTTCAAGTGTCACTTCCCCCATCATCACCAGCCTTCAGATTCCTGGTATTGCTCTGCTCTTTTAGGATCTTGTGGTTCCCTGCACCAACGTATGTTGGTGAAAGAAGCGACCACTGTACTGTCCTTGAGGTTTCATGAGAGGTGGCCGGTGGGCATTGAACATGATGATCCATTCCAACATTTCTCTCTTTTAAGTCTTTTAAGTGCCTTTTTCTACCTCATATCAGGGATGTTCTCTTAATTCAAATATATTTGATATAGGCCATCAATTAGACATGAAAAAGTAAGTTGCATCCATAATCCAGCTAACAGGGAATTTGGTGGAATGTAATTTCTATACATCAAACTAATCCAACAGAGGGGACCACAGTGCATTGGGTAGGGTGCCAAGAGAAACATGTAGCACAGATGTAATATGCATAACCTAGCGCTTCGAATAGGATGCTCCCCCTAGGAAGGGACACTTGACAACTGAGGTTAATCCCACAATTAAATGGTATCTTGTAAGTACGGACAAAAAAGTTTCTATTTATCTTATACATCACATGACAAGGTCTCCATAGGCTGTCTTTATGTTCTTTGATCCTTACGCAGGAAAAGTAAATTTATCTACCAATCAAATATTTGTAATTATTGACACAAAGCATTTCTCAGGCTTAAGTTAGGTATTTGGAATACAGTGATTCACAAGATAGATTTGGACATGCCCCTCATGGTGATCAGTGCGATGTGCACTGTTTTGCAGGTAACAGAGGGCATTACGAGGAAGAACATGGGCTCGTGATTTAGATTTGGAATCTGAAGGACATAAAACTTGAAAGCAACACAATTTTCTGCTCCTGAGTTAAACAATTATGCAACTTGGAATAATTTCCTGTCATTACTAGTGTAATTTCCTGTATCTGTGTTAAAACAAAACAAACAAAATAAAATTTAAAAAACCCACCAAGGCCAATCAAAAGTAACTTAGCTGCTTTCTCCACAAAATAGTTCATCTAGGAGGATAAGACTGCATAAAACCCCCACAAAACTAAAACAGCTTACAGAGAGACAGCTTGTTTATCAAGCCTGACTTTGGAATGGCTAGGGCAGTTGAAAGAAGAAATCCACATCTGAAGTTTCTCAGGAAGTTTAACTGGAGGACCTTCATGTCTGCCTGTATGTTTAGCGTGAGGACAGCAACTTGCATTTTATATACCACACTGAGTTAGATGCAATATGCTCTCCCAATGAAATAGCTGGAGGCCCCTACTGGGATCCACAATGCATTCCTCAGATAGATTTGTCTCTGATGATGCAAGTGTTAGTCTCAGTTTTTATTTTTCCCATACTTCTATCTTAGACAAGTTATATTTATCATTGGATTTTTACCTACCTGAAAAATAACAATGGCTTTTTCTTTTAATCAAGTATTGTAAATTCAGCAAAGAAAACCTCACACATTAGAGAAAAACAACATTGATAAATACTATTCCAGAGTTCAATTTCCTATAAGACCGTTGTTTTTCTCTGCAAGTTTAAGTTGTGCAATTTAAAAATCACTTTAAACCATTTTAAAACGTTTTACCTCATTGAACTCCTCACAGCTGATCCACATGCTAAAAGATGCCCCATGCCCATCATACCTGCTGCTGTCATCAAGCCAGGGTTTCTCAGGAGTTTTAACGCTGGGTACAATCAACATAAGGTGCCTCCTGGGCCTTCTCCTTTCCCTCTGCTAAGTTGTGCTGAATTACTCGAGTAGAACCTCCATACAATTTCCTGATAGGATTTTCTTTTTGTAATTTACACATGTGAACCTGTAAAAACAAAACAGAGATTCACATGGACTGACATTATTTATTAAAAAGGGAAAATGGAAACAGAACTTGCATTACCTGGAGACCATAAACATTGTACAGTTTTTGCACATTTTGATGCTAATTAAATTTGGTGCTTGCCTAAAATAAAGACTGAATTTGTTCACATCACTCACAGAGACGTTCTTCTCTATGGATTTGAAAACTACAATGAAGGGGATTCCCACAGATGGTAATGATGCTCTGTACACATATACAAGCCAGTTCATTCAGCTGTCTGATATAAATAATGGACACAAAGAGACTTGCTTTGTCTTGCTTGACTTGCTTGGTCTATTGAAAACAGTGATTTAAAAATACAGAGATAACCAACTGTTACAAGAGATATATAAACTGAGAACAGTTTCCATAATAATAATTATGGGTACCATGCATTGCATATGTATTTTGTGCTAAGGGCTTTTTAACATTTTGCATTTAAATAAAGATCAAAAGTAATATATGTAAACACATGTTCTAGTGCCTGGCGCGTTAAGGACTCGATAAATCAAGTTTTTATTAGGATAATAGATGCTACCACTTAATCTTCACAAGAACCCTGTGAAATAAGACTTTTAATGCCTCTGTTTTACTGATGGAGGAACTGGGCTGAGAGTTCTGATGGGTGACACAGAAATGGTGTGAGAGGCAATTTGATGAAACACCTACAGGGCAGGTGGATTTTCTGTGCTGCTGTTTCTTCAGGGAGTAGAGCTAGAGCCCAGGAGAAGCGGGGACCAGAACGCAGTCACTTGTCTCTTGTCTCCTATCTCCCTGCCTCCCTCCCACGTGGAAGGGCCCCAGCCAACAGAAGCTGCCAGGGCACTCACACCGCTGCAGGCACTCGCATCCCTCTGCCCAGGACACGGCCTCTAAGGCTCCAAAGGACAGGTTTGTTTTCCTCCTCTTTGTTCTTCTGTGTCTCACCTTTTTCTCTCTCTCACCCCACTCCTCCTCCTCCTTCATTTTTAAGTTCCCAGAGCTCAGTACATAGTAAGGGCTTCACTTAAAACAACAACTAAATTAGCTTTCCCTCAAAATTGTACTGGGACTAGCAATTTCCAACTCTGTCTGGTCCTCCGGGACTACACAGCCACATTCCTCCTAGCGTATTGCCACGGGTCACGAAGTGTTACAGCTGGGCACTGCAGGGTAAGCCAGGAAGGGACAGTGTTGATAGAATGTGTCAAGTCTTTTGGCCCAAATGACCTAACTCTGGTCTTAAGACTGAATAAGCCTCTATAAGTCCACAGCAATATCTACGCTACAGAAAGCCAGAGAGGGAGGCGAAAGAGGGAAAAACACCTCTTTACAGAAGAATGCCAGCAAATAAATATACAAGGAGTAAAATAATTAGAAAGACCACCATTTCGCAACCACCACTGTAACTGATTCTTTTAAGGAGTGTCAACTGATGCTAAAATCATTCAGTGAAGAATGCTTGCTGGAGATTGGACTATTCAAATAATATCAACATATCACAGAACAGAATAATTATTAACTACAAATGGAGAAGACACTCTTTCAGTAGATAAATCTGGTGGAGAGCACCTTAACAGAGCCATCCAGTGGGACAAACTGACCTTGTCTGTCTCCTGATAAAGACACACTGGGAAGGAGACCAAACATTACCTGTCTAGTTTTATTTCCAAGTGTTAGACAAGAACTTACTCATGAGGAAATAATCAAATAAATGCAGATGTGTAAATATTATGACAGACAAAACTGCCCAGTCTGTTTAGAAACACCGACTCATGAAAGATAAGGAGAGACAGGGGTGGTCTGTAGATAAAAGTTTAAGGAGACTTAATCACAAAACTTAGATAGGATGCTTCACTGCTACAAAAGCACATGTAACAGTCATTACTAGTACAATAGGGAAAATTAGGTTATGAATTTTATATCTTGTAATATTAATATTTAATTTATTAATATTAATTTAAATAAAATTAAAATAATGTTAGTGTTGATATCAAGTTCATTGTCTTTGATAATAATATTGGGGGTATGCAGAATGTTTTGTCCTTGGAAAATACATGCTACAGTGTTTGGGGGAAATAATGTCATGATATCTGATCATATTTTCAAATGGTTAAGCAAAACCTGTAAAGTGATAACCGCTGGATCTAGGTAAGGTTATACGAATGTTCACTGTGCCATCTTTTCAGGATGGGAGTAGACTGAAAATTTTAATACTTAAATGATGGAAAATTTTACTGGGGTTATAAGAGGGAGGCATGTTACCGACAAGGAGAAAAAAATTTTTAAACAGAACTGAGTAGACATGATGTTAATAGATTTCAAATAAAAAATTTTTTTAAAATAACAGTTGTATACCTACCAGTATGCAAACATATTCAGATATATTTTAATGTAAAAGGGAAAAAGGAAAGAATGTTGTAGTCAGAATGCTTATATTTATGTGTAGAAAATAAAACTAACTTTACAATATACTTTTATTTTTCCTCCCAAATAGCCTTCCTCCAGAAGAATCTTCCAAAACCAGCAAAGAGCTCATGAGTCTGGTAAAAGGAAATGGATTTGTAGGGAGAGACAGGAGGGAGAACTTTGATTTTTGTACCTTGTTCATTTTTATCAGATTCCTGTATTCAAATAAATTAAAATTTAAATGATTATTTTGGTATAATTATTATGATACCTTTCAGGACACTTTAAAATAAATCCATACATAAATCTGTTGGGTACACACTTCAGAAAACCATCAATAAAAATAAACAATATGCAAAGTTTGACAAAGGACTCACAGACTGAAAGCAGGTTTCTGATCAAGAAAAACGATTTTCAAAGTGCAGAGGAAAAATACCTGAAAAACTAGAACTTTCTAACCAGCTAAGCTGCTATTCAAGAGGGAAGGTAAAACAGATGTTTTCAAACCAACGACTCAACACCACACAGGCCTCTCCAGTAAAGACAGTGTCTTACTTCAGCAAGAAGAGATACAAACACGAAAAGGTATGGGTACAGATTGAAAGAAGTACCTGAAACTGTCCAAGAAAAGTCTGTTAATTTAACTAACACGATGAAAAATGAGAAAGGGGTTGGAAAGCCAACCAAAAAAGGAAAAATATTGTAAACAAATATAAGCAGATAAACTACAAATTTTAATAAACAAGGAAAGCATGCAAGCCCTGGTGTTTGTCCTGAGAGAAAAGCTTGATACCTTTATATGTGGTAAGATAATTTGTTGGTAAGTTTATTGTCAAAAAGTTAAACGTATCCAAAGAATTGTTATACTGGGTTTGCCTGTTCAGTACCACAGCCCTGCCACAAATGCTGCTTGGGGCACTTGCAGTGTGGCTGGTCCAAACGCAGAGGTGCCTTAAATGTAAAATACACACGATTTCAAAGACTTGGTGAAGTGAAAATAGCAACCTGGAAGATCAGTTTTATAAAATTTATTTGTCTCTGAGTTCTTAGAATAGACCAACTATTGTTCCCTGAATGTGAAGGGTAAATTTACTAATAGATTGATGCAATGCTTCTCAAATTGTTTGGATTCAAGACCCCTTTCCAGCTTTAAAATTTTAAAATGAGCGAAAAAGCAAACCCATTTTTCTGTTCCTATAAGCCTGTGAGAGAGAGAGAGGAAGAGGGAGGGGTTCAGCCTGAGAAGGGCGATGATGACTTCCGTGAGGTTCCCACCTGCTGATCTCCTGACCACTTCTGATACGTTATCTCAATCGAACCATATTAAAAACATATAGCATATTTTATTAAATAAGTAAAATTAACTATCCTTTCAATAGATTATGCCATCAGATTCAAGACAGCCTATGAAATGTGCTCAAATATTAGCCTGAAGTATTAGCCTGAAGTTTAAAGCCCATACTCTTAACCACTACTTTATATTAAAACCAGTTTTGCCTTATGGGTTTTACCTCAAGAAACTGAACATGTTAAATTAGGTTATCCTTTAACTGATACGTCCATATGGAAAAACCAAAGTCAATAGACCAGGTGCATCGTTTGTTCCAATAAAAATGGTACTTTTATATAGTTCAGTTAAATATAACATAGAAAAATGCTTAATGATTTCTAATCTTCCAACTTTTCTCTACCACTTCTGAATTTAATCGACATTAGTCTTAAAATATTTGTGGTTCTCCCACACACACTCTTGGACCATGCGGATCCGCCCTCTTCCCTGCAGGTTCCTCACCACGTGCCTCACCCTCCCCTTCAGGCATTCCAAAGCTATGCCAGTCTCCCGTCAGGAAGCGGGGTCTTTGCCCACCTTCACCTCAAGCTACAGCATCCTGAACGCCCCCGAGGCTAACCCACCTATTTAGACAGGACTGGACGTGTCGGACCCTCCTCCCCGCTGCAGCCAGTCACGGACAACACCATACGTGAGAGAGTTCTCAGTGCCCAGTACAGTGGCTGGATGGAAGGATCTCACAAAAGTATTTCTTTAACTGAACTAGGTAATGAAAAAAATCATCTGGAGATTTCTGGGGAATCTGGAGAAATAGGTTCTATTTGTAAATCTTCCACACATTTTTGTATGAATTTAGATGAGCCAATTTATTTAAATTATATAAATCCTTGATTTAATTTTTATCAAACTAATACATGTCTAAAATTAGTAGTGAAATTGACTTATCATTAAAAAACACACCCGGGGCTTCCCTGGTGGTGCAGTGGTTAGGAATCCGCCTGCCAAAGCAGGGGACACGGGTTCGAGCCCTGGTCAGGGAAGACCCCACATGACGCGGAGCAACTAAGCCCATGAGCCACAGCTACTGAGCCCGCGTGCCACAACTACTGAAGCCCTTGCGCCTAGAGCCGGTGCTCTGCAACAAGACTAGCCACCGCAATGAGAAGCCCTCGCACTGCAACGAAGAGTGGCCCCCACTGGCCGCAATTAAAGAAAGCCCGTGCGCAGCAAAGACCCAACGCAGCCAAAACTAAAATAAATAAATAAATTTATAAAAAACCAAACCAAAACAAACAAAAAAACACACCCAACCACAGTTCTTCCTGTTATTTCTCACCACTCCAGCTTACCAGACACAACTGTATTTAATTCTCTTACCTGAATCGTCCAGTGATTACTCCGTATTTATTTTTTTAAGAGACTTATACTATTCTTTATAGATTCATCAATTTGGGGACATTAATTTCTTTTAAAGAGAGTGACAGTGTGGCTCTTTTATGTGCTCTTTGTTTTTCCCATCCTCCTAGTATAAGCAGATCACTCCATTAGTTAAAACCAGGGTGACTTTTCACTGTGGAGTCTAGTAGTGTATTAAAATTGCATTCACCTTCCTGCAGAGTTATTTTTCTTGCATTAATAACTACCTTATTTTATTTGCAAATTTTCTCATACACATCTTCACTTTCTGTGTATTCCATCTATTCCACTATTTTCTGAGTAAAACATCTTCCTTTCCTGGGAATTCCACATTTTCCATTTTTGTGCATGCAGCCTTTCTCCAGAATTCTCCAGCTCCCTGCTTCCATATGGAAAGGTCGCTCCAAACGGCTACTGCATGGCCGGCAGGGCTCTGCTAAATCCAATTTTCCTGGAACCAATATCTTTCTCTTTCTTGGATTACATCTTTGTTTTGAAAGAGCACATCCTCCAGGGGTTTGTAAATGCCCATACTCAGTCCTGAAGTTTTACTGGAAAATCCTATTCATTTCCATTTCAAAGGATCTGAATAAATCACATTATTCAGCTCCAGGAAAAGGGAAAGCCATCATCTGGGGACAGTAAGTGCAGCGTTTGAAGCACCTGTTCCTGGTCAGCACCATCGTGAGCACTGATGAGAGGATCTGACGCCCTTCCTGGAGATGTCCCCCCACCCGCCAACCCTCCCTGACAAGCCCCAACACTGAGCAGTTCACACAGGGAAGTCACTATGGTGTGGATGGATTTAGGCTGCAATCACGGGGGCTTGGGTCGATCTGGAGAAAGGAGGCCCATGGTATAATGGAAAAAGTACTGTCTGCAGTGTAGATAGACTGGATTTCAGTGTAGATAGACTGGATTTGAATTTGGACTCTTCCTTACTGGCACATACCTTAAACAGGTTTATTCACCTTTCTCCTCAGTTTCTCCACCTTTTAAATCAGTCAACTATACCTATCTCAAAAGTGTGGCAAGGATTAAATAACAGTATATTACATATAGCACCTTACACCAGCCAGGAACAGGCAGGGCTGATGCACTGCAGTCAGTAAGTTAGAGTGTAAGTTCAATGAGGGCAGGTTTTGTTTTTTTTTAATTACTGTATCTCCGGCGCCAAGAACAATGTTCAAATTATGCATTTTTTGGTCAAAGGAGTACATTTTTTCACTCTCCTCAGCTTCTTTATCTGTAGAAGATTACATTAGATTATGTTAGATTAGACTACTGTCTCTAATGGTGAGCCTTCAGGTATTCTAGAAAAGAAGCTTCTTTGTATTCCTGGGAGAATTATTTTAGGATATTGTTTGTCACAGTATCCTAAATTTTAATATTTTTCAAAATAAAATCTCATTTGCTTTTAATTGATTTATTTAAATTTGAATACTGTGCAATTTTTTATAAGTTAGCTGTTTGAATAACTGGTATAACTACTATAATCATTTAAAAAGTCAAAGAAACCAGAGTCAGGGGCTATGCAAAAAATTATTCTTCACAGACTGCCAACATCTGACAAAAACAACTCCTCTCCCTTGCTCTAAACATATTTGGAATTTATTTTGGAAGTTAATGATCTCTCTTCTATTGAGAAATAACTGTTTAGCTGTGATATCAGTGTAAGATGAAGAAAAAAAACAGAGTACTAAAAGAAGAAACTACATAAGCTTGAGCATAGCTAGAGTCATACCCTTTCCATCACTTGTTTCATACTTAAACATGCTATTCTAAGTTGTTCAGTTGCTTTAAATTCTGTAATCGTTGTGGTCAAGAAAAGTGATTTGTCACTCCGTGAGGCTGGAAATTAACAACATATCTCTGTGGTATTTAATCCATCAGGACTACCAGTGATTAACATTAAATCTAGCCCCTATTAATAGTTACGATGATACTGAAAATGTTAATTTAAAGAAGGAATCAGAATTGGAAGCTTTGCTCACTATTGCAAAGCGAATACAGCTGCTCTGCTGAGACACAAGCTCCAGAAGTATGTCAGAAACCCAGCGCTGAGAAGTGGGAAGTGTGTTTCAGTGACTGACTGCACCCTGGGAGAAGAGAAACTTTGGGGGTAAAGTAACTTAACTGACTTCAGAGGGAACGGATGGAGAAGGGCCAACTGCTGACAAACCTGTAGGGGACGAGCAGAAACGTCTTAGAGAAAGCGGGCTTGCTGTGAGTTTCTGCACGACGCCTGCTGGATCTGGCAGCATTTGGTTCAAAGTCCTCCAGGACTAAAATGGATTAGGCTTCCCCAGGGCAGTCCCATGTAAGAAACACGCAAGCCAGGTGTGCTTCTGACATGAGCACTGAGCAAAGACTGCCTCCGCCACGGGCAAGGGCTCAGAGGATGCCTAGGGCGTGGAGCAGAGCTCTAGGAGAGACAGGTTTTATATGGCCACTTGGAATATTTAGACACACCATTTCAGTGTCCATGCTATTATTCACTCTCTTCTATTTTCAAAATGCTGATTGCCACCCATACAGTTGTTTGAAAAGCAATGACATAAAAGCTGGTATCCAAATAGCCTTCTCCAAGTGGTGCCCAGGAAGGGCAGTGTCAGTCTGCTGGACTGGTGAAGAAGCACCAGCTGTGGCAGGAAGTATCCAAAGTATGTGTCTCAACTTCCCGCGGTCACGAAGGTCACCAGCTTTGACACTGTGACAAGTCCTACTGTCTACATGTCCTCCACTTTATGACCCTAATCCGGATGACCTCTTAGTACCGCTTTTTAACAGGTCCCACTCAGGAAAGAACGCACCAAACGCATTCACATTATATTCTTCTTTTTTACAGCAAGTGACAAAGACCCAGAAGTTACTAGTTTCCAGCATTCATGAAAACTCAATAACATCTTCAATTTATGTTAAGCCAGAGATGTCTTACCATTAACACATTAACATCTTTCACTACTAAATACTGAAAAAAATTCGAAGTGTTTTTGGGAAAGGTTTGTCCTGGCAATGCTAACTTCCCAGCAGCCTGACCCTACTTGTCTTCCATTTCAAATGCAATGCAAAAGCAGACCCATGCCAGGGACCCACCAGGATCCCACAGGAAAGTCATTACCTGATTCAGAGACCTTGACTGTAACACAATTTGGATGGATTAAACCCAAAAGGCGGTTTGACGGGTGAACAAATCAAAGAAGGACAGCACGGGTGCTGTAGGAGATACGGCTCAGACACCTGAGAAGTGGTGAGGTAAGAGCCAGAGGCCGAGCTTGGGCACAGGGAGGCCTGAGGGGAACCCCCAGCACCCCATGGGGCAGCTGGCTGTTTCTTCGTGTCAGTTAACTGAATCTTATGGCTGGGATATTGTAGCAACTGATTCCAGTAGGCTTCATCCCCAACGTTAGGGAGTACTACACAGGAGAGTGACTTAGAACCTCACTGAGCCACAGAAAGGGTAGTGTAGGATTGCCTTGCCGTGCCTGCCTGCTAACAGAAAACGTGTGTGCGTGATCTGACAGACCTTACGGCTTTCATTTTACAAATTCAGCCATGAGACAGGTATGATAATGCAAACTCACTAGTCTATAAAAGAACGAGTTGGATGCAGATTTTGCTTCTGGCCATTGAATAAGTTAAAGTTACCTGCTGAGATGTCTAAAGCTTTTAACCAGTATCTGTGGAAGAGATTTTAAGATTTTTCATAGGCCTAGTTTCCAAAATAGCCTTTCTTTTTTATTTCCTTCTGATAAGAATTATCTTGGTTGCTGAAGACCAGGTAGGACCCTTATTTGATAGGGTTTGTTCAAATGGCACAGAGAAAGAATCCAAGTTCCACCCAGAAGGACTTTTGCTCCGGAAGTCCAGATTTTTACAATATCTGTAAGCCTTTTGACATGAATAGGGAGAAGATTGGTAGAAAGGATAGGCAGGTTTTGAATTGTTTCTAGAGCTTAATTTCTGTTCTTATAAAGACTCCATTTGTGAGACAATACAGTTGTTTTTATTTCCTCAAAGAATTGGGTGGCAACCTGAATGGTACGGAGGCTGCCCCATCCAATTATATAATCCTCAATTTGCTTCTTTATACTAGGGAAGATCTTCAACTAAGATGGAAAATTTCCTGATTGACTGGTTTAACATTCTATTTCTGGGAAAGCCAAAACTGTACTTAAGTCCCAGTTTGGTGACCATCCTGGCTTCTTCTTGTTCCCAGAGCCCCAGACTCCGGGCATGTGGCAGCATCCCTCCCGGCTTCACATGGCTTCTCTTCGTCTCTTCACATCATCTTCTTACTGTGTGTGTCTGGGTCCAAATTCTCCCTTTTTATAAGGACATCAGTCATATTGAATTAGGGTCCACCCAAAGACCTCATTTTTATCTTGATACTCTCTGTAAAGATCCTATAAAGGTCCAATAAGATCACATTCTGAGGTGCTGGGGGTTAAGATTCCAACACAGCTTTTTGGGAGGAATACAACTGAACCAAACATAGCAATGAGACTTAATTCTGGAAACAGGAATATAAAGGTTAATTTATACATTGTTTGCCTCAGACGTTTCTGCAAGTTAAAAATAAATGTCTTATTATGAACCATTTTAATTTAATTGATGTGTCTCTAATCTTTGTATTAAATAGACAGAAGCAGGAAATATCAGTTCTTTCCTAAGATACACATTTGAACAATAACCAAATTGCTAAATGTTTTTAATATTCCCAATTTTCTATCCTTACTTTTATTTAATATGAAACATTCCAGCCAACACATCTTCTTCATTGATGTGCCAGGATTTTTTTTAAATTTGTGGCATAAAATTATCATACTCAATTACCAAAAGTTAAAAAGACCGCTTAAATAGAGATGCACAATTGAAAAAGAAAAGGCCCACAGAAGCATTTTGTATTTTTAGTCCCCACATTAATTAAAAGCATATTTCTGCTCTCTTAAACACTGCTCTTCTGCCTTAGAGCTACCTGAACTCCTTCTTAGGCTTTTCCACAAGGACCGTATTTCAAAACCTATCATCTCAAATTTCTAGTTGAAATGATTTGTTCCGCTAGCATCAGTTATAGTCTCCTGGTCTATATTTAACTCTCTCCAGTCTGACTATCCAATTCCGTCAAGCTCTGTGCTTCACAAAACTATATTTATACTTTCAAGGTTATTAAGGCTTATTTTATATGCCCTGATTTAAACTGACTTTCCCCCAAATCCTAGAGGCAAACGTTCTTGAGAGAATGATTCACTTCCAGACACCTGCCTGGTGCCCAGACGTGGGCTGAGGCATGCTAGAGTGACTCCATTTCTGGAAAGGATGGAAGAGAGAACGTGTCTGCTGCCTAGCAACGCTGTCCTCAGGACCACAGGAAAAAAGCCTCCATGTCAGAGGGACAGTGTCAGTAATTCTGCAGTGCTAGGGACACAGAAGGAAAAATCTACTTTAGCTACCTGGTACAAATCCAGGACATGCAGGTATGTTTGTAGCTATCATGGATTAGACAGTCATATGCCTTCTCAATTGTATGAAGTTTGTAGATGGAAAACAATCTGTAGAGTCAAGTTACTTAAAATTGAAACGATCAAGCTCTTCTTTTCTGCTTCTAGCTCCTCATCTTCAAGTTATTTCAGGAGATATTAACTCATTATTAGTAGGTACAGTATGAGGAGTGAAATGCAAATGCCTTTCTCTTACTGAAAGATGTCCTGAAAACAGAACTAATGAAATCCCCAATTTTAGCTAAAATTGGCTGAGTATTTGCATGGTCTGTGGGTGTCATTCAGTTGAGACTGTCACCCAGTACCTCACATAATGCATCAAGATTGTGAAATAGATGAGGTATAACAAGCCATAATCTTTCCCTTGTTAACACTTTACTCAAAAGCTTGAGTTGAAAACAAACCCATCCAAAATCTTGAAAATTATTTAAATGCATAGACTATACAAGCAGAAGCCTTGACACCCACTGGCTATAAAAAAAAAAGTATGTAAAAAAGAGCTTTTTTATGTAAAGTTTGTTTTCGGACCTTAAGAATGGCTCCAACATAAAAGTTTAGTTTACTGATAAACAACAAGGTCCTACTGTATAGCACAGTGATAAACTTGTGCTAAACCATATGGAAAAGATAAACCATAAAGGAAAAGAATTTTAAAAGAACATATAAATATGTATAATTGAATCACTTTCCTGTACAGCAGAAATTAACACAACACTGTAAATCAACGATCCTTCAATTAAAAAAAGAAAAAAAGTTTAGTTTACTAATAAATCACATCCATAAACAATTTTTCCCAATAAATAAATGTCACTGAAGTTGCCTAATTCTTCTTTTGAAGAACAACAGATTTTGCCTTCTCTTCCTTTGTAGCCTGAGATACAATTAATTAAGGCATTAGGACTTGAATACTTTGAACTTATTCAATGGTTTCCAATGCAGATTGATTACCCCCTCTTTTTTTGTAAAGCTAATTTAGCAGGAACAAGAATGTTTGCCCTTCCAACCCATTTCAAAGTAATTCAGTATTGACAATGGCCAGTCACATTCAGTAGGAAGGGCTGCATTTATCCAGGTGTGCCCCCCCCCTTTTTTTTTTTTTTTGCGGTACGCGGGCCTCTCACCGTTGTGGCCTCTCCCGTTGCGGAGCACAGGCTCCGGACGCACAGGCTCAGCGGCCATGGCTCACTGGCCCAGCCGCTCCGCGGCATGTGGGATCTTCCCGGACCGGGGCACGAACCCGTGTCCCCTGCATCGGCAGGCGGACTCTCAACCACCGCGCCACCAGGGTAGCCCCAGGTGTGCCCTTTAATTATACTGTGGTCGGAAACACCACACAGGTGGTCAATATTATTAATATGTAATTTCTAAGTTATAGACTAGCAGCAACAGCTTAATTCTTCAGAGGAACAGAGGAAGGGAGGAAGAATGCTGTCCTTAAAACTCAGGACCACAACCAGAGCCGACCTGGAAGAGGGGGTGGGTAGGTGGACGTGTGGATATGAGCTGTGGACTGTGTAAATCAATTTACCTGGGTTTTGAGGGGTTAAACAAAGACTGTTGCCCACCGTTCAGTTCTACAAGATCAAGTCATTAGCCACTGCAGTTACTGCCATGAGACAGAACACCCTGAAAGGAATTCAGGACGAAAAACAGGATAAGGCACACTGTGCTTTGGAAAAACAGGCCCCTTAGAAAGTTAGAGATACATCAGGAAAAAACTGCAATGACCCCAGATTCTTGTACCTTCCCATGCCCAGAAAAGCACTAAAATCATTACCTGGGATACCTGTCCCTGGGGACTAGCAGTGGCCTTTGACTGAGATGTATGTGTGCTGGACTGAAAGTAGCGCTCTGGCCAAAACCACTTGCACCCTGGCTCCTCCCTTTCCTCTTGGGAGCATTTCCTCAGAGTTCCTGAAAGGCTCTTTTCCTGGCGATAGCCCCAGTGCGGTCCCTGAGCAAGACACAGCTCTTAGGTTGGCTGTTTTTATTTCAGGAGACAGAAGGTAATTTAAATTAATGATGCTCCTCATTCTGTCCTTTCAGTGCTCCTGGTCTGTATTTCCTTCCCTCAGACAGGCTTAGATCCTGGAAAAATAGGATGAGAAAACCAAAGGACTTCTACTTTCAGATGCTTCCCCACCTTTCTGCTGTATCCCGAGAGGACAGGCAGCTGAGTTCCTCCCAATCCCCCTATCTGTTCTAAGGCAGGTAACTAAGACCATTTGGGCACAAGACCATGTGATGTAGATCATTTAGGAGGCTCCTTTCTTCCCTATTAAGGATCTTTACCAGCATGCACCTCTGAAAAGGGCATTGTTTTTAAGGCAGAAAACACTCATTGGAAATACAGTTCACCCAGTTGGCCTATTATATGCTATAGTATTTTTTTATAGGGAAACAGGCAAAGAATACCTATAATCACCTGAAATGCTCACCAAGCAATAAAATAAAACTTCCACTATCTTTCTGATTGAAACTGTATTTTTGTAAAATTGTACAGCCCATGCAACCTGTGAGGACAAATACAAACTATGAATAAGGGGCTTAATTCTCCTCCATTAAATAATGAGAGAGGTTTCCACCTCCACCCTTTGCTCAGAGCAATTATTTTAGGAAACTTGTCATTAACTACTTTCTCCTCTTGTTTGAAATGTGTATAAATCTTTCTGATAGGACTTTTCTCAGCTTTGTGACCCAGGAGTGTCCTTCTCAAGGACCTGGGGACTATCTCTTTGAAAGAAAACCAGGAAGGGAGAGGGAGCCCATCTCCCAGGCTCTGTGGGGCTGAGCTTCTGTAGGCTCCTGGCCCCAACCTGCAAACCTACCTCTCGTCACAAAGACAGGAGCGGTTCGTCCTTCCTCTGAACGAAGCTGATTAGCTACCACAGACGGTCCCCACAATTCACAGGTGAACTCAGGACGGCTGTGTATATGTATAGTACACGCTGCTGCCAGGTCTTGCTGAGGCCTAGTCAGTGCTCATCTTGAGAACATTCATGGAAGGGGTTCTAGCTGCCTGACCACGTAAAAGGGTGAGATTTTCTTCTGTCTTTGCCTCTCTTGGCGAATTCCCTGTGGTGTGCACCACATTCTGATTTAACGCTTATTTGATAACAAAACTGCTTTCTTTCTCTTCTTCCTTTGTGGAGAGGTTTTCTGAGCTGGGAGGAGATTTGGGTTTTAAGTATATTTCCCAAATGAACCTCAAATCCTTTGTGGAATAGGTGAAATACAGAAACATAAGCTACTATACATAAACAATGACTATATCTACGTACACTCAGATATTCTTTGAAAGAGTCAAAATCATATTTCTTATTGCTAATTTCATTTTTATCTACTGCAATGAAAACTACGTTAAATTTTTACAGCATATGCTATTTGTTAAATTTCCACTGGCTATATCATCTATTCTCTATGCTACAAAAAAATTCTATAGTAATTTATTGACAAATAAAAGTGTGGAGCAAATGTATTACATATTTGACACTAATGGAACGATTATTCCCTTTTCACCACACAAACTCAGCCCAGGAACTCCACCATCTGAATTCTAGGGTTTCCAGGAGTTTACCCTTGTTAATTACATTCACAAATTGTGCCCGCATCTGTGCCTTTAATATAGATTTAGAAAAACACAGCTCTATTATAAATCTCAAAACATGACTTATTTTCTTTGTGTAAAATGCTACGAGCAAAGGAGAAATACTTTCAAAATGATGGAGTTAATTCATCCATTTGTTCATTTATTTTAAAATATGTATAAAGGTTACTAGGCATTAGGAATAACAAGAGGAAATGTCTCCTGTCCTCAGAGTGACCACAGTTCCTTGGGGGCAAAGGAAACCTCTAAAGTGTCAACTAAAATTGATGTGATCTATGGGAAGTAGAGGAAGAAACCAGCCTGGTTAAGTGAGGGAAGCCTGTGCAATTTCAGATAGAATTGTAAAGTGATCCTAATAGTATGAAGCGGTTTTACTTGAATAAAACAGAAGGACGACCCTCTCTGTTAAAATTCTAGTTTTACAATACAAACAGAAAGGTAAACGAGGTTATTTATAGTAGTGCTCCGAAGGACAGCCTTATTCCGAGTGTTCCATACTGACTTGCACTTCAACTCCTGTCTTCAAGGCTCTCTGGGGAGGGGGGTGCTCACCGTGCCCGGGGGATGCCCCCAGATGTGGGACCACCCAGCTCCTCCATCTTCCTTGGGAAAGCCTGGCCTTCACCTCAGAATCGCACACTGTTCAGAGACTTTGTGCTCATTAACTTCTTAATCTGGTCCATTCTAATAATGCAAAGCTGCTTTACTTAATTACTATTCTGAAAGTCCAGTTAAGAATTTAATCATTTCTAATCAAATCACTTAAATACTAGTGGGACTAACCATGGTGCAGCACTTAGGAATTACTTGGTCTCTCTCTGTAGGAATATTATTTAGTCAGAATTGGACATGTCCTTTCTCTCAGCCAGTCCTCCTCTTAAACGACAATGGTTTTAAAATTCCAATTTTATGAGGTAGTTTACCACTCTGCACTGGCATTATAAGAGTCATTTTCTAAATTAAGTGTCTGAGGTCTTTTCCATGCCTCTCAACTCAGAGACTCAGAGTTAGAGCTTATGGGTAGATGTAAGATTGTATACTGGATATTTCGGAGAGACAGTCCTCCAAGATTTCTATTAAAGCGCACCTGTTTCTTTTGACAACTGGAATTGCCCTCCTCTACTTCTGACAAGTACTACACCCTATTAATTTTATATATTTAAAAAAAATTTTTTTCCTATACTGAATGTTAGCTGGAAGGTAGGAAACTTGCTCGTGATTTAGGAAAAGGAGACATTCTAGTCCTATTCAGTGCTCTATAACATGTCCTAAAATTTCCATCTCTTTATCTATCTGCCTTTCTATCTACCTACCTATTTATCTATTTTTTTCCTTTTCCTCCTTCTCCTCTTCCTCCTTCTTGTCTCTTTCTCTCTCTCTGTCTCTCTCTCTGTCTCGCTCTCTCTCTGTCTCTCTCTGTCTCTGTCTCTGTCTCTCTCTCTCTCACACACACACACACACACACACTCCTCATGTATATCTGGGGAAGATGCTGATGATATTGCTATTCTTTAGAATCCTTAAGTCTGTAGAGATGTCAATCTTTAAAAGACAATGTGTGATCTCTTCTTTTAGAACCTGTTACCCTTCTGGGAAAACAAGATACTTGCTGTTTACCAGCGATGAGATGTCCCAGAAGCTACTAAAACCTAACTACTGTATTTTTTCTTGAGAAATTTCATCATCAACACAATTTCTAATTCAAACCCTGTAAGTTGTCCTCCATTTTATATTACAAAAATGTTCAAAGCCAATAAATTGAAGTCACAAGTGCTCCACTCTCAGAGTTATTAAACATAAAAACTCTTTTATGTCCCCGAAGAGTCTGCTGAATTCATTGTACTAAGTACTTGCTTGCATTCCTGGAAATTAAGGGCAAAATTGTGTGAATTGGTGGGTGTGGATTTATGTGTCTAAGTCCATTTATCTGGTAGAAAACTGATCCTGTCTTTATTTAAAATCTTAATATCTTGTTCATCATGTATTTTGCATCACTTTTGAGTTTTTAAAATATTGCATTAAATATTTTTCACCTCGATGACTGAATTTTTTTGGTGCACCCCTAAATTTTGTATCCAATGTAACAGCCTCACTTGCCACCCTGTCCCAGTCCTGGCAACACAACCTGACGTTAGTTTAAGCTCTGAAGTGATTGAGGACTTCACTCTTCTTTTTCTTTTTCTTTGTTTTTTTACATAGTAAGTAGTGTTAAGGGTAAGAACAAGATAAATCGCCACTAACAGAGAAGTATCTGTAGAGACATAAAATGTGTCCTTCCTTTTATGTGCAAAATATCCAAACCCTGGTTTATTCTGAGCCATCTCAGTTTTTTGGTGTAGATTTAAGTTTAACCACATTAAAAATATTGATAAAAAGTAGCAGATTGTGATAAAATATAAATGAAGCGAGTCAGCGCATTAAGGGCATAGTCCAGCTTTATCGCACACTATCCACATGATCCCAACGCCTTTAAACCTCAGCCATGCCGTCCCCTTGTGGGGACAACACATATCAATTCTGTGAAGAAGCTTTTCATTCAGGATAAAATAAAAGCAAGCGTAATGAGGTAGAAAGTGTGGACTAGGTTATATTTAAGAAGAGAATATGCGTACGTTACAATCTGTGATGTACGAAGTTCTATAGGTATTAGTCGTTAGTTTTTCAGTTTTCACACCAGAGGTAAAACCTGGAGGCGTGGCTGTGCCCCCGTCAGGGGTGTGGGGTGTGGACTCTACTCTCTGAATTACTCCAAGCTCACTCAGCCTGGCCACCCAAGGATCCCCGCATGAGACCACCTGCTTGCTTTTTGTTTCTTGTCTCCATGGCTCAGTGCTTTACTGCCAGAGAGACATGTGATTCCTCCTTTTCTTCTTCTGCTTCACGGAGACAACTGCCAGTGACAGAAACCCAGGAAAACTTAGCACAAAGTAAAAAACCGAGTCTAAAACTCCCAGAGGGGAACTTTTTAAAAGGCCGTTAAGTTTCCTAAATGATGACATAAGTGTGAAAAACCTCATAGGTTGGTGCTTTCCGTTTCCTGACATGTAATAATAATAATAATGATCACAGCCAGTGAACGACACCGACAAATGACACTGCGGTCGTCTCTCTTAGTTCTAAGCTCATTCACATGTATCGTCTCAACTTTGTCCTCACAACGAATTTGTCAGATTTCCATCTCAACGTCCTCATGCGAGTGAGGATAAAGTCAAAAAACTTACAGAGAGGCTGTGACTTAACTCGAGATCACCAAAAAGAAATCTGAATTTAAGTTCCCTGTATCTTAGTCCTTTTCTAGTCCAACCACGCCTCGCTGTTTTACTTTAAAATACGTTCATTTAAGTAACTGCTTCACTAAAATCAAACGTTACAATACTAGGAACCTTTGTAGGACAGGTTAGACATTGCTCTGAACACTTACCTACGTTATGGTTTGGTCTGACCATCACAAATTCCGTGCACAGCGGGCATCGTTCTGGAGGTGTAACTTGCACACACCTGACATTAGCGTCAGGGGTACACGGTAATGACTCGACGTCTGTATACACTGTGAAATCACCACCAGAATAAGCCTAGTTAACGTCTGTCACGACACGCAGGTGCACTTTTCTTCCTGCGGTGAGACCGTTTTTCACTCGGTGTTACTGAGAAGTAACTGACCTCCGCCACTGCGTTAAGTCTACGGTGTGTGCAGCACGATGGTTTGATTTAATGGTGAGAACCTCTCCGCAGAGTTCAAATACTACGCAGCACAGTACTGCTACCCGTGGTCACTGTGCGGGACATCACATCCCAGGGCTTATTTCTGTCACAACTAGAAGTCTGCACCTTCTGACCCCTTTTCCCCCATCTCCTCCACGCCCCGCCCCCGGCGACCACCACTCCGTTCTCTGCGTCTAGGAGCTGGTTTTCTGTCTGTGGCCTGGATCCCACGGAGAAGAGGGGCCGTGTGCTGTTTGTCCTCGTCTGGCTACTTTCACCCACCCTACAGCCCTCCAGGTCCATCCGCCATCACAAGATGGCGGCACGCCCTCCTTTTTCACGGCCGAGTGGTACCCATCGTGCGCGCGTGAGCGCCCCTCCTCTGTACCCGCTCTGCTCACAGACACGCAGGGGCCCCCGCCGCGGCTACTGTGAAGAGCGCTGCGGAGACCGCGCAGCTGCAGACCCCTGGCTGAGTCGGTGCTGACCCTGAGGCTTTGCCCAGCCCTGTCGGTGGCCCCAGGGGCACAGTCTCGTGAGCACCAGACTCCGGCTGACCCTCAGGCGGCAGCTTTTCACGGAGGCAAATGTAGGCAGTCCTGTGGGACCTCAAGCCTCAGCCCTTTAAGACACCAGGGCCCGGCCGTGTACCCCGGCAGCAGTTAAAACTGGGGCCACAGCCTCTGACGTAAAACCGGGATCAGCGACATAAATCCGGGATCACTGACAGAAAACCGGGGTCACTGACGTAAAGCTGGGCCCCCAGATGTAAAGCCCGGGCCTCAGCCGTAAAGCGGGGGCCACAGACGTAAAACTGGGGTCACTGACGTAAAACCGGGGCCTCAGACGTAAAACCAGGGCCTCGGACGTGAAGCCGGGGTGCAGACGCCTGTCAAGCCCAGGCGGAGTCCCTGGCGCGCTGGGCGGCGCGGGCGGCGCAAGTGGACCGTCTCTGACCCCGAGAACACGAGGCCGCCCGCCCTGTGCGCCTCAGGCCACCACCCCGCCCCTCCGGCGGCTCCGGGGCCCCATCGCCGCGCAGCAGCCGGCAGGTGAGTCCCCAGGCCAATGAGAGCGGCTCCCGGGGCTCTTGTGGGCCCGGCCCTGGCGGTTCTCAGAGCCAGGGGTTCTGGGGCTGGACGCGGGAGGAGGTCTTAGAAGCCGGGGTGCCGCGTGTGGGGTTCAAACCCTGCTCTTCAGGGAGCAGCCCAGGGTTACGGCGAGCCCGCGTCCCAGAGTAGGCAGCGCTCAGCCGGGTTTCCGGGGTTTTCAGAGGAAGTGGTTCCAAGTGTAGCTGTAGAGCCCGTATTTGCGGGGTGCGGGGGAGCGAGTTCAGCATCCTCCTCGGTCCCCATCCTGAACGTGAACCCCGTGGTTCCCATTTCCCCGACTTTACAGATCAGGAAACCAAAGCCCAGAGAAATTACGATTTTTGCTGTCTTCCTTCGCATATTGCCTATTAATTTCTCATTGCTTCTGTAACAAACTACCACAAATTCAGTGGCTTAAAACAACGTAAATTTATTATCCTACAGTTTTAGGGATCAGAAGTCGGGAGTCAGGGTGCTGGCAGGACTTTGTTCCCTCGGGAAGCTTCAGAGAGCGTGCGCAGACTTCCTTGCCTTTTCCGCCCCTGGAGCCACCCTGCATTCCTTATCTCGTGCCCCTTGCCCTGTCTTCCCCACACTGCGTCTCTCTGACAGTCCTCTTCTGTAGTCGGATCTCCCTTTGCCCTGAAGGACAGTTGCCATTCTGCTGGGTCTGCCTGGCTAATCCAGGGCTCTGCCATCTCAATAGCCTTAACTGAATCACATCTTCACTTTTACCACGTAACATATTGTATTCACAGGTTCCAGGGATTTGGATGTCTGTGTCTTTGGGGGGCCATTACTTCGCCTGCCACGTGGTGAGTACTACATTTAAGCAAACTGCTTTCTAATATCATTATGCTATACTAATAAATAAATTGTTAATTTAATATTCTAAAATTAGAGTCACATATGTTTCCGCTTACTAAAGTGGCAAATGGTATTTTACCTTGGAAGATACAGTTGCAAGGAAATATTTCAGTTTCTCATATAATTAGACTATTTTCCTTGGAAATCAAATCAGGATTTGCCAGTTGTTGAAATGGGCTATCACCAGAACCGTTTAATTTCTCAATAATTTAAAATTATGTGGCGAACTAACATGTGCTTAAAGATCCTGAGTCTGATTAAACAATTTGTTACGATCCCTTTTCTCACGCTTTCCTGAGGATACAGATAGATGGTCAGTTATTTTCTGCAGCATCTCTCCTCTGATAAGGGATATATTTGGGAAACATCTCTTAGGATTAATGTTGAAAGTGTTGCTTATTTATTCTAAGTATTCTGCACCTATTTCTAACAAAACACTTTCCTTTGGATTCTGTGTCAGTTTTATCTTGTTCAGTGTACTTGAAAATTGCCAGGTAAGTCCAGCAACTTCGTCAGCCTTCATCCTCCTCCTTAAGAGTAACAAAAGGAAGGATTCTTACTTAATTTGGGGAGTACCCTTCGGGGAATTTCGTTGACTAGGATATTATGTAAGTGGGTGAAAGATATTACATGAAGATTGGCCATTGCCCAACTGTAGAAAATAAGTTCATTGTAAGACTGCCTTAAGGCCTTCACAAGAAAACTACTAGGTACCTATAACCATAGAGTGTGAGTCATGTCAGAGAATCTCATAGCTGAGATTCGTTTGTTTGGTTTTTTTCCTTGAAATCTGCACTCCCTACCCCCAGAATGAAGTCTGTACTTGTCGGTGAGGCATCCAGGGTCGTTCTCAGTAGGTTTTCAAAATATATTGGATTTAGGAGTCAAATCACTTGCCTCCTCCCCATGCCCCCAGCACCCCTCACCCCTGCTCCAGGGCCTTCATTTATAGGTAATAATGCTTAGGAAGCAATAAGCATGCCAGTTACCTTTTGCACTGTGTCACAGGTGGTTTGTCTAATTGATTCTTTCTACATCATTAGATACAGGCTAACCATGTCTTGTGTTTATTTACTGTGTCTATTATGTTATATGGGTTTTGTTTGTTTGTATCTCTATGTGGTCTATTTCTTTGCTCCCTTGTATGAATTTATTTCGCTGTCTTGAGTGTTAGGAGGTCTCCAAACACAGCCTTCACACAGTTCTGCCCCTCTTCTTGTACAGAGACCACTCCTTCCGCCAGTAGAGCTTGTGTTCCTTCCCCTGGCAATGTGGCTGAGTTTTAAACCAGTGATTGGGGGTGGATTCTTACGCAGCAATATATAACCCAAAATTTCAGGAATATTTATATGGACCTTTATATGTTTATAATGTCCTTATTCTCATTTTTCCTTTCTTAGTTTTTTACTAATTTATTTATTAACTTTAATTTTTTGACTCCCACCTATTATAATCCCCCCCAAGACACTATTTCCTCTCTGTCTTTCTGTTGATGATTCTTTTCATTTACAGTTGTGTTATTTCTAAATTGTAAGAACACTTAAGATTATTATACTTTTTTTCTATCCTCATTACACTTTTCTTCAGTTATATTTTTAATTTAAATATGTTTAGTCCTTGACTAGTTCCTTAACCGGGCCGGTTTTCACCTAATCATCCCATTTCTTGCTGTGTGTAGGACAAATCAGCATTCAACTTCTGACAAAAATTCGCAGGTATCCTTGACACCACTGATTCAGTAACACATAATATATTCTATTTTTTTTGCAGAATACCTGGTGATGAATCATACAATGAGTAATCACAGGTGTTCGACACCTTACGTTTTCAAAGACATTTTATACATTTTTCTAAGACTTTTTATGTTCTGCATATATTTTCACCACCATCTTTTGTAATACACAGATTCAACTTCACATTGTACTGAATCAGTGTTTCCTCAACTTCTTTGAAAATATTGTCAATTGTAGTTATAAAATAGACTCTTCATTAATGCTACTTTTTCAGTCATTTCAACCTTGGCATTGACTCCTGGAATAAACAACAAGGTAGTGTTGGTAATATCCATTGACTCATAAAGGGCCAAGAAAGGTCACTTGAAATTATTTGTCTTGGTTTTTATTGACTAATGATAATACTTCCAGTATCATTAGCTCATCAAACAACTGTTCTCACTAAAAGACTAATAGTCTTTAAAAAGACCACTTTAAACACATTTCTTCAACGGCTGCAACCAAACATAATTATCAATAATTCAACATGGAAACACTGCTTTCCCTGCTTGACTGGCAAAAGAATCACTCAGAAAATTACTAAGTTTTCTGAATGCTGCTTTTCTGTGAGGTGGAAAGAGTGGGTTGAATGTATAATCTGGTATATCTGGTGTATAGTGTATTATTTTAGCCCAAGTATAGTGTCATTACATAATAAACACAATGTTTACCATCTATTTTAATAAGAAAATAATGCATACTCCATAATGCCTTAAAATTATGAGACTCAAAGTTTACTTTTTTCATCTTTTCTTCTTTTGACCTAATGGGACCTTTAGTTTCCCCATTATGTGATGATCTTGTTTGTCACTTTTCAGAGCTCTGTATTGTGTTTTTCACTTTCTTCATGTGCTCTGTTTCTAAGGATTTTTATTTATTTGCCATCACTCATGAGCTGAGAGCATGCACTCATTCTCTGCTTCTCTTTTCCGTTCAGTATATGTTGTGATATCGATATCAACTCTGCTGATTTCAAAATACATATTTCCCTATGTAAATGTGATTTGAAGTTTGCAGTACTATGGAGATAATCCAGCATTGTTTGACTCTTCATTTCTCTATTATCTTTACATGAATTAGGTTTATTACTCACAGACAGTTGCTTCTCTGAATCAATTATTTTATAAAGTGATACAAAATGGTGATTTTCAAATTTCATCAATTTTCCCCACACTTCTTAGTTGGCCCTATTTTCTAAGGAAGAGTTTTCTATCACGAAACACAGCTATTTGTTTTTGAAATACTATTCCTATTGAAAATCAGGATAAAATTTTACTTTTTCCTTGCTTCTCCAGCCCCTTCAGCATAAGAAAGTGATCTGACAATCATTCAACCTCTTTGATTATGTTTAGTTCTTTTATGTGCGACTTTCTTAAATCACTTGATTCGTCTGGGACTGGTAGATATTGTGTCTCCTTCTGTTGTTTTGACCACCCTCAAAACTTTGTGTTTTCTCTAGTTTTTGCTTCAAGGAAGTTGTGTCTTTCATTTGTGGCACAGGGAGCATTAACCTTTTGTATGTGCTTTGCATACTTTAGATTTTTAAATGTCTCTCTTTGGTCTGGATCTGCCTTGGCTTGTATCAAAATCATATTCCTTGCATTGGTTTTTGTTTGCCTTTGTCTCGTCTTTTCACCTTTTTTAAATCACTTTGCTTAAGTGCAGAGAATATTGAGTGGAATTTTGTCAATGATAAAAACGAAAAGCCTTTTTTCTTTTATAAACTTATATTCATTGTTGTGGCAAATATTTAAAATACAGGTTTTCTTGCTTCAGATGCGTGTGTGCGCATGTGTGTGTAAACTGTTGTGATGCGTCCATCTCCGTGTTACTGGTGCCAAGGAGAGTCTAGTATTAGGTTCGTACCTGACAAACACTTGGTGAGCAGAGGAGTGGATGTTTAGGATCATGCATTTTCATCTCAGGTGAACCCGAGCCTTGCCACTTCCTAGCTATACAATCTTGAGAAAGTCATGGAGTCTTTTTTTTTTAATTCATCTGATAAATTGAGATATTACCACCTGCTTTACAGTGTTGTTGAAAAAGTTGCCTGCAGTCCTGCTTATAAAATCACGGTGCTGGCACATTTGAAGTGATCAAGAGACGAGATACACAAGTTTGCTCACATCCTGCCGTGTCAGGTCCCAAAACCAATGCTGCTGGGATCCAACCCATGTTTTGCTTTAAGTGAAATTCCTTGACGTACCTAAGCCTTTTAATTTCTTCAAAGAAAACCACGGTACACGGTTAATTCAAAGTTTACTTTTAAAACATTTGAATGAATGAAGTCTTCCACCTGAAAAGTGAATGGAATATTTGATCTTTGATAGAGATACCCCTGAGGCATGTAGAGGAGAGAAAATGTATTAATCCTTTCTTTCTCAGGTAGATTAAATTCTTACTATGACTACAAAGCTCTTACCCTATTGAGTTATCCACTGCAGTGTGTAGTTTGGAGGAGACCCATCTGAAGAGAGTTTTTCAATTATAACCTAACCGGGGAATTTTTTTTACAGCAGGATTAAAATAGATGGGAGAGGTGACATAATAAAGAATGACTGAGAGTTTCTGCAGGTAGAATAGTCAGAGGACATTGTCCAGAAGTGCCTGAGTGATGGGAAGAATGAACTAGACCCCAGGGAAACACGCGTTCCAGGCAAAGGGAGGAGCACACGTAAATGTGTGATGTGGAAACAGACTTCTGTTCAGAGTACAAACTAGCTTACGTGCCTGGGAGTGTAGTGAGTAAAAGAGGAGAGGATTTCAAGATAAGGTCAGATTTTATTTACTTATTTTTATTGTTTTCACTTTTAATCCAGGCCAGGAAAGTTGATTTTTATCTTAAGCCTTTGGAGTATTTTAAACAGAGTAGTGACACTGTCACCTTTAAATGCTTTTTAGAAGATCACTCTGGCTCCTTGTGTGGAGAAAGCATTTTAAAGAGGATGTAAAAAGAGGATTTAGGTGACTTTTCCATTCAAGGATTATAAGGATTTGGAGCAGTGTGGGGTTCAAGAAAGTAGACGCATCTGGATGCATTTTGTACGTTAAATGAACGGGAATCAATGGATTGAAAGTGAGGAAACAAAAATCAGAGCTAACTCTAGAATTGGGGGCTTCAGCAATTGAATTGCTAATGGTGACATTTATAGATCTGGAGAAGAAAGGAAATGGTATAGGATTGAGGATGGGTTGGAATTAAGAGTTTGTTTTGAGATCCTGATGTTGAGGTTCCCATTAGACAAGTAGGAGATGTCACATCTGAACTTAAGGGAGTTGTTACCATATACGTGGTATTTAACATTATTAAATTGTGCAGTTCCACTGCAGACATTTGTAAGGTAGAAGGGAAAAGGACCCCAAAGAGGTCCCTAGGAGTTCTATAACATTTAATTATTGAGCCACCAGGCAGAGGCTCTTAAAGGAGATGGAGAAGGAAAAAGGAAAGTCAACCAAAAAACAAGATTCGAAAAGAAAAGAGTGTTTACCCCTGTGGAATGCTGCTCAGACATCGGTCCTGACATGTCATGTCTGCGAGAGCAAAGCAGTAATCGTTGGATTTGAGGACTAGTAGGGGTGCTGACTGGGAGCTTGAGAGGTTTAGTTTAGCTGGGATGGTGAGAAGTAAAGCCAGAATTTGGCAAGTTGAGGAGAGAATATGGAGTTAGGAAAACAGAGACCGAAGATAGCCCATTCAGTATATTTTGATTTGATGGAGAACCAAAGATGTTTTCTCTCGGGAAGAAGCCGTGGTGGTGGTTAGGGCGTGGTTGGACAGTGGCTCTGGTAAGTGTGCTGCAGCACCTCAGCCTTCCACCAAAATTATACAAAGCTCATCCAGAAACACTCTTGGACGTGCCTAGAAGTCATGTTTGATAAGGGCACCCCTGACCAGTCAAGTTGACGTGTAAACTAATCAGATCACACATCTGTTCCTCCACCAATTTTCACTGCCTGCCCTTCCCTTACAAAGCCTAACATATATAAAGCCATTCTTGAATCCACCTTATCTGACACTCAGACTTCCCCAACCACAAAGCTTCCTACTGGCCGTTCAGAGCTTGAAATCTGCAGAGACAGGAGATACAGAACCACTTAAAGCAAGCGGGTCCACCTTTGAGATCCCTGCTGTCAAATTCTTCCTAATAGATCATCCCTCAGTAACTCACACTTGTTCTGGTTCTGACTGAATGGTTAGGAATACTTGAAATCCCTACTCGTTATATCTATCCTTCAAATATTTGAAAACTGCTATCTTACTTTTTGGAGTTAACTTTTTTTCAGTTTTGTATATTACCTTTTAATAATACAAATTCTTGCAAAACTCACTTCAGCTCTACTGTTCTCTAAGTGTATGGGCTTTGCTGTTGCTGATCTCCTCAGAATGTGTGATGTTCATTACAGAATTCGGACAACAGGAAGAGACCAACTGGTACACATATAGTGGTCCATGCCCCCCACCATAATTTCTACAGAAAACTGAAGCCCTAGAAATAGAGGAAATACAGCTTCTGAAAATATTTGTAAGCAATAGACATATTGATTTCTAGAAAGATTTAACATTGCTTTCAGGGTTTAGAAAGCCAATATAAAGTTTTTTAAACTCTATAAATAATATGTTGCGAGAGTTAAAAAGAAATCCTGAAAATTTGTATGCTTTGAGGAGTCTTATATGATATAAATGAAATCAATTCCCGACCAGGCTGGGTTCCACTGCCAGTCATGTTTGCATCCTGCAGTGTCCCCAGAGTGTAGCTCAATCTTTGAGCTGGGAGACCCTGAGCCCTCGGAACTGAGAACTGTGAACAGTGCCAGCGTGTGTGGTGGCACATGAAGGTTCTGTTGACAAGTAGTTCAGTAGCTATACTTTTGTACATAATGTAAGAGAATCTGTTTATTAAATATATATATATATATATTTCTGTGTCAGACAACATTTTGAGAATAATGAAAATATGTTAGGCAGGCAAAGGAACGTAAGGAACAGACTTGTATCTATATCTATAATACAAGTATGGCCCAGGAGGACATATGACCAGGCACTGGAACTGCTCTAGATGTTATGCTTTAGGACATATTTTTCTTGGCATGGGAGTGAAAGCTGTGCTAGGTAATACTTAATTCTGACTCATCTTTGCAGTAACTGGAAGATTACTAAGAAGATGTCCATGGGCGCAAACTTCAGACAAGCGTGTAGGTGAAACCAGTGACTAACGTGTATAAGTGCACGTGTGGCTGAGAACGCGAGTGGTCTGCATTGGGAGGATTATAGATCTGTAAGAGCTTTGACAGCACAAAACAGTTTCTTCTGGGAATAAGCAGTGGGAAAAGTCCCGTAGTTTATGCTTTTAAAGAATATAGTTAATGCAAGGGAAATGAGAAGGAACATTAGAAAAATATTTATGTTCCATTTATATCAAATCTACCAATCATTATTGAGTATAATTTTTGCAGGTCAAATGTTGTATGTATGTATTTTGGAAACACATAGAAGGTTCATTCTGCTGCCTATGGAGTCATCTTAACAAATTGCATGTAGAACTTTAGCAGGAATATTGTACTAAATTGTTAAAGTGGGCAATTCAGTGAAAAAGAATGTGACCTAATTAACATATTGAGGGATCCTCAACCTTACTAAAACTTACAGAATCGATAACTTAAACAACAATAAAATATCACTTCTGGAGTATTCAATTTTTAAATATGAAAAGGTAATATCCTTACTGGAAAGTTGCAGTGAGATGGTCTCTCTTCTACAATCTTAATGGAAGTATAAATTGATACTACACTTTAGAAAGCATTTTGGTAATGTCTAGTAAAATTGTAAATATTATGTGTTTTATAACCTGGCATTTTTGTTTTTAGCAATTTATACTCTAGAAATATTTCCTCAAGTCTAAAAAAACATATACAAGAAGGTAGCACTCTTTATATTAGCGACATATTATGAGTAACTCATCAAATATAATAAATTACTGCATATTTTTATAAGAAACTACTATACTACGCTTAAAAAGAATGATGGAGAGTTGTATTTCTTAACATGGAATATTGTGCAAGCAGAATAGCCAAAAGAAAGTGACATTTTGCCATACGTGAGACAAAAATTTTAGAATAGCTAAAATAAAACGTCAGTTTTATATAAGGCATAATTTACTTTTTATAAAAATACTATATACATTTGTATATATAGAAGGAAAAATCAAAGAAATATTCAAAATGTTAGGCAGTAGTAATTTATTAGGTACCGCACCAATTTGGGAGACTTTCGCTCTTGTAATACATGATTGGATTTTGTAATGCTTGAATTTGGATGGTTTTTATACACTCTAATCAGGAAAAATGTAACAATGTTAGAAAACAATAGGAATTAATGTAAGACTAAATTAGTATATTCTTATTTCTATTCAAGTTACTTCTGGGACAGTGTTCACAACCCTCTGGCTGGTCTGGTGATTCTTCTCCTTCTAATCTCATCTCTCACTTTTTCGTCCATGAATCTTGGTATTTAGTCAGGCTGCTCTGACCTACTCTGTGTTTAAAAAATCTGATTTGCACAAGCTCCCATCCTTATTTCCGTAGGTGCCAGGCTTTCCTTAACACGTGGTATTGACTGAAGGACCAAGGGTGACATAACACTCATCGACATTTGTCCACTCAAATACATTAGAATTACAACAACCAAACCAATTTCACAGGCCAGTGTGTGCTCAGATCCGTATCTGCTTTGCTGAAAAGTCAAAATACTGTCGAGTTTCTATGCTTCCCCAAACTGGGAAACTAAAGACTTTCTTTTTGTTTATTTTTCATACCACCATTCTTGGTTCATAGTTGGTATTCCATGTAACAGATTTATCTTAGAGGTTCCAAATCGAAAAGTCAATGGAGAGGGAGGAGAGATATAGAAAGAAGCTACTATTTCTCATTTTGTAATTTAATAAAATATGAGAACAGAATTTCAGTTTTTACTTTGACACTTTACAGAGCTTTGGGAATAACTGCTCTCTACTTCTGCTCTTGGCAAGCAGCCCTACAATGTCCCTGGGCTACCCTATGGCTGCCACAAACAACACTGCTTGCAAAGATCATATCCACCTTACATCTGGCTCTTCTTTTTGTTCCTGAAAGCTTGTATTCCTGATTTGATATCCCAAATACACTCTCTGTCTCTAGAGATTATTATCATTATCATTATTGCTAAGTTTCTGACATGTCACTTTGCCATCTAGACTTTGTTTTGTGAAGAGAAATGTGGGAAATCAAACACTCCAACCAACAGAGACACTTAATTATCAAGTGCATCTGGAAACTTCACTGAGGTAGATCATATTTTGGACCACACAGTAAATTTCAATAAACGTAAAGGTTTTAAGTCATTCAAATTATGTTTTCTGATTACAGCAGAATCAAATCAGTATCCAGTAATTTGTAAAATATGCCAGAATTTGAAATTAGACAATAAACTCCTCAACAATACCTGGGTCAAAAGAAATCACATGACAAATTAGAATATGTTTTGAATTTAACAGAAATGAGCAACAATGTATGAAAATTTGTGTGATGCATTTAAAGCAGTACAGGAGGAAATGTACAGCTTTAATTTTGTTTTTTTAATGAGAAAAGAAGGTCTCACACTAATGAGCTCAGCTTCCTCCAGGAGAAACTGGGGAAGGAATAACACATTAAATCAAAACCTGGCAGAAGAAAGTAAGTGACAAAGGTAATATAAGAAATCAATGAAAATGAAAACAGAAAACCACCAGAGGAAATCAATATGCCAAAATCAGGTTTCCTGGAAAGATCAATAAAAATGATAAACTTCTAATCAGAATGGTCAAGAATAAAAGAGAGAAGACACGAATTACCAATAGCAAGAAAGAAAGATACTATACCACTAATGATTCTGCAGATGCTAAGAAGACACAATAAAAATGTTATGCCAGTGAATTAGATAACATAGGTAAGGTAAAAATAATCCTGAAAAATTACCCAGTCAATCAAGGGAAAAAAAGATGACTTGAGGAACTCTGCCCATTGGAGACATGGATTTCATAGTTTAAAAAGATTTCCACAAAAATGATACCAGGCACAGAGAGTTATACTATTGTATTATACCTAACATTTAGGAACGGAAAAATAATAATACCACCAATCCTAACAAATTATTCCAAAACCTAGAAAGGACAAGGGGACGCTTCTAAACTCAGTTTAAGACCCTCGCCTAATCTGTATTGAAATGTGAAAAGAGACATTTCAAGAAAAGAAATTATCTTTATAAACATAGATATGGATTTGAAATATGGATCAAGGGGCAATAGTGGTTGAATATTAGCTTTCCATAGGTCCCTAGTTCTGAATTAGTTTAGCAGTTTCTCCCCTCTTTCCACTAACACTTAACAGCAACCACAGCATGAGTGTAGAAACAGATAGTGTGCTGGATGTAATTTGGGGTTAGCCATTCGCACATCAACGTAAAAGAAATGTGTGTGTTTGTGTGTGTGTGTGTGTGTGTCCTTAAAGCATACACTGGCCTCTCTCTGCCCTTCAGTAACTCCATCCTCTGGAAGGTGGAGTGAGTTAGCTGATGGATGCTTTTGGTAAGAATCACTGAGCGGGTACAGGTTGGCTTCATCCTTCCTCCATCGGGAACCATCTTGTCCACAGAAAGCTCGTGCTCTCGTCTGCAACCGCAAGCTGTATGTACATTGCAGAGAAGTCCACAGCTTTTGGAGGAAGCTTACCCTGGTCCAGCACACTGGAAGTAGCGATAAGCCTGCAAACTTGGAATTCAGCCTGCAAACTCAGAATTTAGCACGGACATCTTTCTAACAGAAGTAACTAAGCCACAATTAATGATGATGTTGATTTGGGCACTTCTATATTTATGTGTTTTATTTTACAGTTTGTTCTGTAACAGTAACAGGTTCGTGAAGAACAGTCTAACTCCTAGGGACCCCTCAGAGACCTCGGCGAATGCTGATAGCAGGAGTGATTTGGGACTAAGGAAGTTTATGGAAGAGTCAGGTGGGTGGAGTGTTTATGAGTGATGTTTCCTCAAGAATAAGGAAGATGAGAAATGCTGCCAAGCATGAAATAAAGATACCAGAATCTCGAGGGGGACGTGCTAAGAAGATTCTGCTACAAAGTGTGTGTGGGGGGAGTGGGAGTTGAAAAGCACGACCTTGGAGTTGATGTTTGAGAAGAATAGAGGACTCAGAATCGGATGTTAATAAACACAAGAGATCCAGGGCTCTGAATAAGGTTCTCTCTCAGAAAATAGTAAAATAATGCCAATAGGTGAGTGAAGTTTTATGTCAGTTCTAAAATGGAATTATCTCCTTGGGACCTTGGCATTAACCTTTCAAAGAAAAATACACGGTTATTGTTCACAGCATTATTTCCATTCTATACTTACTTTTCACAGCTTTGGGACTTTTTTGGTAGCCGGGGAAATGAATTTAAACAATTTTTCTTCCGTTTTGCTTTTATCTTATTTTGAAAACTGGCTGTGTGTTTATGGCTTAGACTTTCAATCTGTCATTTCTCTTCTAAAATTTGTGCGGTGACACTGATGCCAGGTATCAAATCCAGCCATCTCTAAAATGCCACTGTTCAAACCAGCCGTCTCAACACATGAGCCATAAGACTTTATTACTCTGGGGGATTAAAAAATATCCTAGAGTCTTGGTGGGGCTTTTGAGGCCTTGCCATGAATTTGTAGTGATAGCCAAAACAAAGCGGGGAAATTTCTGAAGAGTGGCACTTTAAAAAGTCTTTTCCTTGCTCTGCTCCATTTTGGATAGGCAATGAAATGTTTTCTGGGATGCCTTTTTCCTGATCTTAATGGAAAACCTTTCAGTGTTTTGTTGTGGAATATGATATCAGCTGTAGGTTTTTCATATATGACCTTTGTTACGTTGAGGTAATTACTCTCTATTCCTACTTTCTTGAGAGTTTTTATCATGAAATGGTATTGAATTCTGCCAGATGCTTTTTCTGCATCTATTGAGATAATCATATGACTTTCATCTTCCATTCTGTTAATGTGGTTTGTCATATTAATTGATTTTCATATGTTGAGATATCCTTGCATCTCAGGGGTAAATCCCCTATATCATGGTGTAGGATCCTTTTAATGTGTTGTTGAATTCAGTTTGCTAGTGCTGTGTTGAGAACTTGTGCATCTATGTTCATCAAGGATATTGCCTGTAGTTTTCTTTTCTCGTGGTGTCTGACTTTGGTATCAGGGTAAGGTTGGCCTCATAAAATGAGTTTGGAAGTGTTCCCTTCTTCAATTTTTTGGAATAGTTGTGGAGTTCATTCTTCTTTAAATATATGATGGAATTCATATATATATACATGAAAAATGTCACAATATGTTATCTGAGTTCTGGGGAAACTTTGGATAGTCTAATCAAATTTCCAAGACCTCTTTAAAAACAGCTTGCCGAATGTAAGATCAAGCTTCTGGCATCATCCAGACTTGGTCTTGAGCAAATTATTAATAATTGAAGATAGAAATGTGTGGGATTAAAAGTAAAACTTTCTGGAAACAGAGTATCTGAAAGGCATCTGCAGTTATTTGAAAGCAGCCTAACATCCCACAGTGCGTGCTGAGCTGTGCTGACCACGGGCACCAAGTCTGAGCAGTAACAGAGGGCAGCATGAATAAGATACCAGCCACCTGCCAGCTATGTAGTGAAAACAAGTGAAGGCTGCTGTGGGGATTTAGCAGAAGTCACTCAGCACTGAAAGAGTTCCGGGCTTCAGTGTGTGCTTCACATTAAACTGTGTGCCAAAGAAGACTCTTAATCCGTAAGATCAGCCAAGTAAGAATAAAATGAAATTGTCAATAGGATGCTGAATACACGAACACATTACTACATGTCGGATATGTAAGTAGAATCCAAAGGAATATATTGTATAAATCCTCAGAGAAATGACAGTAGAGAACAATGTAAGCAACAGCATATTAAATTAGATTTTAATCTGAGGCTGAATGTCAAGAAAAATATATGATTATCAAATTGAGCCTGATTTTCATAGTTCCTTAAAATTATATATATGTATCAACTTATATATATATTTGTGTAACCAACTTAGCTGAGTTAAATTTATAAATATATATATATAAGTATATATATAAATTTTATTCAGCTAACTTGATTAAATTTTTAAAAGTTGTAGCAGGCTTTGGGAAAATGCTAAAGTTTGAAGTTCAGCACGTTGTTGTATATATAAACCTGAAACAGACATTAAAAGCCCCGATATAGATGTGTATCCCTGTATTAGCTTCTTAACGTGAGACTCAACTGCATTGTAAAATAGGGATTATAATCATTTTTCTCTTTTCCAAAACTGTTCTGAGAAGCAGACATGGTAATATATATTCAAATCCTTGGAAAAGTTCTGTGCAGTTGTAGAGGGTCATTGAAGTAACCCATGACCTTATGTTAAATTACAGTTCTGAAATTTGCCATTTTTTGCCACCCTTTTTTTTTTAATCAAAGTGCTTGGCCCTTCAACAGCACCATGAGCTTTGCGAGGGAGATCCCCGCCCCTATGAAGCCACAGTGATGGGTAAGGTGACCTGAGGCCTTGTCGTCACTGATCAGTTCAGGACCCCTCTCTCCGGGGGATAAAACGGTGGCTTCTTCTGGGACTTACCCCACTGAAGCTGTCAGAGATGCAGTGTCACTGGGCTGAGAGGCTGGGCTTGAAGCTGCCGCTGACCCTTTTCCCTCATGTGAGTAAAACCTGTGTTAAGTTTTAGCCTAACTGGTGCGGCCAAAGCTGACAGCTCGGCACAGGCCTCTGAGTCTGGTTTCTAACTCTGCAAATGAACTGCAGAAAACACTTTCTTGTCTTTTGAGTTGAAAAACAGGATCTTGGAACTTTCAGGTGAGACAGTAGTCTTGAATAGTGTTTTTAATCCTCAAGTGTCCTTTTTTTGAGTGTGAGAAGGCCCAGCCCTGGAAATTTGACATGAACGAGGAAAGGGGAAAAGCTGAAATGAAGACTTACACTGTCCTCAAATTAAATAGACTGGAGGAGGGTATCCCCAGAAAGTTAAAGGCACCGAGGCCTCGTGGTGGTCTGTGAGATGTCAGAAGGAGCCCAAAAGCAGGAGAGACTCCTCCAGGGGATGTTCTGGGAAACTCCACACTTAGAAGTGGTGAGGCAAGGGTAGAGCAGGATCCTGTAGCTCCATGGAAAGTCTTGGGAAAGAATCCACAAAGGCACCCAAGCCTGCTGAGGTCCAGAAGATGTGTCAGGTAGCGTTAACAGCACTGCCCACAGATTCCCAAGAGGAAGGTGGGAGGGTGAGGAGAGGGGTGACATGCCCCGAGGACCCTTCCAGACTTGGTGAAGATGCCCGGTGAATTTTCCCTGCCTAAAAGTCAAGGCTTAACAGCAACCATAGGAATCATGTCATAGGGGGTACAAAACTGTGTGGATATTAAAACTGGTATGCTGGAAATTGTGGAAAGTGTTTATCTTGTTGACTACGTGGCATCTGCTATAAGGCAGAAATAAATGCTATAGAGAGAAGTGTGTGTAGTTATAGAAAGATAAGGTTATATTTTGCATTATATGTGGCTTATAAATTATATATGCTGGGATCCAGAAAGTGTGGTGGTCTGGTATTGCCTTATTTTTTTTAAGTTCTAAAGTTATGTTTTCACTGTGTTTTCTTTAACCTTTAGGCACCAAATTTGAGGCACTTCTAAATTTAAAGAAGAGAACTGAAATAAATACAGTCTTCACCAAGTTTCCAGATATTGTAGTGCCAAGGTTTCATTTTTGTTCATTTCTAACACATTTACTTTGACATTCTTTTGAAGAATCAGTGGAGAAACTGATAATTGATTATGTTAGTTTCCAAGTGCCCTTGTTCTCATCTCAGTACATTAAATGTATCTGAAAGAATGGTTTGCTTAGCGACCCCCTCAAAGAACCAAAAAAAAAAAAAAATGTGTTCGCGTTTTTATGTCTGCCCCATGGTGAGAAGAGGGAGGATGAGGGAGTACCGCCTGCTGACCATGTAGTTCAGTGAATAATAAACTAATAGAGACACAGACTAGTTGAATCAAAATTAAGATGTAAAAAGTGAATTCAATGATGGGAGAGAGCAGGAGAGCGGGAAGTCAGATGGAGTGGGACACAGAGACACTCAGACCAGCACGTGGCACTTCCTGTGTGACCGGGACGGTCAGCACAGAGAAGCCGCGTCAGCCTGGACCCTGGAAAGCTGGGATTCCAGTTTGTTCTTGAAATGATTTGCTAGTTCAGATTTCCCTGTGCATCCTTCCCACGTGCATTTGAGGCTTTTTCTCTTGTTCCTCT
Source organism: Stenella coeruleoalba (assembly GCF_951394435.1). Lineage (NCBI taxonomy): Eukaryota > Metazoa > Chordata > Mammalia > Artiodactyla > Delphinidae > Stenella > Stenella coeruleoalba. The sequence continues at coordinate 26,404,453 of NC_137167.1, read as the reverse complement.
GTGTCCCTGTAAGTGAGAGCTCAGCATACATGTGGCTGTGTTCGTCCTATTAGCATCTGTGTGCCCTCCTTTCCTAGGGGGTCTGGAGGGCCCTTCCCGGGCGGCCCTAAGACTCACGGGTGATTCTCTTGCAACAGTGCTTGTCGGGAGCACTGAGTTCATCAAAGCGGGTAACATTTCTCAGGGTGATAACCCTTCCTCTGTGCTTTGACCCCACGTTCTGTTCTATTCTATTCTCCTGTAATGTAAGCTTCTCATATGATTCTGTTAGAGTTACGTGCATGCTACTCTGAATTCTCCCCCTCCTCCAGCAAGGAGACCTGAGCTGCTGCTGGGGGCAACTCAGGGACGGGCTGCACCTCAACTGGATGCATGTCCAGCAGTGTCCAAGATTAGTCTTTTATATACAAGCACAGAAGAGAATGAATCAGAGACAGAGGCAGAAAGAGGGACCAGGAGACAGAGAGAGATGGAGAGAGATAGACCAGAGATGCAGAGAGACAGAGACAGAGCCTGCACAATAAGCCTTCTTAACACCCTGGATGCCCCCTTTCCCCACACACTGGAAAATCCTCTTCCGTTTAGGTTTCATGTAGAGTTTAATTCCCAAAGGGGAAACAAACATTACAAATACCATCTGGTGTATATATTAGTAAAGGTGGAAGATCTATTTTTTACTTTGTTAACAAAACATAATCATATACTTGTGGTTTTGTTCTGCAGTTCCCAAGTGGGACTGGGAACCCTGGAGAGAAGTTAAGCGTGTGACAATGCGAGGCTTGTCAGAGTCTTTCTCACGAACACCTGGAGGAGGCCCAAGGGAAAGGGCTTGAGGGGTGCACCGACTTCCCTTGTGTCTTCAGCGCTCAGTGATTCTAAACCAGCCGAGTAAGCCACCTATGACTGCTAAAAAATTGTCCAAGTCTTCCCCTCCTTCACGGCAGCCCCCTGCCCCCGTGCTCTAGGAAGGTGGAGGGATCCACGTACCAGCTCTTTGGAGAGCTTGTTCCTGCTTGGAGTCTGTGCAATTGAACTTCTTGAGATCTCAGCTCTCCTATGGGCTCCAATACAACTAAGTCTTCTGTAGATCATTCAGTTTTTTCTGTTTGTTTGTATGGGAGTGATGTTCTTCTGAAACGTTTCACCTCATGAATCCAAGTGCAACTCTGGGTTGGTTTTGAATTGGCAGCACATTTTAAATTTTGTCAACCTCCCTCTGTCCACCCCTTGGTGGCCCCTGACCTCAACGTTCCAGGCCACGACCTACGAGTCTGAGGGAAGATGCGCTTGGCGCCTCAGCGCACCAGCCACTGTTTCCAATTTCAGCGTCCTCAGAACTAGGGAAACCTCCACTGCAGGTTTGCTTTGCTGGGGCTGGATGTTGGCCACATAGAACTTCAGTACCTTCCCTGTTATCTTCAAGCAGATTTTTTAAACATAGTTTGTCCATTTTTTCTACTTGATTCAGTGGAGGATTTTGTCTAAGTTAGCCCACCATGACTGGAAACAGATCACTTTCTTTATTTTTTAATATAAATGTTGCTGTTTTATGGGGTCCTGTTACATATACAGATGAATTTAGGAATCAGTTGCTAAGTGTGGTTTTGAGACTTCCTGTCTAAAAATGTGTCTTTTTCAGCAGTGGATGGGGAAATAAGCAAATTTTCCAATTGCTTTTTCTTTTCTTGTCAGAAATCATAATTTGCAAAATTTAAGATACATTCAAAAGAAGAGACGCTGATAAGGAAAAAAATGTAAAAATTTAAAAAAAAATTTGTGTCTTTTTTTCTAAATTTTTAGGGATTCAGACATAAGGGCATTGTACTGTCAGTACTGTTCATTGATACCCTAAGCAAACTCAGCTGCTGGAGATCACAGTGAGGTGCCCCCTTTCTTCACCTTTCCAGACTTACTGTAATGAGAGTGGATGTCAAATCAATTCATACATTTATAATTAATATTTATAAGCAGTACATTTTAGTATTGGGCTAAATGACATGTAAAGCTTCTGCACAGTCGTAGTGGTATTGAATATTTGATCAACACCGAATGGAAACTTTGGATATTTTTTCAAATCAGTCACTAAAGTGAGAGTAAAGATTCGAGGTAAAGGAACAGGCCTGGCATGGCAGAAACAACCTATAAATAGCACTTAGATGCTCACACTAAATTTAGAAAACAGTTATCTTACATATTTGTGCTCAGTACTCGTAATGGTATAACCTACAACTGACAAAAAATGAATTTCTGCTGCAAAGGAAGAAATAAACTCTCCTTGTGGCTAACAAATTGTATCTTAACTGTGAAACAAATATTGAGTTTACATTTTATTTTTTATTCTATAAGTCCCACAATCTAAGATCCTTATGTTTTAACTACATTTAATATTTTAAAGGTACTTAAAAACTTTACGGCGGCAGTTTACATACTTCTCAGGTGGCAAAAAAAGTAAAACTTTGAAGACCAAAATATTGTCATATTCAAACGGGAAAACCTTAAGAAGAAAGTGTCTGGGTTTTAAGGTCAATAGCAATAAAATTCAGGGAGAGAACAATTATTCTTCATTCTTCTCCACTATGCAAAATGTATTTTTAACTCCAAGAAGGCTTTTATTTTAAAAGAGATTCCTTTGAAGTACATCAGCTGAACAGACTTTATGAACCTCAAAGCTATCTTTATTTGTGCTGCATACAAGTGACAGGGAGTATGCGGTGCTACACACTATCCAGGGCTTCACGGCGACCAGACCGACGTGAGGCTGTCGGAAGTTCATTTGGACAAGCGCGTCTTGCAGGCAGGGGCTGTAGGGAACCCAGAGTGCTGAAGGAGACAGTTGGGTGAGTTTCAGTTCCAACTTAAAATACCCCCCAGAGAAGTCTTAATCCCTTCACCAGGGCAGAAGGCACCTAAACCCATTGAAACCCCACCAAAAAACAGCACTGGAACCAAAAACTGCAGGAGAATTGCCTATAAATTATTAATTTCCTTGCAGGGTTTAAGAGGTCTGATGACAACCCTAATCCCAAGCAGAATTCTCTTCGCCTGGGGGATGCCAGCCTGGAAAACAAAGCACCGCCTTCCTTTACCATCTTGATAGCTGAAACCGCCCCCTTTCATAGGTAGCTGTGTCTCTGTTTCTGTACTTCTCTCCTCTGTGTTTCCATCGTTGCAGGCCATAGATGGATGTTCCTCCTTGTCTACTGGTCTGAGATTGATTTATTGCAAAAATCCTGTCCCCAGGAGCCACGGGAAGCGGTAGAGCCCAGGTGCAAATCTCCTCTCACTATTTGGATATTATGCAAAGAACAGTCCAAAATGCCCCATAAAAATGTGGCAACTACCATAGGGCTCAGCTTTAAGGCTCTCAGATAGAGAATGTAAGATGCTTCCAGCAAAAGGTATTTCCAAAGCTACTTTAGGAAAAAAGTAAAATCCAAACTTTGGAGTGTATTAAGTGCTCTCTGAAAAGCACACCACCACTTGGAGTACAAGAATGAGCGTTCCTCTGTGGGACCATCCTGTGCTCATTAAAAAACAATGCATATTCATCACTGTGCTTAGCAGTATGAATCAGGCAGCACGGAAGGTGCATCTGGGAGAGCAGCCTGCGGGCTGAGACGTTTTGTGTTACTAAATGAATACCAGTTATATTTTGTCCTCATCTCGAAGTATTAAATATTTGAAAGAAAATTTTCCAAACCCTAAATATGTCTCTTTTCATTATTTGATTAGAATCAGGATTCGGTAGGATTGGAATATAAAATTAGTTTCCTTTGGAAGCAGATTGTTAAAGGAAGCTCCTATATTTTATTAGATTTTTCTCAAAACGATTATAAATATATCACAAAATGTGCTTTTGTACATAGTGCAATTGCAGATAAATAGCACATTTGGTCCAATAACATTTATTTAGGAGCTACTGTTTAATTTCTTCATTTAGTGAATTGGAAAATAGATAACACAGATTACGTACGACCGAGCTTGGACAAGTGTGCAACAGCGTCCTTATGGGAGTACACGGGAGTGAATGATTGATTTTGACGGGAGAAAAATGTGGATCAGTGGGAGCCTCATGTTAAAGGTAGCATTTCAGCTTGACCTTGAAGGTGGCTCAGGTGACTCGGAGGGTTTCTCACACACACAGAAACTCAGGTATTTTTCATGCTAGGGTTTCATAGGCCAACTGCATAGTCTTTGTTTTTACCCTGATTGGCTAAATTAAGATAGTATTGAGTAAAGTACAAATGGCGTGGTTCGTCTTTGGTGAATATGTCTGGAGTGGGGACAGGAAGGTAACTGCTGAAAATAGGAGCTGGGGGAAGCTCAGGAGAGCGTTCTCTTGGTGAAGTTTTGGAGAGAACCGTTCACGGATTTACAACAGGAGATGCAGTCTCGTACATGTGTCTTAGGAAAATTGGTTGGAAAGAAGGATGCTATGGTGTAGTTAAGTCCTGCGGGCCTGGAGGAAAAAGCCATCCTAGGGCTACTGAGCTTTCCCAGATCTCCAGTGGCCTTGCATGGGACACGGGGGCAGGAGTGTAAGGTCGGGGCGGGTTACAGATGGGGAGGCTACGCCAGGACACGGTGATGGGTGGGGTGGGGGCTGTGAAGAGCCTTTGAAGGGAGCTGGAGGAGTACAAGTGCTGATGCCTGGGGTGTCGGGCTGCAAATTACAGAAATAAACCCTGAGGAAGAGCGTATTGGGACAAAGAAATAATGTTTCCTTTGTTTGTTTTTGGACCATATGACACCTTTTATAGTAAAAACACAAATTTTGAAGTACCTAATGGACAATAGCTTCTTTGTCGTCTATGATAACTGAGTTAAATCTCCTAGATCTTACTTACATTCTTAGTTTCTCTGTTAACATCAGCCTTTCTTAAAATAATTTCAATAATAATTGCAAACCAATCCATTTATTCTACTACATTATTATAGAATAGAATGATCAATTACAACCAGACGGTTTTTAGACAAAGGAGTCCCTGAGAACAATTTTTTTCTATCCCTGCAAACATAAAGGACAAGATACACTAAGAATGACTCACTTTATCACAAGGAAATAATTCTGGACTAAGTGGTGGAGATTGCGGATGTAAGGGAAGTTATTTGTGACCTCACCCGAGTCTTTTTTAAAGAATAGTTTTATTTAGTCTGTATTAATCAACATGATAAGTGCATCTTTCTTTTAGTTCAGTTATCATTTTATGTTATGCTTTACATTTTTATTGTGTTTTTTAAACTTTTATCTGTGCAGTATCTATTTTATTTGCTTTATTCCTTGTATTCCTTATAGTAAATTTGAGAGTTACATTTACAAATTTAAGTAATATATTGAATTATTTGTATAAGACATACATTGACTGCAATGAGAAAAAACAAAATTTTTTCTTTCTCAGTCTTTTTCTTCCTTCTCTTCCGTTCACAATGGATGAATGCTTAGTTTATTATATTGTTTTTCTTGGTATTTGCATTTATATAACTTATATCATACCCTAGACTTGAAATTTCAACTTTAAATTTAGATTTTGACACTTGACTGTAACTTCCCTTTGCCAAATATGTTGGTTATATTTATTTTATATTGTCAAATTTTAAAACATGTTAAGCACATTTTTTTATTTTTTTCTAATGGTAAATGGATTCACCACACATCACTAAACTCACAGACGCTTTACCATTCGTATCTGGATTGTTTCATCTTTTATTAGTTGTGGGTTTTTTTCCATTGAGTAGTCAATAAGACTCTATGACTTGCATCCCAGTATGTTCAGAAAGCTTTGGTTCTTCCTACTTGAAGGGCAGTTTAGCTGTAAAGAAGGTTCTACGGTCGTGCTTTAATTGCTTAAGAACTTTTTAGCTTTATATTATTTTCCAGTTTTGAATGAAAGGTCTTTTCTTAACTTATAAAATCTTGTAAAATGTTGTGGATGTGTCATTGTGTTGTTTGAGCAGTGATGATTCTTCCAGGCACAAAATGTTTTCTTTCAGTCCGTCTTTTTTAATTTTTGAAAAGTCTTCATTTAGTATATTATTTTATTTTTTATTTTTTTAAATGTATCTTTTGTTCATGTTACACATCTGCTGTGGACTTCCGTGAGTTGGCTTTGAAGGACACTTTTTTAAAATTAATTAATTAATTTATTTATGTTTGACTGCGTTGGGTCCTTGTTGCTGCCCGCGGGCTTTCTCTAGTTGCAGCGAGCGGGGGCTACTCTTCATTGCTGCATACGGGCTTCTCACTGCGGTGGCTTCTCTTGTCGCAGAGCACGGGTTCTAGGCACATGGGCTTCAGTAATTGCAGCATGCCGGCTGCATAGTTGTGGTGCGTGGGCCCTAGAGCACAGGTTCAGCATGCCGGCTGCATGGTTGTGCCGCATGGGCTTAGTTCCTCCATGGCATTTGGGATCTTCTAGGACCAGGGATTGAACCTGTGTCCCCTGCATTTGCAGGTGGATTCTTAACCACTGTGCCACCAGGGAAGTCCAGTATATTATTTTAATACTTGATATATATGATGTATTCCCATGTTTCAAATCCAGAAATTATAAAGAATGTATAAAATAATAGATAAATCTGAAAAATATTATGGTTACTGAAGAAACCCAGAGAGATGTATGTACATATAAGTTTATATGTATGTGTATATATATATGTAGAGAGAATTCTGTATATCTACATATACAGATGTATTTATTGATATGCATGTATGTAGGTATATGTATTTATATAGATAAATATATAGGTATGTATTTGTAGATATATATATATATGTATAGATGAAAATGGATGTATATCTAGATATACAGATAAATATCTGTATCTCTATAACTTACATCTGTCTGTATTTGGGGGTCGTTAGATATTTTTGAGAAAAAAAAATCAAGTGATCCTGAATTCTGTTCCATCATAACAATGCAATTATAATACATACTAATTTATTTCTCTTATTTATTAAACGTCTTTCAGAAATAGCTCATTGGAGCATTCTTCCTGGCTTATTTCTCCCCAACTAAACTACAGTTCAGAAACATTTATGATAACTCAGGGAAGTAACTTATTTCCTCCTTCTGTACTCAAAAGTCACCAGCTTTTGGTGACTATACGTAATAAGATGTTAAAATGGAAGATTTTTAGTGTCTGTTTCAGCTGAGACATAAGGACAATAGGGGTGAGACCACCATGCACTATTTGTAAAGATGTGAATTGCTTTTTCAGTCTAACTCCCTCCCCTGTGTCGAAGGTATAACAATGTCAGGAAGCTGGAAATCATGAGATTATCACTGATGTAAGATGACTTTCCTCTCCCGTCTCAAGAAGAAGGAGGACCCTAAGCATCTCCCAGAGATGAATATGCAACGAAAATAACACAGAGTCAGTCCAGCCTGAGACACCCAAGCAAGTGAATGACTGCAGGTTGGCTCTGATGGAACAGAGAAGACGCTGCTGCTGTGTGCCGCTCACCTTGACCCCTCCAGAGCCTGGTGGGGCAGGAGGATGGGGCAGACGGGGAAGCCGGCAGCCCCGGAGCCTGGGGCATTGCAGCAGGTCGACAGGAGGCAAAGACCCCAGTGATGGGAGGGAGGAGGGGGCTGAGCAGAGCCAGCTCTGAAGAACTCACTCAACAGGGTCCACATCCCGCCTTTGCTCTGTTCACAGCACATGAGTGAGGAGGGTAAGAGGCAGAGAGGAAGCCCAGGCACTTCCCGCTGTGCTCACCGAACATCAGGAATTGCAGATTTGGGAAAAAAGTTTAATAGTTTGGTATTTTCATTATTACGTGTCCTAACCAGAATTACCCCGAAATGGTGAGAACCATTAGGGAATAAGATTTCCCAGAATCATTTTAAAAGGGTAGTAAGAGACAAAAATAAAGTTTCTTTACAACTTTATCTCATGACTCTTACTTGATTACAGCTAAAATGACTTAGTAATAATTTGATGATGCTTGTATTATTAAACATTCTCCAACATGACACATAAAATATTTAGTTTTGATTTTATATGAAATAATTATATGAACATAAATTAATCAGCTGAGAGAACACATCTGTACTCAAGGTTATAAGACGCTCGGCAGCCTTGTGTTCCTCGTTCGTCTGCTGACTGGATTTAGCACTAAGCCTTCACTAGTGCTGTTTTGAGGAAAAAGAGACCCATTTTTTTTTAATGGGGGTAATAGTGAATACTAACCACTTAGTCTCTCACAGGGTTTTTTGCTAATGAAAGACAGAAAAGCACATATAAATTATATCTGTTTCTAGCTTCAGTAAATAAGTACGATGACTTTATGAAGGTACCTGCTACGTGGATTTACTGTTTATTTGCTGATTAGCAAACTAAAGAACAAACCAAGATGGCTTTGTTTAATTTAGGAAGAGTGATGTATTCATGACATTGCTTATGGTTCAGGATAAAATGCTAATGTGGCATAATTTAAATGATGTATCCAAATGCAAACACATATAATGAAAAAAATGTTTGTATTTGTCCTAATAGTAAATACAAGGTGTTAACTCAAATAAGAAGAAATAACATTGCCCAGAGATTGTGGGGAGCAGCACATCCACACTTGTTTTGTTGTAACAAAGGGAAATCGTTCAAATGTGATGTTTTCAGACTGTTGACTCCTTCATTGTTTTGCCTCATATGGTTAAATAAACTATGTTGTATATTATGTCATACGTGTGATACAAATATGAATCACATATAGAAATGTTGGATAATAGCGAAACACTACTTACAAAAAACTCCTGCAGAAGTCATTGATGAGTGCCTTTGATAAGCTTTGTCCTGTTTCTCATAACCCATACTTTAAAGATTTTTTCTTTACTCGTTATGCAGATCTCATTTTTTCTTTCCTGTTCTTCAGTTCAGTGTGGGGCAGTGAACAGTTAGTAAGCTTGAGTTATGTAATGGACTGTATAATATTTGAAACTAGTTATAAGCTCTCTGCTCTGCTGCACTCAAATGTGAATACCTCCCGTGTTCTCATCTTTTTCCCTCTTCTCAGAATGTTTATTTTCCAACTCCTTAATAAAATCATAGAAGCGAACTCTACCCTGTTAGCCATTGTTTGCTGCAGACCATAAGGAACTAAATATGTGAAAAAGCAAAAACGGTGTCTTTAGGAGAGAGGAAGACAGCTGCCTATATTCTTGACAAAACAGATTCTATTCCAGGCCTCAAACTATTATCTCCCCATTACAGCAAGTCATTTCCAAGGATACATACCCCTTGTGTGTCCATCCCTACATCTGGGGGGACAGAACAGCCAGAGCAAGCAGTATTTTCCCTTCATTTCAAATTCCAGAAACTGATGTTCTGCCTGTGTATTTGCTGATGGCTACTTACCATCTTCCCTGAGTTTAACTCATCTTCTGGGTCAGCTTCTGAGATGCCCTTATATCAGAATCCACACAGTAAATGGCAACAAGTGCTGGTCCATGGCCCTCTGACGATCTCCACAGGAGTGTGTCATGTGAATAGGACTTGCTCTCACGTGGGTGTGAGGTAACTCGCAGTGCACAGATATTGAAAGTTGGAATTCTACAAAAAACTAACATTTGAATGCAGAATGAGGAGAATAAAGGAAATATTCTTTCCCTTTTTATTTTAACCTGGTCTTACTGACTATACCAGGATTTCAACTCCAGTAGAAGTAGAGTTGAGTAGAGCTTTCTGCCTTGCACAGACATACAGTGCCTAGAATGTAGGCAAAAGAAATTTTTGAGAAAGACAACTTATATCTTTTGTAAGATACGGTTTATTTTACTTATACATATTAAAAAAAAAAAAAAAGTCCATCTAAAGCCTACAGGTTGGACCGAGTAGCTGCCCTCAGCTTTCCTTCTTCATGTAACTGGCCTCATCTCTTAATCAGTGTGACTAAAGGACTACTCTCCCTGTCGGGGCACCACTGGATATTCCATGGTGGTGTCATCGTCCCGCTCATGTGACCTGGCCGGTGCTAACCCGTCAGTTTTTAGTTTCAGGGTCCTAACTGGCAGACCCCGTCATACATTCTGTAAATAGTTCAGAAAGCTCTAAGCAATTTATTTCTAGATAAACACTGTCTTTATCTGCTTTACAGATGCTGTCTGACTCTGGATTCCTAGATCTTCCTGTCTTATTAAGCTCAGGAGACTCTGCTAGTGTTTTTTGTGGATTCAGCATTTAGAAAGGGCTTTTTTTGCTTGGACTAAGAAATAGGAAACTTATTCATGATCTGCACGAAACCCTAACACATACTCAGAGTTGCGTTAACAGAGAACTGAGAATTGATAGAGTAAAGCATTTTCTGTCCAGTGTTGTTGGCTCCAGGAGAGCAAGGGTTGAGGCCGTCCACCAGCTACAAAGTGTTTTGGCCACGCCGTGGGCCCCACGTTTATTAATGGGCAAGGTGAGCGTGGCAGACGTGGCTGTCCTAGTGAACATCGCCGTCGCTGAACTTGTATTTGAAACTCCATTTTTACAGTTCTATTAGAATTCTAAATCTGTAATCTTTCAGTCACCTAAAACAAAATTGGCCGCAGAGCTATCTCAGCTCATTCTGAATCAGCACTAACATTTGCTGGGTGTGTGATGTGTCCCAGGCACTACTCTGAATATCAGACACTCATTTCCTCACTTAATCTTCAAAAATATCTGCAGATACCGTTATTGTCTCTATTGCCTCATAGGGTTGTTTTGGGAAGTAACAGATTATCTTTCAAAATAGCACACGACTAGGGCTAAAATAAACACTCAATAAACATTTGGGTTTTGTTATAATGTTGCTATTACTAAAATGATGTAAAAATAAGATATACCAGAAACTATCTTTAAATCACTTACTTTGAAAAGGTAGAGATGTTAAAACTCTCATCAAATTAGGAATAGTTGGGAAAATCCCCAGTTTGATAAAGAACATCTACAAGAGCACTGAGAGCCCCTTGGAACTAATAAGTGATTATAGCAGAATTGCAAGATACCAGGTTAGTATACAGAAGTCAGTCTTTTTCCTATATACCAGCAATGAACAAATGGAATTCAAAATTTTAAAGAATACCATTTATCTTACCGCTCCCAAAACTGAAATATTTAGGTATAAATCTAACAAAATACAAGCTTTATGTAAGGAAAACTATAAAACTCTGATGAAGGAAATAAAAGAAGAACTAAATAAATGGAGAGATACTCCAAGTTAATGGATACAAAGGATTAATGTTGTCAAGATGTCATTTCTTCCCAATTTGATCTCTAGATTCAATGCGCTACCAACCAAATTCTCAGCAAATTATTTTGTGGATATCTAGAAATTGATTCTAAAGTTTATATGGAGAGGCAAAACCCCAGAATAGCCAACACAATGTTAAAGAAGACAGAATTGGAGAACTTTGCTGATTGACTTCAAAACTGACTCTAAAGCTGCAGTAATCAAGACAGTATGGTGTTGGTGAGAGAACAGACAAATGGACCAGTGGAACAGAATAGACCCCCATAAATTTAGTCAATTTATCTTTGATAAAGGAGCGAGGGCAGTGGTGCAAAGACAGTCTCTTCAACAAATGGTGTTGGAAAAACTGGACATCCACATGCAGAAAAATAATAATATAAACACAGACCTTACACCTTTCTTAAAAATTCACTCAAAATGAATCACAGAACCAAATGTAAAACACAAAACTATAAAATGCCTAGAAGATAACAGGAGAATACCTAGATGACCTCGGGTATGGCAATGACTTTTTAGATACAACAGTAAAAACATGATCCATGAAAGGAAGAAATGATAAGCTAGACTTCATTAAAATTAAACACTTCTGCTCTGTGAAAGACAATGTCAAGAGAAGGAGAAGACAGGCCACACACCAGGAGGAAATATTTGCAAGAGACACATCTGATAAAGGACTGTTATTCATCATGTATAAGAGCTATTAAAACTCAAAAAAAAGAGAACAAACAACGCAATTAAAATGAGCCAAAGACCTTAACAGACACTTCTCCAAAGAGATATAAAGATGGCAAATAGCATATGATAAGGTGCTCCACAGCGTATGCTATCAGAGAAATGCAAATTAAAACAACAATGAGATAGCAGTATACACCTATTAGAATGGCCAACATTCGGAACAGTGACAACACCATATGCTGATTCGGACATGGAGCAGTAGAAACTCTCATTCATTGCTGGTGGGAATGCAGAATGGTGCAGCCATTTTGGAAGACAGATTGGCAGTTTCTTACAAAACTGAGCATTGTCTCAGTATACAATCCAGCAATCACTGGCTTAGAGATTTAATTGACTGATTTTAAATCTTTTTCTGTAAAAAAAACTGCACAAAGTTGTATATACTAGCTTTATTCATATTAGCCTCAAACTGGAAGCAAGTGAGCTGTCCTTCAATAGGTGAATGCATAAATAATGTGTCATATATTTATACACTGGATTATTATACTGTGATGAAAATTAATGAACTAGCAACCCATGAAAACACATTGATGAATCTTAAATGCAGACCGATAAGTGAAAGAAATCATTCAGAAAATATCATGTACTATATTATTTCAATGATAGAAAATTCCCCGAAATGCAAAACTGTAGAGATGGAAACCATCAGTGGTTACCAGTGGTTTGATACCAGTGGTTACCAGTGGTTTGATAATGCGGCATTGTGGCTTAGTGTGAGGCACGGCAGAATTGCTTACGGTGGTGAGAATTTCTGTGTGATAGTGTAATTATGATCCAAGACACTAAGCATTTGTCTACAACTACAGAACATAGAACTTTACAGGAAAAGAGTGAGCCTTAATGTGTGCAAAAGTTTAAAAAATAATTTAGGAAGTCCGGGAATCCCAGGACGGAATATGGAATATGACCAGCTAGTCTAAATATATTCCAAATGTATTAGATGATTTCACTTAATGGCCTGAGGAAAAAGGTGCTGATCCAAGAAACTTGAGAAATGAGTAGCCTCTGTGAGACTAAAAGCAAAAGGAGCTGTACGTGGGCAGCATGCTCTAGTCCATAAAGGTTTGTCCCATGGGGTTACAGGTTAGCATTCTAAAGCCACTACACTGGACATACATATACTGGGAATGTATGTATATGTGCCTGTGTATGTATATGCTCATGGGTGCATATCCGTGAACAGTTATGAACATGGTTGCTGGTGTAGAGAGCCTAGCTTATCACTGCTGAACTGGGAGTTTGCATATAAGCAGAGAGAGGTGATGAAAATGATCCACGAAATGATGGGTCAGAGTTGGAAGCATCAGTAAAAACTCAGGTTCAGCTTACTGTTGATACAGATGGTTACATATAGGAATGTTTATAGGTACGAGTATATGCACAGGTTAGTATACACACGCATATCTTTGCTCTGTCAGTTTAGCGTTCCTTCAAGCAATGAAACACCAGTAGCAAGGAGCACACTTAGGCCCCATATCTTGGCTTCTAAACCTTTCTCTAGTAAGAGGAACCAGGGATTACTGGAAAAATGGCTGATTCTAGGGCTATAGCAGGATGACCCAGAGTGTCTTGTAGTGCTAGAAGGCGAGAAGGTACTTAAACAAAAACACACACGCAGTGATGTTGGAATATCAAAGAGAAAGAGGAGCCCCGGCCCAGGTTCTCTCCCTGAAGACTCCGAGTGCCTCTTTGTAGCTTCTGTGACTCCTCGGCTTGCTTGTCAGCTGTCCTACCAACCTATCTTCCTTCTCTCCCTACCCTGCAGGTGCAGGGCTGCCAAGGGGTTTCTCCACGGCATCTTCTGTGCATTCTTCATGGGTGTTATCTTTCTCGTAGTCCTGTCATCATTACACTGTGGAAACGTCTTCATATTTCTGACAAAGGAGACTCATTTCCCTTTCTTTCAGCGCCGACGCTGATGGTCCTCCATCCACTTATTCTGTTTCCCCATGTGATTCTTAGAAGCATTGTTGTTGATGCACAGACCCTCTCACTGTCTGCCCTCCCTCTATGTGGGAAAGCCGTTAGACACTTACTTGTCTTCCTGCCTGCCTACTGTGGCTTTCATTTCATGAGGAGCTTAAAGTTAGTTGGGATTTGCACATCAGAAAAATAAAATATTGATTAAAATGCAGATTTAAAGATACACAGAGGGATCTTCTGTTTATCTAAGTAGGAAAAAAACTATGCATACAAATATTCAGGAAAAGGTAGTCTAAAGAAATGAATTTTATCTCACTCCTTATCTACTTTCATTATATCCAAGAATACAATAATGAAGATGGATACCATGTCACAAAACATAATTGATGCTAAGTCAACTATTTTATTCTATAATATCTAGAATTTCATCCATTTTGTCTTATAGTCTAAGCTTCGCTCATACCATTTGGTAAAACTGATGTTATATCTCTAAATTAGTTTATGATATGAATAGTAGATACTTCAGTGGCTGAAAGAAATGTTATGTATTCAGAATGAATGCGTATGTGGGATACAGTTAAAGCTCTGATCTTTGAGACCTTAAGTAAGAAAGATACTTGATTCTGCTGAAGTTATAATTTGCACAAATTTAAGATAATAAATAACATGTAAAAGGTTACTATGTCATAACTGTTGCTGTGTATATATGGTTTTTTGATACTTTCATTTATTCATTAATTTGAAATGTTAATGCACTAATTTGAAAACAACTATTGAGGGCTTGCGATTATGATAAATAATAGTGCATTTTTGGAAAGCAGAGGCTATTAAAGATAGGAAATCATTATTAATTTCTCTAATTTTACTTGAAAGCGTATCTAGGAACAATAAATTTTCAGGACACACACACAAAAACACAAGATTCTGGCAAACTGGTATGATTATAGTTTTTCATAATAAGAAAGTTTACCTATGCTGAGTAGATGTGAAAACATAATAAAATCCTTAGCTTCATTCTCCATCATTTTCATCATGAATCTTTCTGTGATTAAAATAACATTCAGGTTTATTTTTAGGAGAATTTAAGATTGTAAATACATAAACCCCAAGTCTTCATTTTGTTAACTAGTTAAAGATACACATATGGGTTTTATTTCTTTCCCTGAATATCTAAGTGGGAAAAATACATACAGATATTCCGGAAAAAGTTAATCTAAAGAAATAATTTTTATATTAGTCCTGAAACCCTTTCATTGTATTCAAGAATATAGTAATGAAGATGGATCCCATGTTATAAAGCATAATTTACTTTAACACTTTCATTCTGTAAATACCTGGAATTACATGGGAGTCTAAATCCAAGCAGCATCCACACTGTTTGGTAGAACTCATGTTATACTCTGAGATATTTATGACTTGAGAATCATAAGTGTAACAAATATTGCCATAACATCAAATATTCTTACATGAGGGGATTAAAATATGTTTTGTTTGTTGAGCTTTTTGATGTTTAATTGAGTTGCTAAAGATATATTTAGGTTATTATTGAATACAGCAATTGGATGCTTAGTAGATGACAAGGGGGTTGTACCATCTGGTAATATCAGTTCTAATTAAAATACATGATAGAATGGACAGTCTCTGACTAGTTAGATAACACGCTTCCTATAGGCAGCTTTACACCAGTAATTACAGATTGCTGTGCAAAATCATAATAGCTTCCCAGGAACTTGAAGCAGCTGATGGATGCCTTTCTTAGAGCTGATGTGCAGTAATATTCAATGAATCAATATTTCATATTATATGTTCATATTTAATTTGTAAAAAATGAATGGAGATTGCAAAGCTCTTGGAACAGTACTTGGCATATAGAAAATATCCTACCCGTGTTCACTGAGTGACTACGAGCACGCGTGAATGAATCCACCTAATAATGTCTCAGTAAGACCAGCAGCTCCTCAACAACAGTTGCATGGAGTAAAAGACATAACAGCTTCTCACACTGGTCTAACTCTCATGAATAAACGTGTTTAGATGTTAAGAATTATAAGTAATTTTGGTATTCTTGCAGTATGTGTTCAAATATCTAGAGGAACAAAGTGAAATCTTCATAGACCCATAAAACATCTACCAATTAACCAATGAGTAATGACATTTTTAAGAAAACGAGCAAAAACATCATCAAAAGAGTATAACCCTTTTACAAAGATGCGAGTAATTGCTTTACAATGGAAGGGAAATCTTCAGTGTTTAAGATAAATCTTCTATAAAGGTAATAGAATGTTTTGTAAGAATATTGAAAATTTTTTAGGACTATGCTGCAAAATTTATACTAATACTGTATTTATTGTGAGTTTGGTATTTGTTGAGTGTACCTTTAAGTTTATTGGTAACGTTTGAGCTTGAAATGATACATATATAAACATATATGTTCAGTGCTTTATAATGTAAAGTTCTTTCAGGCATCTACTGGTGCTTATTTAAAAAAATAAAGATTTTTGCCTCTTAATAAGTGAATGTTCCAAAATCACCAGTGACCTCAGTAACAGCTAGGTGCAGGGCTCAGAGTCAGGTGCTAGGAAGGGTCTAGACTGTTGGAAGAGTTACAGGGTTGTGTGGACCAGCTTGCTTCCTGGCTGCAAGAACACTAGACGTGGACCCCCTTGGCCCCGGTCGGCTTGAGTTTCCCATAAGATCATGGAAGAAATGATCGCCCTAGGCAGGGGCATGAGGAGAGCCAATTGCCTTATCTTGGTGTGCTGTCCACCCAAGACTCTCAGGGTGGGCCCAGCTCTACAGAAACCCCGCTGGACTGAGAGTGGGAGGTGGGCAGACGGCAGGAGGGCAGCTCAGCTCCTGTCATCAAATAAGTACGAATGGAACGGATCTCTCAAGAATTCTGAAATGGAAGTGCCTGCTATGTCTGTGGAACAGATAGATTTGAGTACTTGCTATATTGGCCTGACGGAAACTGTAAAAATCCACGTGATTAAAGAGGAGAAGGAGAGGCAGCCCATTCTCAATAATTTATAATCAGAACAAAATCACTGGAAATTGGTTGTATTTCGTCTTAGCTCTTCTACTTCTCAAGCACAGGGACCTCATCCCCCTGCTGTGGCTTTGACTGGGTGAACACCCACAGCATCCTCTGTTGAACTTGGAAAGTGATACTCATTACTGACCTCTAACTTCCGTTCCGTGAATTATATGATATTGCTCACTCAAGGCTTTGTATGCTTTGTAAACCTCCGCTGCAAAAGAGGAAAACATCAACAACAAAAGGCAATGCCAGGTAATAAAATGTTTCATTTTATTGTGTTTGGCTTTGCAAGAATTCATTAAGATAGTCTCATCTGTGGTCTTTCTTTAAAGGAAAAACATCTTAGGTTTTACTGTGATCTTTTTCTCAACACAGTAGAACATTTGTTTATAAAATCTGGTTTTAAATCTAGAAATGTGAGTTTATTTTTTCCTGGCTATATTCCATCCTTCTCCGATTTTTCTGTGTAGAAATACAATGTATAGGAGCTCCTGTTATTTAGTTCTCAGCTTGATATTTAGTGCGTAGGACACATAGTGTAAAAGGACTGCGCATTAACTTTAGGTGTCTCTTAAGAGGCTAAGAGATTTTTATGTGTGTACAGATTGGCAAACCAAAGCATAATAATATCTGTTCTATATCTCTGTCTAAGGATTTATGATTGATGAGAAAGTCAGAGAACGAAAATCAACACTAGATGTTGTAGTCATACAAGAAGAGAAGCAAAATGACTAAAAAAAAGAAGCAGCACTGCTTGTGCTTTCTGACTTTTTTTCAGAAGTCACTCCCCAGCCACATCTCCAGAGGAGCAGTCTCTCATTCTGCTCATTTTCTTCACATCAAATGTTCTTCATTTCAGATTTTGTTTATAATTATCTGTTTGTAAAACTACATTCTTTATTAAGCTTGTGTTCCTTACGAATGAGAAATTTGTCTTGATTTTTGTTCCTCTAAGACCCTAACTCACTCCTGGAATATTTTTTTCAGAGAATGTTTGATGAATGAATGAATGACCACATAGAATAGCTCAGGACTCAGATGCTGAAATTTGTATGTTATATACATTCCTACTGAATACATAAAAGATGATAGAAACGTTACAGTTTTATATCTTCATCCCCAGTGGAGAGGCTTACAAGGGAGATTATTCAAGAGGCCAACTCAGAATATTTGAGGTTTCAAAATCCGTTTTAGCTTTCTCTTTTTGTAATTAAAATGTTGTTTGTAAGCCCCCAGTTAAAACTGTTACTCCTTTAATTTTTTTTTAATTCAACTTAAAAAAAATATAAGCAAATATGAGCCATAGCACCAATTAGTTTTGGTCCACTTTGTGACCTTCAGCTATCTAAAATTTCGTAGAGACCTCTCATGTTAATGGTGGGCTTTCGTATAGCTTGTTGGTGTGCACGTAAGAGAGAAGGCATGAAAACAACTGAGAATTTTCTTACTTGCCTTTCACAAAGCAAAAGGAGAATAGTGTTATAAAAACAAAGCAACTAAAACAGAAAGCATATGGGAAAGCCATCCAAAGGTGGAAATATGACAGTCCCTGAGGAGACATGCAAACACACAGCACAACATCAAAACCAAATTAGGGAAACACGTTTGGAAAGAATTGCTTCTTTTATCCAGGGTCGGTACCACCATCTGTGCCAAATGCTCAACTGCATAGGTGATTGACAGCTGGAGCTGAAGAAACAAATCCCCCCAGTGATGGGCTGAGTCAGCCTTGTCATTGTCGCTGCCGCAGCGAGACAGTCGCTGCCAGCCAAGGGTGGGTAGTTTGGGGCTCAGTGTCAGTCAGAACTGAATTCTGATCCCTGCCAGTCTGTGTATTTACCAGTGGATTCTATGAGAGAAGAGACTCCTGGGAGATTTCAAATTATAAAAGCCCTTGTTATGCATTAATTATCTCCCCTTTTAATTTAGTCATTACTTTTTAGGATGGTCAGTGATTCCAGGTAGCAGGTAGTATCAGATTGGGATAAAAACAACTTGATGAATTGGAAATGTTTTATAAATAATAGAATAAAAAATGAAACTGAAATTGGTAAATTTCTCTTTCTGTTTACCTATTTTAGAGTTTCTAGAGTTATTTCTCAAGTAATTTTCAAAATCAGGCCTCAGTACAGAAAAATCTGTGTATAATTAAGCAATAAATATTCTAATGGAAAATGAGACTCTGCAGCTACTCAAAAGGTAAATTGAATCCTAAGAACATCATTACAGAACTAATAAAAATTAGGATAAAAATGCTCTGTGAACAAACAGGAAATGTATTTTATTCATTGATTTGTTCCTTCAGCATACATTTACTAAAATCATACTCTGTTCGTTCAGAAGCTAGTGCCTTAGAAGAAAACAATACCCTTATCTTAAAGAGCTAAGCTTGAAACTAACTGAAATAAATAGAAATAAATGATGCAAAGAGATTTCTGTAATAAGACACAGAGATATTCCTTTTCAAAACTGTTTCCTTACATTTCTTCAGGAAGGAGGATCTACATCTCCAGGGGTGGGGACAGTTAGGTGGTGAATAACCCATCCTTTCTTGCCAGGGATTTGGGATAATATTCGCCAAATATGATGAATATTATAAATATTCCAGAAAATGACCTCTGGAATTAGCAATGTGAATCTAAGAAAAATAATACAGGAAAATATTGTACAATCACAAAATCAATTATCATAAGGTCACTCCTCAAATTTATTACCGCACAATAGTCAAAATTTGCACCCTCTTCAAGGGTGACCCTAGTTATGTGCCCAAGATTATGTCTCCCCCACCCATCAAATGGAACTGACACCAAACACTTAGGATTGAAGCATGCCTGTTTTAGATAGTGGGATTGGCCTGGCTCAGAGGTTGGCAATATTTAGTATGCATTATTAGTCTTTATCTTCCACTCTGATGACATTCCTGGGAGGAGAGGTTCCCAAACCTATTCCCTGATGTGGTCCTGGACAAGGTCTCCATCCCATTATCCTTTCTCTTCTATGAGGCAGCAGCCTCTGCCTTTCTGCTCTTGGTGTTAAGGAGGCTCCCTGATCTGGTTGGGTGTTATTGTCATAGTGTTATATTCTGATGTTCTTTCAGAGAAGTGATTTGTAATCACAAGCTAAACACCGTGTCATTTGGAGAGTAAAGGAAGCCAGTGTTCTCTCGTGTTTTCTCTCATGTTCCTTCTGTCCTGTTGTTCCTCCTGTGGGGTCGGAATCTGAGGGGTCACATGGCTGCTTCTCTTCACTCATTACAGTACGAGTGTGGAAGACATCCACTCAATCCAGCGTACAAAAGGGACATAGCAACAAATAGTTGCAGATTTTGAAAGCATATCCTCGGTGTTTTACTGGTATTTAAAATACATTTAAAATTTTCATTTGAGTATTCGCATTTTGAATATTCAGTGTTCACCGTCTCCTTAGCATTTGGGGAGTGATTGATCCTGGGGAGCATCTCAGAGTGACAGCAGCAGGGGGAGAGCTCTGTCCCTCTTCTGAAGACGAAAAGATGAACATGAGGTGGCCTGGGGAGGGCCAGCATCACCTCCACCCCCTCCTGCCTGGGAGGGGTCAGAGGTGGGTCTCTGTCTTCCACAGTTGATGTCTTCAGTGGATTAACTATTGTGTTCATGTTTTTTGAAGTAAGGACTAGAGAGAAAAATTTGCACAGTGTGAGACCCGCCTTGTGTTAGCCAGAGGGGGTTGCTTTGATTTCTTCCCTAACATCAACTCATTTTTCCTTTCTTGCAAGAAACTAAGGACTTAAGAAAAGGCAAGGATGAAGACAAATTTATTAATGTATTGAATGAGTTCTATTTTCGTACACTGTGCTCTTTAGGTCTAGATACGGAGTGGAGAGGAATCTGGAAGAAAGCGCTTTTCATGAGAACGAACTCCTAAAAAGGCTCCTTCTACAATGACAGTAATAACGATGGCAGAAGCAGTGTGAAAGTGAGGGCCAGATTCCTTCTTTTTGATAGAATCAGGATCAGATTAGAAAAGTTAGGGCAGGAATGGAATTTGTATCCTATTATTGTTAACTCCCCTCCATCTGGTAGGCTTATTTTGCAAGTTGTTGGAAAATAAGGAAGCAAAGAAAAGACAGTTTCTGCACTGAGGAGTTTTTGGTATGAACTTCGAAAGGAGTAAGGAGCGTAGTGGTGATTTTGTGTCTTCCAAAATGTCAATGATAAACATTACCTATGTGACTGATGTGAGAATCTTATATTCAAAGGAATGCCCTTGAAGATAAATGGAACATTGCAAACTGCTAAAACCTTCTTCTCATGTCAAATGGAGAATTGGCATCATTACTAGCAATTTTTACTCTTACCCCCAGGGAGATTATGGCATTTTAAAACTCTAGTTTGTCTTTGAATAATTGGTCATATAACTCCAAATAGAATTCAGAATGTAAGCTCTTCTGGGTTCAGGGGTTTTAAGATCTTTCCGCATCCCGAAAGAGGTAAAATAATCACTTTACATTAGATTTTGATAAATGAAGAATCTATCTGTTAGCCTCTAGGATAACTACTAAGAATTATAAACAAAATATATAAATTCAAAGATAATATATGGGGAGAATAAAATACAAATATAATAATACAAAAGGAAAAAAGTGTAGGCTATAAAACTGAAGAAGGTAGTAAATTGGAAGATTTAAAGACAGCTATAATAATAATCACAATAAATATAAGTGTAAATTGAATGCTCTAATAGTCAAATATTATAAATAAAGGATTAAAAAATATCAACTATGAACTATAAAATAACTATAAAATAAATGTGGCATGTTAACCATAGATTTAGTGCCATTGAGAATTAGTTTAGAAGTACACCTGTTGTAAAAAAATCTTATACCAGGTTTATTTTTGATAGGGTTCAGAACAGTAACCCTAAACATGGCACCTTGGTGCATTGAATATTTTAGGCTAAAGGCATCTGAGAAACAGCAGTTGCAGGAAGGCTTGTATGACCTTGCTGTGAGGCGGTCCTGTAACCCTCACTTGAGGGGAGCCCTCCGTGCCCTGCAGGAACAGAGCATCCTTCCTGAAGAAGAGGGGACACAGAGAGGACCTGAATGAGCAGGCTCTCTAGGTTTCCCTGGTTTTCCACATTGGCTCACCTTTGGCCTGTCACGCCTTCCTGGGACTCCACTCTCCATCAAACCCAGCATAAACACTCTGAGGTTTAACAGCGCTCCTTGTGACAGCTCCTGTGTCACAGAAAACTTACATTAAATAAATTTGTAGGCTTTTATTAATCTGTCACTTGTCCCAGCGAGAACTAGGAAAAGTAGAGGAAAAAGATATGTTTCTTCTCAACATTTTTGAAACAAAAATTTACTTTTACTACAGTTATTTGTCTTTACAGCCATTATTGAATGAAATTATGAGGATGTAGAACTCATACTATCCCCACATTTTACCAAAGAAATCATGAGTTTGGGAGTTGGAAAGAGTGTGCTCAGCACAATTTTTGTCTCTTCGTCCAGTGTCTGCTGGTCTCTACCTTTCTGTGCTGTATGGACACACACACACAAACACACACATACCCAAACACACACACACACACACACACACACACACACTATATCACGTACTGGTGTGTATAAATTTTATCATCATAAATGTCTACTGTTTATTTTTGTCTTATCTAAAAATGTGCAGAATTGAGAAAAGCATCAACATTGGAATTAGATTTGAGTTTGAATCATTATTTTTCATTAAATGGGGTTGTGATATTAGGAGGCATGGATAAAGCTG
The DNA here is from genome assembly GCF_951394435.1 of Stenella coeruleoalba. Taxonomy (NCBI): domain Eukaryota; kingdom Metazoa; phylum Chordata; class Mammalia; order Artiodactyla; family Delphinidae; genus Stenella; species Stenella coeruleoalba. The sequence continues at coordinate 26,381,769 of NC_137167.1, read as the reverse complement.
AGGGCATGAAAATCAACTTGTTGATAAACTAAAATGTGTTAGGCACTGTAATTTGCAGTTTTTATATAGTATGACAGTTAATCTTTACCACAACTCAGTAGAAATGTCATTATGCCCATCTTCCAGATGAAGACATTAATATATGCAGGGGTTAAATAATTTACTCTGCATCCAATAGATAGTAACTGTTAGATGCTAGATTTGAATTCAAAGCTGATTTAAAAGCCCATGTGCTTTTCTCCACAAAAGCATTTTTCAAAGTGTGTTCAAACAATAGTCCCCAAAGCCATTCCAAAAAAAATGGAGGTGGAATGAGGGTTGATGTCAGACAAATACAAGAAAAAACAGGTTTTATACCTCCATCTTCCTGGTCCACAACGCGTATTAGCACCCTGAAGACTCAAAGGTAGATTGCAGTAAGGCTAATCAGACTTCATGCAGGTGTGTTCCACATCGGGACCCTATTCTCAGGTGAGGTGAACAGATTCCATTAGGCAACACTCATATTTTCACAGAGCTGGCTCTTGAGCAAATTATTTGGGATGAAATTGCTTAATTGGGACTTCAGAAATAATAAGTTATTTGTAGAGTTGTAATAAGTAATGAGCTAATGCAAATAATATGAACTTTTCCTTTCAAACTGAGCCAGTGATACGTTTATGTAGACTAACTACAGAACAGACAGCCTTTTCTTACTAGTCACAATAGCTAAAAATGTAAATGTTAGCAGCCATTATTTGCCTGACACTGTTCCAGACATAGAATATGCAAAGTCAGGTCACACAAAGCCCTCCTCCTGGCCTTAAATAATTAAGAACATAGTAGGTTCATCAAATGCATGAAACAGAGGACAGCAGTAAACAAAGTCAAGCTGCGGAAGAGCCAGGAGGACCAGCACTGCTGGAAAATGAACCTGAAGTTCTTAGGACAAAGTTGACTCACTTTTTGTTCCAGGTGAAGAGTTCAGCCCCTGAGTTCTCTTTGCTATCAGATGAATTTAAAATTGTTTACGATCCAACCAAATGATGTGTTTTTTATCCACGTTAGGGAACATTAGTCAAATAGTTTCTGGATTTTTTTGGTCAATGTGATCACGACTTTAAATGCTTGAACATTTACATATTGATAAAAATTGATGCTTTTAAAAGCTACTGTTTGGCAGTTGATTGAACACAACTGGTTTATTTATTTTTAGTTAATACAACTACAGTTGTGAATATAACATTTCACAAGGGACTTGACTCCTGACCTTGTCCATTCATGAGTGATTTTTATCCAGAGATCTAATTGCCTCATGCTACTTGGGGATTGAGATAGAGTAAAATTCAAAGACCTACTTGTCAAGCTTATGACAAGAAAAAAGAGGACTAATTCCCCAAAGCATACTTAGATTTCAGGATTACCCACTTTAATATTCTAAAGGTACTTCTTGTGTGCCTTTCCCTTGTCTTTCTGATGATAAAATTGCTATAGTTACACTTCTTCTACAGATGCAAGAAGTCCTTTCAAAAATCTGTGCTGAAAAGAGCTGGTTTTTTTTTTTTTAAAGAAGATGTTGGGGGTAGGAGTTTATTAATTAATTTATTTATTTTTGCTGTGTTGGGTCTTCGTTTCTGTGCGAGGGCTTTCTCTAGTTGTGGCGAGCAGGGGCCACTCTACATCGCGGTGCGCGGGCCTCTCACTATCGCGGCCTCTCTTGTTGCGGAGCACAGGCTCCAGACGCGCAGGCTCAGTAGTTGTGGCTCACAGGCCTAGTTGCTCTGCGGCATGTGGGATCCTCCCAGACCAGGGCTCGAACCCGTGTCTCCTGCATTAGCAGGCAGATTCTCAACCACTGCGCCACCAGGGAAGCCTGAAAAGAGCTGTTTTGGTTGAAAAGTCGTGAGCAAAGAGTTGGGAAACTTAAGTCACACCCCAGTTCTGCCTCAGAAAACTATGCTGCCTTATGTGAACTAGTCTGTTAATCTCCATGGGTCTTAATCATCTTTACAATGAAGAAACTGGGTCAGATGAACTGAAATGTTCTTTCACTCTAAAACTGTTGACTCCAAAGGGGTTGAGCTCTTAATTCCTACATAACTATGTAGTTCTTAGTTTCAACCTCCTCCTCAACTTATTCAGAAAGACACATAAAATAATTCCTGAACTTTCAGTTCCAAGCCCAGCAGGTAAGGAACTCTGACGTTGTCTTTCCCATCCTCACCACAACAAAAATGCTGAGCAGAGTGAAAGTCAACAACTCTCCTTAGATCCATCTGGTAATTGAGGTCAGAAGGCAAACTACTATTCCCCCCACCGCCCGCAAAAAAAATGGAGAGACAGGCAGAAAGAGACAGTTATATCTCAAGGAAGAAGATGCCCAGGAACCAGACACAGGAGGAAGACAAATGGATGAATGTCCTTCCTCAGCTCGTATTTAAGACAGTCTCTTAGGAAACCCAAAGACAGCAGAGGAGCAAAACAAGCACAGCAGAGGACATTTTAGCCTCTGACACCAACAGCTACAGCAAACAGTGAGCATAGCCTAACTCGTAGCCTTGTGGACAAACAGCTCATGATCAAGGTCTGACTCAGTTCCTTCACGCAGTACATCATGTCCCGCTTTCAACAAGAAAAATACAAGGCCAACTAAAGGCAGAAAACACAGTCTGAAGAGACAGCAAGCATCAGAACCAGACAACCAGACTGATACAACAGAGATGTTGGAATTGCCAGCCTGGGAATTTAAAACTATGATTAATATGCTAAAGACTATAATAGGGTCACAGGGAATATAGCCAATATTTTATAATGACTGTAAATGGTATATAATCTATAAAATATTGAACCACTATGTTGTAACCCTGAAGCTAATATAATATTATAAACCAACTACACTTTAATTAAATAAGACTATAGTGGGAAGAATAGACAACATGCAGGAACAGATGGGCAATGTAAGCATAAAGCTAGAAACTCTAAGAAAGAATCTAAAGGAAATGGTAGAAATTTTTAAAAAGAGGTAACAGAAGTAAAGACAGCCTCTGATGGGCTTACTGGTAGAGTGGACACAGCTGAGGAAGGAATCGGTGAGTGTGAAGCTCGGTCAATAGAAATTTTCAAAACTGAAATGCAAAGAGAATGAAAATAGTGGAACATAATGTCTAAGGACTACTGGACAATTACAAAATGTAAACGTGTGTAATGGGAATACCAAAAGGAGAAGAAAGAGAGAAAGGAACAGAAGAAATATTTTAAGCAATAATGACAGAATTTCCCAAAACTAACCAAATCACAGACCCTAGAGGTTCAGAATACACCAAGCATAATAAATACCAAAAAATCTCTACCTATGCATATCAAATTCAAACTTCATACAAAGAGAAAAATTTTAAAGAAACCAAAGAGGAAATTTTTTATTTATTCATGGAGGACTAAGTAAGACTTACACTGAACTTCTCAGAAACCATGCAAGCAAGAAGAGAGCGGAGTGAAATATAGTGTTGAAATTTTTAAAAAGACATCTAAAACTTTATCAAGCAAAGTTATCCTTCAAAACTTCAAAAAGGGGAAATAAAGACTTTGTCAGACAAAAATTGAGGGAATTTGTCACCAGTAGACCTGCTCAGCAAGAAATGCTAAAGACTTTCCTCAGAAAGAAGGGAAATGAAATAAGTCTGGAACTCAGATTTACATAAGAAAGGAAGAGTGTTAGAGAAGGAATAAATGAAGATAAAATAGAATTTTTTTTTCTTATTCGTAATTGATCTAACAGGTAACAGTATGTTCAAAATAATAACAGTGGCATTGTATTTGAAGACTATAGCTTATGGGTTAGTGGAATGAATTACAGCAATGTTATAAGGAATGGGAGGGAAAATTTGGGAATACTCATATAAGGTACTCACACTACCTGTGAAGCAATATACTGTTATTTGAAAGCGACCTTGGATTAGTTGTAAGTGTGCATTGCAAACTCATGGGCAAGCAATAAAAGTTAGTATGCTAAGAGAGGAGAAGAAATGGAATCACACAAAATGCTAAATTAAAACCAAGGAAGATAGACAAAAGTGGAAAGAAAAAAAAAATAAAGGCAATGAGTTGAAAACAGTAACAAATACAATAGTAATTAATCCAACTATATCAGTAATCATTGTGTCAATGGAAATAATTGAAAGAGACTGTCAGAGTAGACACAAAACAAGGTGTATGTTGTTTACAGGACACCCACTTTAAATGTAAAGACAGAGTAAAAGTAACAGGATGGAGAAAGGTATACCGTGCTAAAGCTAATCAAAAGAAAGCTGGGTGTCAATATTAATTTTGGAAAAAGCAACTTCTGAGCATGTGTTCTGAAAACTGGGTAATGAACAATAAAGTGTAAAGGTGAAGATGGGGTCTCATAACAATTTTTGATAGTTCTGAATATTTTACTTGGCTTTTTATTATTAACACGATACATTGATACTAAAGTAGATACCCTTGAGGAGACAACTAGGTATTATTACGTAAAAAATACAAGTTAATGAAGATGATTGCATTAAAAAAGTAAAGGGTTGGAGATAGATGCACCTTTCTAAAACACTAATCAAAAGAAAGCTGAAGTAGCTCCGTCATTATAGCTTCCTGGAAATGCCCTTACAGTGGAGAAGGAGAACTGTAATTGTCTTTTATATGCCACACCAAATATGTATTAGAAATTATTTTCTTCTTTTAAATATTCTGTAGGTCTTAATCTTTCATATTTTAGGTTTATGTATTTGAAATATCTTCTCATCTATTTTTCTCAGTTCATTAATTCATTTTAAGCTATAGATAATATACTTTTTATTCAATTTTCTTGTGTCTTTAACAGTTAAAAATTTCTTTTTAAATATCAGTTCATTAATAAACTCTTTTCCAATGTTCATGCATTTAAATTCCCCTTTTATTTATGCACATATTTGAGACACACTTATTTTACTTTCTGATCTGAAAATTCCAACTAAAGTCTTCGGGGATTTTAGTCTCCGTCGTGTTATTTCTGGTGATCCTGGCTCATGGTGGATTTTGCTCTTAAAAGTTCTTAAATTGTGTGTGTGGGGGGGCGGGGGGTTGGGGAGAGAAGGAGAGAGGAAGAGAAAGAGAGAGAAAGAGAGTCAGGGAAAGGAAGAGCCAGAGATCATATTTATGACTATCTCGAGTTTCCTATATTGAGGATATCTTCTTGCAGGGAGAATTTGTTTTCTTGGGATAGAATTTAATCTTGTACTTCGTATTATCCACCACACCCAAGAATTAGCCACATATGGCCTTGTAACAACATTCTTATATAAAGGTTATTTTCCTAACATATTGTTTTACTTATCTATCCTTTGAGATCTCCCAACACTGTTCAAGAATTGGTGGTGGTGGGATGAACTGGGAGATTGGGATTGACATATATACACTAATATGTATAAAATAGATAACTAATAAGAACCTGCTGTATAAAAAATAAATTAAAAAAATAATATCATTGATTAGAAAAAAAGAGAAGAATCTCCATTTCAGTTCCCCACCTTAAAGAGTTCTAAGACTGTAGCCCATTCTCCATGGCTGTCAGCCAGGATTCCAGGTTGCGGGCACTGATGTGCCCCTCAGCCAGATATTCAGTGCTGGCTTCTGCTCAAGACCACTCCCTCTTTGTTTGTCTTCCTTAGTGACATTCTTCTATTCTTTGTGAATTCATTTCCAAATCCTAATGGATTTTTGGTGGAATTTCATCAAGTACTCTAGGGAATTTTTTTCACAGTCAAAATTATGAAAGTACAATTAATAAAACTATTTAGCCTCATTTCTAGCTACCAAACGTTTAAACTCCTGAAAAAGTATAGATTTAATAAAAATATTTTCCCTACAAAAATGCATTTTAGAAAATGGCATGTGATTGCCATTCAAAAAGTGTAAAACTTTAGGGATAGGTTAAAATTAGGTATCTTCCCAATTATGATTTGTAATTCCAATGTAAACTTCACTTCAATGTAAACTTTGATCACTTCAAAAGAAGAACTTTTTATAGGGGTGGAGGAATTGGTTGACTGATTACATAACTGTGCATAAATATCTCTTAAGTACAATTTAAATACGGCTTCCGTTTTATCACACATTCCTATAGCCTGTATATGTTATTTCTAGATCTTTAAGAAATTAGCAACAAATGCAGTGCTCGCACTCATTGCCTGTGAGGAAGTTTAAATATCTTCTTCTCTTTTAGATCATTCCTGATACATATATTTCCTTTAACTACATTTCAGATAACTTACTAGGACAAAGCATTGGAACTCTGGCAAGAAATATTCACATATTCTCCATGCATTTCCCTGCATTTGCTGATGTAGGATTATTTCATAGGTTCTTCTGAGCCTTTTGAACAGCTATCAGTGGTGATCACTTCAAGTGGTGCTGATAGGCAGCCCGCTGTCTGTAGTCACAATAGCTTCCAACCGCTGAAGGCCAGCACCAAGCCCACCTTTGCCCAGGAGCCCCATCTGTGATCCCAACCCCCGAAGCCTGAGCTTCTTAAATGGGGTACCCGTGCCCTAGCTTTTTGTGGTACGCTAGAAAAAAAGCATGGGGACCTTTTTGGAGACTCCTTTTATGGGGAAAAAAAATGGTGTTTTAAGTAAATAACAGATATTAATGAATTATAGCAGCAACATCAAAGAAAATAGCACTTCTGTTTACATCTCCAGGCCTTCAAAGAATCAGAGCAATCAGTCTTACACTGTAGAGAGATTTCAAGGCAGATATTTCAGAGGCATTCATCTAAGCTATCAAGTCAATTATATTATTCTTGACTGAGAACTCCTTGAAATGTTTTTATACTATGAAAGTTTTATACTAAGAAAGTTTTAAATAAACTTTCTTCATTCCCCTGATCTTAGAAGTTTGAAACCAACTTACAGTGCTAAACTTAGCCTCTTGAAAAGCAGCAAATAATTTTTGCTTTTATAATTTTAATACATTTGGAGGTATTTGTTTTAAGAGATACTGTTACATTCTGACTTAATATAGCATTGCTTCATAAAAATAAATGTTTACTTCTGTTAAGTAGGATGGTTTTGAAATGTCAACATCAAAACTAAGTTTTGCAAACAGCTTTGACTTACTAAGGTTGGGAACATATTAATTCTCAGTTCTTATTAGGAAACACAGTGTTTCTCATTATTAAAAGTTTAAACCCAGAGTCACAATTTTTCTATTATTGTTTGCTTTTAAACTCAGATAGAAAGACATGTTTGATTTTTTTTTTTTTGAACATTCAGTTTCTCACTAGAATAAAAAGCTCTGGAAATTCAATATTTCTATTATACAGAAACTGTAGTTCAAAGTTGTGGTTCTTTGTGACGTTTCTATTTCAAAACCTACTGAACCCCCCAAAATATATATATATATATATATATATATACACACACACACACATATTTTAGGCCATGAAATCACAGAAAAAAACCTTTATATATTATAAATTTCTTACACCTCGACTTCACCAGTTTATTTAGCCTTTAACTTATCAGGCACATTTTGAATTTGTTATATATGTAGGACACTTTCAGGCATGAGGTTCCAAGGTAAGCGGTGGATGAATAAGTGCACCACTAAGCACAATGCTGAGATATGTGGCACAAGTGCCCAGTGCCCAGTGGATGGTGCAGAGGTCGCTATTGACTGAGATCAATGGACAAACCTCAGGAGAAGATTTATCCGCAATCTCTTTCTGGAAAAACAAGCAGTGTTCGTTAAGATGAAGGTGGGGCAATGCATGCAGGACAGAGGCATGCATAAATAAAATAGATGAGAAGGTAGAAAGTGTGTAAATTTTGATAATATGGAATTTAGCTTTTCCCTACAACTTAGGTAACAGGAGTAGGAAATTGGCATTAATGGCACAAATCATGGTGGTCTGTGATGGCTGAGGTAAAGCTTTGCATATTATCAGTTAATAAATTGAAAACTATTAAAACATTGCATAATTATATAGAGGACCAAACAGTAGCAGTATGAACTGAATGATAGTTTTTTTTGTATGTTTTAAAAAAGTAAATGAAATATGAAAATATATCTCACCTTTGAAAAGAAATGCCAAATACAGTTCCTAAGTACGTCTTTATCAACTATCCCATTTTGTGTTCTTTCTTTTCATTTAAAAAAACCTATATATATAGGCTTCCCTGGTGGCGCAGTGGTTGAGAGTCCACCTGCCGATGCAGGGGACACAGGTTCATGCCCTGGTCCGGGAAGATCCCACATGCCGCAGAGCGGTTGGGCCCATGAGCCATGGCTGCTGCGCCTGTGCGTCCGGAGCCTGTGCTTCGCAACAGGAGAGGCCACAACAGTGAGAGGCCTGCGTACCGCAAAAAAAAAACAAAAACCAAAACCTATATATAGCAAGATATGGCACTTTTTAAACATTGGAATTTTTTCTGAATCTGTGAATCTTGAAAAAGTAATTTAAAATTTATTCTGCATTCTTTTATCACAAGGATCCCTGTGTTGCTCCTTTAAGGCACACTACCCACTCTCCCACCTCTGCCCCATCCCTTACCCTCTCATTTCTACAATTTTTTCATTCCAATTATTTCATATGAATAGACTCAGAATATGTAATTTTGGGGGATTGACTTTTTATTTTTGCTCAGCATGGCTGCCTACGGATTCATCCATGTTGTCGTGTGTATCAGTGAAAAGTTACATACCCACAAAAACCTGTACACAAATGTGTATAGAAGTTTGTAATATCCCCAAAGTGGAAACAACTCAGAGATCTTTCAGTGGGTGAATGAGTGCATTATACCATGGAATACTACCCAACAGTAAAAAGGAAATGATTGTTGATAAATTCTTTTTTTCTTTTTCTTTTCTTTTTTTTTTTTTTTTTTTTTGCGGTACGTGGGCCTCTCACTGTTGTGGCCTCTCCCGTCGCGGAGCACATGCTCTGGACACACAGGCCCAGCGGCCATGGCTCAGGGTCCCAGCTGCGAATCTTCCTGGACCGGGGCATGAACCCGCGTCCCCTGCATCGGCAGGTGGACTCTCAACCACTGCACCACCAGGGAAGCCCGATAAATTCTTTTACTTTTATTTTTGTCTTTATATTGAAATGGGTTTGTTTTAGGCAGCAGATAGTTCTGTCTTAGTTTTTTTTAATCTGACAATCTCTGTGTTTTAATTGAAAAATGTATACTGTTTACATTTAGTGTGATTACTGATATTGTAAGGCTATATTTATCTTCTTATTTATTATATTTATCCCATCCATCCCAAAATTTATTTTATTTGTCCCATCTGTTCTTTGGTCCTCTTTCCCCTTTTGCCTGCATTTTATTAAATTACTTATATGTTTTCTACACTTATATTTTATGTCTTTTTGGCTTACTAGCTATAACACACCTCAGTATTTTAGCAGTTTCTTTATAAATGATTGTGTACATCTTTGACTCATCACACTCTTTCTTCAAGTACTTACACCACCTTACGTATAGGTAAAGAACCTTATAATAGTATACTCCTATCTCTCCCCTTCTGATCTTTGTGCTATTTTTTCATGCATTTTATTTTTAATATGTTATAAAGTCATGCTAATTGTTATTTGAACAGTTAATAATCTTAAAAGAAAATTTAAATAATAAAAAATGATTTTACATGTTTACCTATGTAGTTATCATTTTCATAGTTTTTCATTACTTTATGTATATCCATGTTTCCTCTAGTATCATTTTCCTTCTACATGGAAGGTGTCTTTCAACATTTCGAATAGTGTGCATCTGCTGACAATAAAATCCTCCAACTTTGTATGTCTGAAAAGGCCTTTGGTCACACTTGCTTTACAAAGAAAATGTTGCTAAGAATAAAGTTTTGGTTGACAGAACCTTCCATTCAGGGCTTTAAAGATGTGTCTGTGGTGTCTTCTGACTGCATTGTTTTTGTTTCAGTAGAAAAATCTGCCACCCTTGTCTTTGTTGCTCTGTATGAAATGCGTCTTTTTTCTCTGACTGCTTCTAAGAATTTCTCTACTATAAATTTTGAGTAAATTTATTAAAAGATGCCTTGGCATTCTTTTGAATGTTTTTGCTGCTTAATTCTTCTTGGATCTATAGGATTATAGCTTTCATCCAATTTAGAAAATTTTCAGCAATCATTTCTTCAAATATTTTTCTGCCCATAATATTTTAGGAGCAGAAAGGATTGTGTGTAGGTTTGACTGTTTGATGTTGTTCTACACCTCACTGGTTTTTCCAATCTTTTTTAAAAAATTAGTATTATTATTTTTTCTGTGTATTTAATTTTGGATAGTTTCTATGGCTTCAAGTTCACTAATCTTCTCTTCTGCTCTGTCTAATCTGACATTAGTCTCATCCAGTATGTTTTTTATCTTGGACTTTGTATTTTTTATCTGTAGAAATTCAGGGGTTTTTTTCTTTATTTTACATATCCCTTGTCTCTATTTTACCTTTTTAACATGTGCAATAAAGTTATAATAACTTTTAATATACTTTTCTGTTATTTATAAAATCTGTCATTTCTGAGTCCATTCTTTTAATTTATTTTTTTATTCTTTAATATTTTTTTGGCTGTGCCAGGCAGCGTGTGGGATCTTAGTTCCCCAACCAGGGATCAAACACACCTCCCTGGCAGTGAAAAAGCATGGAGTCCTAACCACTGGACCACCAGGGAATTCCCTCTGAGTCCATTTTGATGAACTGATTTTGCTCCTTCTTATGGGTAATATTTTCTTGCTCTTTTGCACATCTGGACATCTTTGATTATGTGGTAGACATTATTATCTTTTGGGGTCTAACATTTTTGTAAGACTATGACAGCTGTATTACCATTTATTTCATCTATGGTGTACTCTATAACTATCATTACATTTTTAAAATTATATATTTATGCATGGACCTTTGTTTTGGTTTTCTTATTTTTGACTCATTTTATTATATTCTGATGTATCTCTTAGAATGTTTATTACAGATGCATTAAAATCTTTGTTCCTTTTTGTAATACCATTGCTGCTGATAGGATCTTAATCCTGTTGTTGCTTTGAAATACGTGTGCTCCTCGCCTGACCATTTATTTTGGTCTCTGAGATCAGTTATCTTTCAGCTGTTCTGGAGGCAGTGTGGGTGAGGGAAACCAGTAAGCTTCGTGCTTGGAAAGACATGGTATAGAAAATCGGGTACCAGAAAGTTACTCTGCTAAGGGAGTTAAGCTAGATGCACAAGAAGGAACAATGTTAGAATGAGAACTAACTTAGATTGTAATGAATCAGATAGGGAGGGTGAAAGCAACCGTCAAGGAAGAAACTCCTTCAAACCAATCTGACTTTGTCTTTTCTTGGCTCATCATTCACTCAGGGCTTCTAAACTACTGTGAGTTTGCTCTTGAGTCTTCTGCACCAGGAGTCCACATCTCATGCTGCAGATACAAGGCACTGGCTGAAAGGAAGCAAAACTAGATCTCTCACAACCACTTCCCTGTAAGCAAAGCTGTGTCTGGCCACTTCCTTCCCAATGCCAAAGTCACCCTCCAGCACAAGCACAATTCAAAGTGGTTCCCTTTAACTCACTGTTTTCTTGGTATTTTTCTTGGTATTTCCTCTAAGATTAACCGTGAGGGAAAAAAATCCAGCAGTCGTAGTATAGTTGAACCTCTTGGCTCCTACTTGCTAACTTATCCACCAACCCTATCTATTAATTGTGTGCATAACATTGCTGCTAAAACTAATCACCTAAACTCAGTGGCTTTAAACTCAGTATTCATTTATTTTCGTGGATCTCCATGTAGGCTGAGGGTCAGCTTCTGATGTAGATGTTTCTGCTCATCTCAGCTGGTTCACTCGTGGATCTGTGCTTGGCCAGGTGTTGATGAAGTAGGCTGGATTTGGGTTGGGACAGGTTTGCTCCAGGATTCTGTTATCATCCCCTTGGCTCATCAAGCCAGCCCGAGCATGGCCTTGTCATGAGAATAAGAGAGTTGCAAGAGTGACAGTTCCAAGTGATCAAGTGCTTTTCAAGACAGATTACATCACATCTGTTAATATTCCGTTGGCTAAAATAAGTAACTTGGTTGACACGATAGATGAAGATTTATATATCCCCTCACCCACAGTGAGGGAGCATTTGGTATGTTACATGAAAATGGTGTATGTTCTGGAATACCTGGATCAATAACTCAACATCCTTCATTCATCAACTATTTCCTCAGGGTTCGTAGAGTGGAATTCAGGATTCTTAATATATTTCAATTTTGTTCAATTTCTGTTGCTCCACACATTGCAAGAGAGTTCACCTTTTTATAGTTTTCTCTGATTAGCTTGATTTTCTCTTCTTCTATCATCTTCAATCATTAAATTTACAATGTTGGTCCTTTCTGAAAGGTCCAGAATGAGAAGCCAGAGATTAGAGTATCCTTAAAGATGCTATGCTTTTCTACAGCTACCATCTCCAATCAATCTTTTCTTAAAGAGTTTTATTATAATACAAATATTGGAAATTCCTAGCATATCTCTAGAAAACTAGTTGATTTAAGAACAAAAAAGAACTGATAGGAGGATAGGTGTCTGAGATTCATTGTAGGAGTTGTGGACTAGACACTGAAACTTTGTGGCCAGTATTTAAATTCTGTACAGGTTTGTCACCTACAGTTTTACTTTCCCTTGATAGTATGTAAAGAGTTTTCTCTTTGTATTAATGGCCTATTTTGTTGGGTCAATCTGGAAAATAGAAAGAGTTTAAAAATGAAATGAACAAACAGAAGTTATAATATGACTCAGTCCATGCTATGCATGCAAAACTGATCAAAGGTACAGATTCTACCTTAAATGCATTTGTTTAATCAGAAGAAAATTCAAGTTTACCATATTCCTAGGAATGAAGCTCAATTCATACCAAAGCCTGTCTCTCTCATAGATCTCTGTCAACAGTCACAATCTCCCAATTCCAGAGTTCTTGCTTTTTTACCATGGGATATGGTCCCAGAGCTTTAAGGCTCCTGTTGCAGGTTTTGATGGATGTATGAACTCATCCAAATGACAGTGTGTTGTAAAGATGAACGTGTGTATGCTGGCAACTATGACAACTTGTTAGTTGTATTCAATTTTTTCTATCCGTCACAGATGTATACAGGACCTAGGATGAGTGAAGTATTGCCAAATTTATAAATTATGAAGAGCTTCTAATTGAAATCCACCCTTTCTAACATATCAGAGTGAGCTGGACTCAGAAATGCTGAAGCGCCCTTGACTAGAGATGTCTGCTGGCTATTTTCCTTGATGGCCCTTCGAGAGCTAGAGTTTCCTCCTGTTCTCCCAAACAATAGGTGAACAAAGTGCAAAAGTAGATATTTGGGTGAAATTCATGCAACCCAGTCGTCCACAGCTCTCTTTTCGTTCATGTAACTAAAGCAGGTAAGAGTGACCTGTACCAGTTATCTATAGCTGCGTAACAACCCACCCAAAACCTGGTGGCACAAAGCAAAACCAAGCATGTGTTTCCATGATCTCGCATGGTCCTGCAGGCTGCCTGGGCTCTGGGAGCTGGTTCTCACTTACGGTTTCCCATGCAGCTGTAACGAGTAAATGGCTGGGCTGGAGTCACCTTGCAGTCCTCACTGGCTGTCAGCTGGCACCCAGATGCAGATGCTGCCTGGAGCACCTACGTGGCCTCACCTTGTGGTCTGGCTTTCCTCCCACCATGATCCCTGGGTTCTAATAGCAAGTGTCCCGAGAGAGTGCAGAAGCTACGTGGCCTTTCCTCACCTGGCTCTGGACTTCACACAGAGGCACTTCTATTATATTTCATTCTTCAGGGCAGTTAGAAAGCCCTCCCAGGTTCAAAGACAAGGCATGTAGACACCACCTGATGATGGGAGAAATGCCAAAGAATGTGCATATGTGATTAAAACCAACACATGACTATTTACCGTACTTAAATGTGGAGTGGGATTGGAGCACATTGGGATAAAAGAGAATTGATTCAGTTCTCTTGTGTAGCCCAAGGCATACATAATTTTCTCTTAAGGTTTTCTGACATTGATTTCAGCATTTGTTCCCTGATGGGATGCTAAACTGGAATGATCCCTCTGCCAGTTTTTATGCTGCTTTTATTCTCACTGCCTCACCTTCCATTAAGTGCCCTAGGTAATTAACAGTGCCTACTTCTTGAGAATAATTGGCTGAGTAGTAAGGGATGTGAGGCCAACGTGCAGTAAATGTTTTCTGAGTTCCATATTAAACACAGCATTAGTAATCCTCATGTTATCACTTGATTGCCCCTGTGGTGAAATTATTAGGCAGTTATTTCCCTAAAACAGCATTTTAATGATAAAGATGAAAATTATACAGTTTGCTTTAGTCATTATTTTTTCCTCAAGGTTAATGCATTTGTCACATCATATTAAACACTCATATTAACCATTAGAACACTTCACAGTGTACACATAGATGTCTCTGTGCGACTAATAAAAAGGACAAATTAGAACAATTATCACCATTATTCTCACGTTTGTGAATAATAACAATAGGATGTGATAGATTTTTTTTAATTTGTAGGACAAATGAAACGATTTCTGTGATTCTGTGTGCTTCATCTTTTAGGCATTTAATAGAGTCTTTGAGTGAATGGTTATAGCAATGACAGTAATGCTAGAATCAAACACTGGATTTCATGTTGTAGCATTTAAACCAAAAGATGTTTCCAGTTAAGGAAACATCCCCCACAGCTTTATATTCTAGTGATCCTAACCTAAATTAACCTTCTACACCAAAAGAATATCAAAATCTTATGTTTTATTTATATTTACCATCTATGGTACAGCCATAGAATTTTTCATCGAGATACCTCAAATCTATCTGGTCAGATGCCCTCGGAGGCTCTCACAACTGAGGACCTGCTGCATCCATATCCAGGCGCCTGGGTCTGGGCTCCCTTCACTTCTGGACACAGGCCTCCTCCTGCAGAGGCTCTGCTGTGTCCAAGTAGAGGGTGGACTTCACTTGTGTGGGTCTCGAAGTTTTCACTTTCTGCCTACTTTTTTTTAGGTGCAACAATTGGACAATTTGTGTTGTGATCAGAAAGCTTTTTTGCCATAAAAACTGAAGTAGATAACAGGGGAAATGTTAATGATAAAGAATAAATAGGGAAAAACTCAAGGGCACTTCCTGAATGAAGTCCAAAATTACTCATAACACATTGTGACATCATCCTATTCTAATGACAGATTCTTGGCTTCTTTTTGTTTCATTAGAAGTATTAATATTTGCTTATGGAATCATGATGAGTATTTGAAAGATGATTAGTCAGTTGATGGAAACTAACTGATAACTAAAAGTTTGTATATTACCAAGTTTTGTTACTGTTCGGTTTATTTTTTATAAAGCATAGGAAATTAAATGTAACAGTTTACAAACACTTCAGCACTATACATACTGATTTTGTTTTGGCAAGTGGGATAGTTAAACAAAGGTCAGAGAGAATGATTCAGATTCAACTAGTTGACAATATATGACACACTATGCTGAGAATTTCCCCATTTTCATTCTAATTTAATACTAAACACATCCCTTGTCATAGGTTTGAGGACAGTGATTTATGAAGAGGTCAGATAACTTAATCAGGGCCACCCAGCCATTGTGTCGTGGTGGAGAGGATAAGGTCTCTGTCCTTGTGTCACTCTCAGAGTCTCAATCATGTTCCACTGTATTAATTTGTGGTTTATGTGTTTGTTTTTTTTCAGAAGTGAAAATGATTGCTTTAAGAAAGTAAATGGAAAATACTATATAGACAGTAAACATTCTTTCTACAGGGGAGATCTTGTAGCCTGTTTCCCAGTACGAGGTTCTCTTCTATTCCAGGGGTATGGGAAGATTGCACTTCCCAAGTTAGTTGTTTTAGCCAATGAAATGCAAGCAGAAGCAACAGTTTTCATTTCCCTGCAGAAGCACTAAATTGGTAGCGCTCAGCTCTCACACAACTCTTCCCTCGTTGGGCTGTTCAGAAAAGCACACGTTGATGCAGAGTTATCTGTCATATGACTGAAGTGGTCAGGAATACTGTAGCGAGCCAATATATAGTGGGGAGTTACCCTGAAGAGCTGCCTGGACTCATGGAAAGTATTGTGTGAGTGAAAAGCACATTTTTATTGGCTTATTCCACTATGATCTGGGGCTGTTACAGCAATTTAACCTATGCTATACTTTCCAAGTTAGGCATCATAAATTACTTATGTTTGTTGTGCTAATCTCATTAGTACTTTCACTTCTTTATTAACAAACATTGATATTTAAACTGACAACCTTTGAAAGCTACTAAAAATGTTTCGTGAGTGATGAAGCACAATTAGTGTCTATCTTTCTTATTTAATTGATGCAGTTAGACATTTTAAGGCATTTTTACTGCTTTTATTTTGTTCGTATATAAACAAATGGCCCCACTAATTTTTCCTCATAGCTTTGACCTCATCATAGAAAAGTGTTTTGTGAAAATATGATAATAAAAAATAAATAGAGATGTGAATTGCGTGGCAGACAGAATAAATTAGTTGATTTGGGACATTGGAAAGTTCAAATCTCTCTAAATAATTTTCTGATTTTCCTCTGTGTTTTTAAATAGCATTATTAATGTATAATTTACATACCATAAAATCCACTCATTGTAGGTTTGCAGTTTAAAGATTTTTAGAAGATATATAACTTGTACAACCATAACAGCAATCCAGTTAAGAACATTTCCATCACCCCACAAAAGTTTCCTTGTGCCCTTTTGCAGTCAATCGCAATTCCAACCCAAGTTCCAGACACACACTGATCTTCTTTCTGTCTCTCTCATTTTGCTTTTTTAGAGACATCTTATAAGTAAAACCATACAGTATGTCATCTTTCTTTTACTTTGCATTATGTTTTTGAGGCTCTTCTGTGTTATAACATGTAGTAGTGTTCATTCATCTTATTGCCGAGTAATATTCCATTGTAAGGATGTGTCACAGCTTATCAATTCATCATTCGAGGTGTTTACAGTTACTGCTTTCTATAAATAAAGTTTTTCAAAACATTTTGGTGATGTCTTTTTGTGGAAATATTTTCATTTTTCTTGGATACATACGTAGGACTGAAATGCTGGGTCATATTGGAAGCATATGTTTTATTGTTTAGAATCTTCCAAATGGTTTTATTAGTTTACATTCCCCATGACCAGTATAAGAGGTTTCCAGCTTCCTTACACTCATGCCAACACTTGTTATTTTCAATCTTTTGCATTAAAGCCATTCTAGTCAATGTCTAGCTGTGTCTTATGATTTTAGTTAGCATTTTCTTAATGACTAATGATGTCGACCATCTTCTCATATGATCAGGATAACCATTAGAACAACTTCTTTGGCTTCATATCTATAAGAGGCACACGCTTCAGATGTAAGGATGCACATATGTGAAAGGAACTGTTGGAAAAAGATACTCCCTTAAAATGGTAGAAAAGAGAGAAGGGGAGACTATGCTTATATCAGACAAAATAGACATTAAGCCAAAAACTGTCAGAAGGACAAAGAAGGACACTCTATAATGATAACGGGTCAACGGGTCAGTACGTTATGGGTATATGTATGTGCCCAAAATAATTAAAGATGTGCGGTTTTTCTATATCAGTTCACCTTAATAAAGCTATTTAAAAAGAATACTATTGTGAATGACATTGTGTTATTTTAATTTTGTTTTCAGATTGTTCATTTTAGGATATAGGAATACAGTTGGCTTTTGTATACTAATCTATCCTCAGCCTTGCTAAACTCATTCAAGAGATCTTGTATGTTATTTTCTAGATTCCGCATGATTTTCTATTTATAGAATATGTCATTTGTGGGATAAAAGGAGTTTAATTCCCTCTTTATAGTAGCTGTGCTTTAATGTCTTTTTCAGCCCTAATTTTACTGGCAAGAAGTCCCATTCCAGAGTTAAATAGAGTGACATCTTTGCTTGGTGTTCAACCCTAGTGCAAAAGCATTCTGTCTGTCAATGTTAAGTACGAATTTTCTTCTAGCAGCAGGTAGGCCCTTCAGTGTTAATGTCTAACTGCAAAGCAAGCACAGAACTTGGCCTCCGCACTCTGTTCTTCTGTTCTGGTGGGGCCTTGCCTCCACACAGACCACGCTGAGTGAAAGAAGGCCAGTTATGCCTTCATGAAGAACTGGGCAGGCACTGGGACGTGCCCCTGCTTATTTCCTTCTTCATCACATTTAAATCCCTATTGATCGATGATTAAGTAAATCGAATCAACTTAAACAACTTCCAACCACCTGCATCAGACTCCACATTCTAGCCCAGTTCCCATGTCCTGCCAAAATGCAATCCTATAATCAGAACAGAAGAATAAAAACACTCCAAAATTTCCTTCATTAAACAAATATCAACCGTTAATCAAATGTCAAAGCACTGAGGATGTGTGTGGTTATATTGCCTTTCAAATCTGCGATAATAAATTGATCTAACATATTTTGAGTAGGGCATAGGTAGATAATATTTTTAAAGTACTTCCTAATACAGAATACTTGTTTTAATTCTCTATTCCAAGATAAAAAGAATGCCTCCACTTTCTGGTAGGACTCTATCAGAGCCCCCATCAGGACACACAGGCTGTGCCGTGGTGGCTTCGTTGCTGCCTGTGGACCCGACCCTACAGTCTTCAGAATATGTTTGAGGGCATGCCCTGTAGTTAGCACAGTAGAAACAGAGTGTTGCAGATGGCTGCTTTGTTCTGTGGGTCTAAGACCATCCCCATTGGCTCCAACTTCATTTTCCTGGCTTTCTGCCCTATTCTCTCTCTCTTTTCCCCGGTTTTATTAAGATATAATTGACATATAACATTGTATAAGTTTAGGTATACAGCATAATGATTTGATACATCAAACTAAAAAGCTTTTTGACAACAAATGAAACCATTAACAAAATGAAACGACATACAGAATGGCAGAACATGTTTGCAAGCCACACATGTGGTAAGGGGTTATATTAAAAATATATGAGGAACTCAAGAAACACAATAGAAAAAGACGTAAGTAATCCAATTAGAAATGGGCAAAGGACCTAAATAGACATTTTTTCCAAAGAAGATATCCAAATGGCCAACAGGTATACAAAAAGATGCTCAACATCACTAACCATCAGGGAAAAGCAAACCAAAGCTACCACACCTGTTAGAATGGCTGTTGTCAAAATGACAAAAAAATAACAAGTGTTTCTGAGAAAAGGGAACCCTTGTGCACTGTTGGTGGGACTATAAATCGGTGCAAGCACTATGGAAAACACTAGGGAGTGTCCTCAAAAACTTAAAAATGGAACTATCATATGATCCAAAAGTTCCACTTTGGGGTATTTATCTGAATGAAACAAAATCACAGTCCTGAAGAGATAGTTGCAACCCCATGTTCATTGCAGCATTACTCACGGTAGCCATGACATACAAACAACCTAAGTGTCCATTGACAGATGAGTGGATAAATTCTGCCTTATTCTCAGTAATTCCCGTCGATCATCTGAATCCCCTCCTCCTCGTGTTACCCATAGCGCTCTGCTCTACTGCCAAGACCAAGATACGCTGCCTAAAATCTTTGTTCCTTTCCTTCACTGATTTTGTGAGCCATTTAAGCGTGATTCTTTCTCTATACTTATATTACTTATAACGAATGTGTCTGCTCTTAAAGCTAAGGTATATTAAAATTTTGAATATATTTTCAATGCCTAGTAAATTTACATGCATATTGAATGAAGTCTTGTAGTTATATGAGGATTAGAATTATATATGGACCCATCACCTTTTCATTGTAATGATCTAAGAAAATACTGCAAAATAGTGAATTGGCAGTAAGAAAGAATTTCAACATCATATCCATCACTTTGGCATAGTTCTGAAAAATGAATGTTCACTCTCGAGGTGTGAAAGGAATATGGAGATGAGGTGAGAAAAAGGAAACAAGTGTGTCACATGTTGTCTGAACTTGGAAGGCATTTTGATTAATGCAACACAGTTTGAAGAAATAAAAGCCATTCAGCAAATACAGAGTAACCAACAAGAAACACTTCCATTTTCATGTGCTGCATTGGAGATAGACTTATTCATGTGGAAACCCAAGTGAGATAAAACATGCTTTTTCTCCAGAGGGATGAGCAGAAAGGGCTGCTTTGTAAATTCTCAGAGAGGAATTATTCTTTATGACCAGACCTCAGTGTGTTGCCTTGAATAAATTCTGGTGCTGAGTAAAATGTTTCTTTTGTTGTTGTAGATAAATAAAGTAAAGGTGAAAAAAAAACATTATTTTTTTTCTCATTGTGAGGATATTCAGCATCTTGTGCAGTCTTGGGATATTCAGTATTTCCAACATGTTCTTGTACTGAATCCCAGTAACTAAGGCAGGTCAGAAACAATAAAATTCTCCCTTTCAGATGCTCTAAGAGAAGGAAAACTCATTCACTTACTGAAGAGGATACACAGCTTCCTCTCTGTGACATTCTCGAGATATGTTCTGCATCATTAACAGTACACCCTGAAGTGTTCTGAGCCATAGAAGAAATAAATAGGGCAAAGAAGAAGAGATAATGTAGAGGAGATAGCCACTGAACTTGTTTGCAACCTTTTCACGCGCACTCTGAAATATACTGCTTCTTGCATTTGCCCTGAGTAGCCTCCCGAATCAGTCAAGGACAGGAGCTCATCTCTCGCGCGGGGATTCCTGGGGTAGTCCTGGGAGTGGAGGTTCCTGACATAGCCCTACAGACCGGAACCAAGCCAGGTGAGAAGCTGAAATAGAACTCAGGCAGGAAGCTCAGACCATAGAAAACCTGTAACATCCACCGAGAGGGTGAACAAGAGCAGCAGAAGCGGGTACAACACGGTAGGATGTAAAACTGGGGCCGTTTCTTTACACTTTGTTCATGGGATTCCCTCACCGTTCTGCCAGCTTGTGTCTCCATCTATTGTTTTCTCCCAGCTGTCTTAGAGCAAACACCCTAAATATCAAAGAAACATTTGTAGGAAGTAAAATCCCCAGGAAGTTTACTCAAATTTGGCTTGCTAAAACTAGTCCACCCTGACAAGTTAGGAAAATCTGTGGACGTATCGCAAATTCCTCATGGGAGGAGTTGTTGTATAGTGGAGGTGGGTGTGCTGTGGAACCACAGAGACCAAGGCTTCATGGGAAGCATGGCCCTTAACAGCTGTGTGGAATGTCGCCTCAGGTCATTGAATCTACTTATTCATCTTTACAGAACTTAACACCACACCCCCAGCAGGTTAGTTACAGGGATTAATGCACGTAAAGCATACGTGTGCAGGGGGTGCTCACATGATAGTAGTTCTCACACACACACACACTCCCTGGCTTTTTCCTGTTAGTTTGGAGAGTACAACATCAGAAATGCATGAGAACGGGCATTTCAGGAATGGCCTTAGATAGGTTTGTCCAGCTTTGGGAAGTACATCAGATCCAATGATTGGCATTTTTCAGTGAGTAAGTGCTTGGATAAGTATGAGGGGATATACTTATCATGAGTAGAGATCTTCAAGCATCCTGTGAAGTGGAAGCTGGGAAAATTACTGGGAAAATTTCGACAGAGATCAAGTGTATAGTTGGGGGTATGACTTTGGATATATTGAACCAGATAAGCTCAAAATTCCACTTCACTGTTCATCCTATTGTCTCTTTGTTTCTTTAACACGGTGAAATACATTAATATAAACATGTGTAAGTGTATGTATATGTATGTCTATGAATATGTATGTGTATACGTATAGCTGCAGGTAAAATTATAGGCATAGGTCTACATAAGTGTGTAAAAGTGTATACACGTGTATGTGTATATACATATGTGTGTGAGCCTTAGTATGTGAAAAGAGCCAGAATATGGAAGTAGCCCTGCCTAAATGTAACTCTGCTCATGATTTACCTTGAATAAATCATTTAACATCATCTGGTTCTTCTGGCAAGTGGGGAAAATAACATCTGTCCTACTATTATCACAAAGAAGACAGCAATGTATAATTAAGAACACTTCCACAGCCATCACCTCTTTTAATCATAGCAACTGTGACAATCCGGATATGATAAATGTAAAAAATATTTTTAAACTTTAATGCAACATAAAAATATTATTATATCTAGAAAAAAGTATTTGGTTTTAATGTTTGAACTATGACCAGTATGCTTATTATTTTCCTAAAATAAGAATGGCAGGTGAAAACAGAAAATTATGATGTCTAGTAACCAGTGAAGATTTTCTACCTACCGCTAAATACGTTAATTAACCATGTGCCAACTGTTATCAGCTGTAGAATTACCAAGTAAAAATCTGAGGACCTGACAAGGAATGTGTGCGTGCATGCATGCGTGTGTGTGTGTGTGTGTATGTGTACATCCCTGTGTGTTTAATTTACGCACATTGGCTTTCATACTCTTTTAACCCACACAAGATTATCTATTGTTATTCAGAACAAACCTGCCTTCTTGTTTGGCAAGATTGCTTCTCTAAATGTCAAACATTAATTTTATATTACATTTTCTGTTCTTGTAATGGGGCATTTTGTCCCTATGAATTAACATTCTTTTCAGTCTTTTCATGAGAGACAAGTTTTTCTCCTTCAAATATGGATACAGCATAACTCTTGTTACTGAAATTTCTTTCCTGAGAAAACCATATTATAATACTTTAAGCTCCATATAAACTACAAATTTGGTCTGCCTTCACTTTAGTATATGTTTTGTAATTATTCAGGTTCTTTAATCTTATCAAATATTTCTAAAATATTGATATTAAAGCACTTCAATTCTAGAGAAGAGGTTCCTGATTCTGTCTGAGTATCAGAATTATCTGGGAACCTTTAAAAAAAATTTGCAATCTGCGTTCCACCATAGACAAAAGAAGTCAGAATCTCTGAAATGTGGGATGTGGGAACCTGTTATCAATATTCTATTAAGATCCATGAGTGAACTCACATATGCAGCAAAGACTGAAAATAGCTATTCCAGAGTGATATTAATGTAGCAGATTTATCACAACATCCTCACCTGAGCCAGACTCAGTGAGCACTGATGGTAAAGATGGATGAATGGGTCACAGGCTGTGCCTTTGTCTGGACCCCATCCTTAAGCACTGTTGGTTCTTGTGTCTTGTACCCCTCAGGCTGCATGCTTCATCAGCACCAAGACTGCTCACTTTATTACAGACAATTCACGACTAAATAGTCTGTACAGTTCTTATCTTCTGACTGTAGCAAGGCTTTCCCAGTACTGTCAGCTAGACTCCATGACATACGCGGACAAATTCCAAAACAACTCTCGGGCGGGCTGGTGGGTGGTGTTAGGAGATGAGGACTCTGGGATCCATGGTGACGCCGCCCATCACGGTTACACAGAACCGCACTGTGGGCTCTCCTCGTGAAGTCTGAGGAATCTTTCTCTCTATCATAGCTTCCTTTTTAAATCTTCTTATCAGCGTAAATGCTTTTTTTTTAAATTTTGGAACTAAGTGCCTTTGTTTCACCCCTTTAATCCATTTGTTTCTCCTTTTGTGAGAAACATTCAACTTCCTAAGTCTGTGGGTCTTAACCAGCAAGCATGTTAGAGTCACCTCAGAACTGATTCAAATGAAAATACCAGATTCTGTTTCTGGGGATTCTGATTTAAAACTCTGTGGGTGGAGCACAGATATAGATTAATACTTTTAAAAGATACCTTGGTAGGTCAGTTTTGCATTCCTATATAATATATATATATATATATATTTTTTTTTTTTGCCACAAATGTTCTTCCGGAGTAAAGACCCAAAGCATGCATCTTTCAAGAGTAAAGCCAGAAAATCCATTTTCATATGCATCACACTGGTGTATAAGACACATCCCAATTTTATTAAAACAACATATTGGACATAAGCCTAATTTTTTAAAAAAGAGAATTAGGTATTTTTTATACCTGTGGATATGTGGTTTACTACATATTGGGATAAAATAAGCAATTATGACTTCTGGGTGAAATAATTTTCCAAAAAGTCTAAATGAAAACCAAGCTCACTTAGCTGAAAAAATGTGTGTGTGTGAATATATATACAAAAATATATAACTACTTTATTATGTACATTTTAATGGTAAATCAGTGACTTAAAGCAAATGTACTCATAAAGTTCAAAATGACACTCAGTTGGAGCAAATACTGGTACTTTATTTCAGAATTTATTGGTAATAAAAATTAACTCTCCAAGTCCAGGAAGTACAGAGAGTCCCATACAGGATAAATCCAAGGAGAAACATGCCAAGACACATATTAATCAAACTATCAAAAATTAAATATAAAGAAAAAATATTAAAAGCAGCAAGGGAAAAGCAACAAATAACATACAAGGAATCCCCATAAGGTTAACAACTGATTTCTCAGCAGAAACTCTGCAAGCCAGAAGGGTGTGGCAGGACATATTTAAAGTGATGAAACGGAAAACCTACAACCAAGATTACTCTACCCAGCAAGGATCTCATTCAGATTCGAGGGAGAAATTAAAACCTTTACAAGCAAGCAAAAGCTAAGAGACTTCAGCACCCCCATACTAGCTCTACAACAAATGCTAAAGGAACTTCTCTAGGCAGGAAACACAAGAGAAGGAAAAGACCTACAATAACAAAACAATTTAGAAAATGCTAATAGGAACATACATATTGATAACTACCTTAAATGTAAATGGATTAAATGCTCCAACCAAAAGACACAGACCAGCTGAATGGATACAAAAACAAGACCCGTATATATGCTATCTACAAGTATATACAATCAATATTGCCACTCAATATCAAAAAAACAAACAACCCAATTCAAAAATGGGCAGAAGACCTAAATCGACATTTCTCCAAAGAAGATATACAGATTGCCAACAAACAGATGAAAGGATGCTCAACATCACTAATCATTAGAGAAATGCAAATCAAAACTGCAATGAGGTATCACCTCACACCAGTCAGAACGGCCATCATCAAAAAATCTACAAACAATAAATTCTGGAGAGGGTGTGGAGAAGAGGGAACCCTCTTGCACTGTTGGTGGGAATGTTAATTGATAGAGCCACTATGGAGAACAGTATGGAGGTTCCTTAAAAAACTAAAAATAGAACTACCATACAACCCAGCAATCCCACTACTGGGCATATACCCTGAGAAAACCATCATTCAAAAAGAGTCATGTACCACAATGTTCATTGCAGCTCTATTTACAATAGCCAGGACATGGAAGCAACCTAAGTGTCCATCGACAGATGAATGGATAAAGAAGACGTGGCAGGTATATACAATGGAATATTACTCAGCCATAAAAAGAAAGGAAATTGAGTTATTTGTAGTGAGGTGGATGGACCTAGAGACTGTCATACAAAGTGAAGTAAGTCAGAAAGAGAAAAACAAATACCATATGCTAACACATATGTATGGAATCTAAAAAAAAAATAATGGTTCTGAAGAACCTAGGGGCAGGACAGGAATAAAAACGCAGATGTACAGAATGGACTTGAGGACATGGGGAGGGGGAAGGGTAAGCTGGGACAAAGTGAGAGAGTGGCATGGACATATATACACTACCAAATGTAAAATAGATAACTAGTGGGAAGCAGCAGCATAGCACAGGGAGCTCAGCTCCGTGCTTTGTGACCACCTAGAGGAGTGGGATAGAGAGGGTGGGAGGGAGGGAGGGAGATGCAAGAGGGAAGAGATATGGGGATGTGTGTATATGTATAGCTGATTCACTTTGTTGTACAGCTGAAACTAACACACCATTGTAAAGCAATTATACTCCAATAAAGATGTTGAAATAAATTAATTAAATTAAATATGGATCAAAAAATACTTACAGGTTTGGGACTTTGAAATGGTAAATATTTGTGATGTGTGAAAAAGCATGATACATAGCTGTATGATCTTAATTACATAAAAATGGATGCTTAATTGTGTAAATACACAAATGAGACCTAGAAGGACAAGTCAAACATAAACTGCTTGTGATTATGGACAACTTTGCTTTTTGCTTCTTGTGTTTTTTGGTCTCCTACTATGCAAATGTTAACTTTTAAGAAATGTTATTTTTAAAACCTTAAAAATTCAGTGTTTGCATATTTGATATATAAATAGCAATAAAAACGGGGAAAACAAATGGATTCCAAAGAATTTGGTGTTTTAATAAATATTATAGTTAATATGAAACAAAACCACAAAGTTTTATAAATGTCTTAAAGAAATGGCAGTGTATTCTTCATTTTCACAGCCTGGGTTTCAAAGTCAATCATCACCCATCCCCAGATCCTGAGATCTTAAAATCCATGCTAGGACAGAGCTAGTACTTTCCATCACAGTGTTTCAATGAATGATGAGTCGCCATTCACGAAACTTTCATCTCCTGCAAATAATAAACAGTCCTGTCACAGTTTAGCATCCCAGAGGTAGATTCTGAGGCAGAGGTTAGCAAGCTGGCCTCGATAATCCTGTAGGTAGACGATTGGCAAAGTCATCCAGCAAGGAGGCAGGTTAGCCTTCTGGAATCACATACCAGACTGTATGCAGTTGTCCAGGCCCTTCCTAACAAACTCGGTCCCATCATGCGTTTACCTGGGGTTTCAAACTAATATATTTAATAGCACAAAGTTTAGCCGGCAAAGAGTTTATGAACTTACAAATTCCTTCCTCCCTCATTCAACCAGTAACTTAGATGGTACAAGCATAATCTTTCTTTGGCAATTCTTTCTTTCAGTATACCTTTATTTTAAAAGTTTAAAAAATATGACAGTCTTTTGCATTAAGATAACTCTATGGTGTTTTCTCTTGTCCATTTCTTTCACCTTTGGAATCTACCATTATTTGGTGGGACATTTAATGCTGTCATGGTTCATCCAAATTGTTATTAGTAACATTTGAAAATCAGTTTGTTTCCTGGAATAAAGTGTGCACCTGTGAACTTTGATAAGCAAATCAAACCAGGTTGAACTGGCATAGTTTGTGCTATTCTTACTCGTATATATGCTATCATATTTACCATCCTAAGTCTCTAGACCATTGGTTGATACTGTTCCTCTAATACTATGAGTATCTTGCTTCCTTTATCAGGCTGATTGTAGATCCTGAATATCCTACCTTTATTTTCACAATAAAGATCATCATAGTGATAGTTTTGTCACATCAAATAACTTTCTTTTTTATTGAGGTGTAATTAATTTATAATGTGGTAGTTTCTAGTGTATAGCAAAGGGATTCAGTTATACATATATATATATTCTTTTTCAGATTATTTTTCATTATAGGTTATTATAAGATACTGAGTATAGAAAGAGAAAAACTAATACCATATGCTAACACATATATATGGAAGCTAAAAAAAAAAGTGGTTCTGAAGAACCTAGGGGCAGGACAGGAATAAAGACACAGATGTAGATAATGGACTTGAGGACACAGGAAAGGGGAAGGGTAAGCTGGGATGAAATGAGAGAGTAGTATGGACATATGTACACTACCAAATGTAAAATAGCTAGCTAGTGGGAAGCAGCTGCATAGCACAGGGAGATCAGCTCGTGCTTTTCGACCACCTAGAGGGGTGGGATAGGGAGGGTGGGAGGGAGATGCAAGAGGGAGGGGATATGGGGATATATGTATACGTATAGCTGATTCACTTTGTTATAAAGCAGAAACTAACACACCATTGTAAAGCAATTATACTCCAATAAAGATTTAAAAAAAAAAAAAAAAGATACTGAGTATAGTTCCCTGTGCTATACGGTGGGGCCTGGTTGTTTACCTATTTTATATATAGTGATGTGTATCTGTTAATCCCAAACTCCTAATTTATCCCTCACCCCCATCCCCTTTGGTAACCGTAAGTTTGTTTTCTGTGTTTGTGAATCTATTTCTATGTTGTAAATAAGTTCGTTTATATCATTTTTTTAGATTCCACAAATAAGTGATATCACGTGATATTTGTCTTTCTCTGTCTGACTTCACTTAATATGATAATTTCTAGGTCTATCCATGTTGCTGCAAATGGCATTATTTCATTCTTTTTATGGCTGGGTAATATTGCACTGTATATATGTACCACAGCTTCCAGCCACTTAGGTTGCTTCCATGTCCTGGCTGTTGTAAATAGTGCTGCAGTGAACGTTGGGGTGCATGTGTCTTTTCAGATTAGAATTTTGGCTGGATGTGTGTCCAGCAGTGGGATTGCTGGGTCGTATGGTAGCTCTCTTCAGTTGCTCATCTTGTACTTAGCTGGGTTTTGTTTGTTTGAAAGGAGGCAAAATACTGCTCTATCGCCTGATTTCTAGCTTCTTTCCTGAAATCTGTCATATTAAACTTGAATCTAATATTATGTAAATGACTCCCTTGCCGTGGGTTATGGGTTAGACCAGTGATACATTTAAGTTTAAAACACAAATGAAGTAATATACGCTCCATTTCAAATCAGTTGTGTGGCTTGTTCATTCGAATCTTGTTAAAAATAAAACAGTGTTTGAAATGCGACTTTTCCATGGTGTTTGGTGATCAGATGTCCAGGTGGCCCATCAGGTCAAGGCAATCCGAAGGTCACAAGGAAGCGTCGTTCAGTTACTGTGGTAGCACAGGGAAGCGGTGGAGAAAAGCAGCGTGCCAACTGCCCATTTTACCCACAGGATGAAACCAGGCGAGGGGCAGGTGAATCAGGTCAGACCGGGATCATGTCCCTGCCCAGGGGCCCTGAACAAACGAGTCATGCCTTGTTATGGCCCCAGGACCCTGAGGGAGTGGAGAAGGGGGAGTGCTAGGGCTGGAAAGCAGTCAGATCAGAGCCCAGTGCCTTGGTCAAGGCCACTGGAGACCTGGGCCCAGACAGGTTGGGAAGGCAGAGGTGCTGTGAGCGTGGTCCCCCAAGGGCCCAGAGTCCTTGGCTTGTAGCCCCCCAGAGCCGGAAAGACCCTCTGCACCAAGTCTGGAGGGGCCGTGCCGCTTCCACCACGCAGCCCTCCAGGCAGAGCCGTGCAGGTACCTGTGCTCGGCCTGAGGCATCGTACCTGGGATTTTGACCTGTAGCCGTGTCCTCGGGTGTGGTCACAGGGCTCCACTCCTGAAGGATGTCGCCGGGAACTCACACATCTGTCACCGTCAGCACTTGGACTCTTACCACTACCATGGGCGTTTTGAATTCAGCATCATTTGTGTGATCATTTTAATTTGAAAAAAGAAATGTTGGTTGTGCTGGTAACCATTACTTCAATTCTAATTGTGCTGTAATAAAATGCGCCCCAGAAAGCATGGAAGTAAACCTATCGCCTGACAGGCTCAGATTTAATATAAATGGTGCACGAGAATAGGACTCTCACAGGGACTATGTCCCCTTTGCGTGAAATCCTCTTTTCGCTTTGCCGTCATATCCAATTCCCTGCTGCCTTCGTACATCCTTTTCTGTTTCCAGTCAGGGGCTTCTGCTAAATGTTCAAAGAATTTTAGGGAAACCACTCTTATCAAACTTTTACTTGCAAAGTTGGAATATTCAATTTGATAAACATCGTTTGGGTATCCCCTGGGTGACAGGCATTGCCTGGTACAAAGCACACCTTGGTGACCCAGAGCCTTGCTTCCTGGGGGGCCCTGACAGAGACTGAATGGCTCAAGGTGGGGTCCCAGGTGACTCAGCAAACTGAGCTGCCTGCTGTGACCCAGGGCCCCCCTCCGTCAGGCCATCTACACCACTTCTGCAGACGTGTGTCCTAATGTTCTCTGCAATGGCTCCACTGCTTAGCCCACTGCAGTGACCACAGAGGTGTATATACAATATGATACTGGGCCGCAGTGCATCTTAGAAGGACAAGCAAGTTGCAAGGACAAGAGGCTTGTACTACATGTTCCTTTTTCCTGCAAATAACATCTGTGGCATGAATAAAGTGACTTGGAACTTTACCTTCCGTTTTGGGAAGATAGTGAGCATGACTTTGCTGATGTCCAGGAGTGTTGCCCTAGGTTGGGTTGAAGGCTTTAGGGTTACCTACAGAAATACAGCAATGGGCAGAAGTGTTTGCAGGGAGACTGAGTTGACTGGTGCCCAGGGGAGGTGGGTTTCCACTGTAACCAAACACCATCCCCGACCCCTTCCACCTGCCTCTCTGCATTTGGTGGAAAAGCCTATTAGGAGGTGAATATTGTTATGTTTCTGCACAGTTAGAGCTTTCTGGGAGCATAACACTATGACAGTTTCACCTTTTCCAGACCAGGTCCAGGATTCAGAATTTCTAGTCCCTCCTACACCCCCCTCACCTCCTCCCAAATATTTGCACACAGTCCCACTTCGCCGCTTCTGATCCCATTAGTAGGCTGGATCTGGAACTAGGCAGAGTGTGCTGGAAATCCAGGTTCCAAGATTTGAACATAACACAAAGAAAGCACTTGATAACTTTAGATTATTTTAGACTGAAAGTGACACATAAGAAATGCAGATAAAACACAAGTCCAGGCTGAAGGAAAGGAAAGGAGATCTCTGTTGGGGAGGGCAGACTGAGCCTGAGATTCCAGAGGCAACTGGACGTGGACGCCCTCTTGTACTGACTCAGCTTCTGAGGCGCTTCTTCAGGGAGAACCGAGGCCAAGGTCTTCCAAAGTGAGTCGCCCAAGGCTCGTGTCAAAAGCACAAACCCAGAGGCTCCTGCAGAGTGCGACCTGCAGGCCCCAGATGTGCTGGTTTCAGCTTCAGGCAGAGCGGCCAAGCCCCTGGGGGCTGCAGCGGGGCGTCCCTCCATTCTATCCTCTAGGTCAGGCGAGGCCACACTGGATTCCCAGCCACTGGCTGGATGTGAGCTCAGAACTGGGATCTCCCTATTCACCAGTTAGATCCCAATTCTACCTATTTCCACATCTGCCTTTTAAGTAAATCTAAAAGAACTGTACAGTATTTGACCACAATGAACGGATGTGACCCCCAAGCATGGCAGAAGGTGGTGTGGTTTAGTAGACTGGAGTCCCACAGACCTCGACTGGAATCTTCGTTCTGTGGCACCATATTCTCTCCAAGCCTCGGGTCCTTCCTATTTAAAAAGTGGAGCCTTGACACTCCACTTTTATTCAGGTTTGTGGCAGGAATTTACTGTTTATACCAGACACATGCAGATGTGCAAATGTATCTAAACACATACAAAGACATCTAATGCAGCTACTTTTTAATTAAATAAATGCAAAATATTAAAACAAATAATCACTAACCTAATTTAATACTTCTATTTTGGGCACCTTGTAAATAATATATATGGATAAAATGGACAGAGTGCTAATCTGTATAGTGTCAAATAACTATTCCATGTCATCCTCCTCTAAGGATTGTTCCATATCTTTTTAAAGCTCCCTTCCTATGTAATAATGTACATTTTCAAACTTGTCTTTACATTAGAAAATTACTTAGGGTGTTGGTAACACAAATCAAATGCAAAATACTTACAAATAAAAATATTTGAAGTCAAATATTGTTTTGATTTTCTGCTTTCTCCTGGAAACAATACATTTTGTTGCCAAATGTTTTTCCTAATCAATTCTTGTTCTTAATGTATGTTTTCTAACAGCATAAGTTATGATGTATCTACAGTTGATAGTTTAAAATGTTTTCCTATCTGCTTTACCTTGAATGTTATTGGTTTTGTTTTTGTTTTTTTGCGGTACACAGGCCTCTCCCGTTGCGGAGCACAGGCTCCGGACGCACAGGCTCAGCGGCCATGGCTCACGGGCCCAGCCGCTCCGCGGCATGTGGGATCTTCCCGGACCGGGGCACGAACCCGTGTCCCCTGCATCGGCAGGCGGACTCTCAACCACTGTGCCACCAGGGAAGACCCAAGGGTATAGTTTTAAGAGTGTGTGACACAATGAAAGGACCAGAAGAGAAAATCCCCTGTTCTGAGGAAAAAGGAGCATCTGGGAAGGTGGAAGAAGCCCAGAGTACTGGACATTGTGGTGCCCTGGAGCGCCCCCTCTCAGAAGAGCAGAGGCATTGTCAGCCTCGGTGCAGTCGGGACTTCCGTTAATTGGGACAATCACCAAGATAACGACTGAGAAATGCTTACTAGATCTATAAATGAGGAAGTCATTTGTGACCTTGTTGAGAAAGAGAACTGGACTGTTGGGGTGGAAACCAAAGACATGGCCGGGCGATGGCGGCAGGTGCTCAGACCTCTGCTTGCAGCAGCTCACCTGTGAAGAGGAGGAAGGAGGAGCATCAAGGAGAGACCAGCTTGGTCCATGCAGGCTGCGATAACTAATGACTGCAGATCTAGCAGCTTACAACCACAGAAGTGTATTCCTCACAGTTCTGGATGCTGGAAAGTCCCAGATCAAGTCCTCAGCCTGGCACTGCTCTGGTGAGGTCCCTCTCCCTGTGCGAAGTGAGGTTGAAGACAAGGAATATTTTTGTGGCTCCCACACAGAAGGGTTGGCTAAGAAGGCCTAAATGACCAGGTGCAGGCTAATTTGAAAGTAGCATCTTCATTGATTCCTTGAGAGTTCAAATTTGTCAGGGAAGGAGCATGGTAAGTGGCTAGGCATACTAGTAAGGGAGTGGCCAATGTGATGAATAGTGGAATATATGCTAGACAGAGAAATCAGGAAAGGAAGCAAGCAATCCACTGTAGCTTCCCTAGGGAAGAACTGTGGAAGCCTTAGAATTAGAGAAGATTTTGGTAGAATTTGAGGATGATTTTTCGTGTTTTTTTTTTTTTTTCTGAAAGGGGAACAATTACAGAGCTCATAGAATGGAGATTGTTTCTATTTGGAAATACTCTTAATCCCAGGCAAAAAGAACCACTGCCTTGGACCTCGGGTTGTACAGGCCACCATGTATAAGAACTCCAGCACTTACCCCAACACACAAGTGCTTTACAGAACCCGTGGACCTTCTGTCATTTAGAGTCTGTTTCTTGGTTCTATCCCACTGCCTCCAGGAATCATGGAACCAGGAAACAGCCAGTCTCATGGCCAGCACTCCTCAGGCCCCAAAGAAATGCTTCTCCCATCATTTTCCCTGTGTCTTTGAAACAAAAGATTATGTTGTCCAAGTGCTGTGCAGGTGTGTGGATTCTCCTGGAACATTGTCTGAGATGGATGTTGGGTGTGGGAGTGATGTGAGCAGCAGGAATGTTCAAGTGAAAGAAAGGCAATTTAATTAAGGCAGATTGTTCCTTTCAGAGAGCGCAAATGCAACATATAATCACATAACAAGCGCCATTCCCTGATCATCTTGCTGAGCGTTTGTTATCTCTGCATTTTTTATTCCAGTGTGTGCTCACAGACGTAATCATGAATTAGTGTGTATTCTCATTTAGTTGCACATAGAGGATGCATAATGTTTTGCAGTACTAAATATCTCATGTTATTCTTAACTTTGTATGAATAAAGGTCCAGAAAGAATGGAAATGAAGCATGATACCAGTTCTTTATGTTGGCAACTAGATGAACCTTGAATGATAGAATTAAGAATACTTTTTAAGGGAATTTCCTGGTGGTCCAGTGGTTAGGACTCAACACTTTCACTGCCATGGACCTGGGTTCGATCCCTGGTCGGGGAACTAAGATCCTGCAAGCCATGTGGCACAGCCAAAAAAATATACTTTTTAAAAATATTAATAAAGTATTATTACATATATTATATGTAACATTTTATTACATCTTCTGATAGTGAGATGTAATAAAGCCATCTTTTGTCTTGGCAAACTCACTATTTTGAGTGGCTGGACGGTCTAGTATTAAGAAGATCTTACCTACATGTGAGGTCAAAATATCTTTCTCGTGGCCTGTTCTCTCCTTTGGGGACTGGTGCAGCCTTCCTTTCCAGCCCAATCTCCTATTATTACTCTCCATATACTCTCTAGTTTCACCATGTACCTTGCATTCTCTTTACGATAGATAGGTGATAGATACAGAGATACACACTCTTTTATGCTCCATGCCTTTGCTCATTACTTTCTCTGCTCCCCATCTTCTATATCTCGAAACTGCCTGTCCTTCAAGTCCAAAGGTCCTCTATTCTCTGTTGCTGTCACAGCCTGACATTCATCCCACCCTGATCCTACTAATCAATCCTCCCTCTTTGTGGCAACCGTATTCGTTTACATGTAACCTCATAAATCCTTATCGCACTGCCTGTTATGGACTGAAACTTTGTTTCGCCCAAAATTCATATGTTGAAATTCTAAACCCTAAGCTGTTGGTGTCAGAAGGTGGGCCCTTTGGGAGTTGATGGGGTCACAAGGGTGGAGGCCCCATGAATAGGTTAGTGTCCTCATGGAAGAGACCTCAGAGAGCTAGCTCGCTTGCCATTCCTGCCATGTGAGGGCACAGAAAGCAGAGGGCCTGGCTGTCTGTGAACCGGGAACTGGGCCCTCACCAGAACGTGACCAGGATGGTGCCTTGGTCTTGGACTTCCAGCCCGTAGAACTGTGAGAAATAAATATTTGTTTATAAGCCCCCCAGCCTATGGTATCCTGTTAGAGCACCCACAACAGACTAACTCACTGCCTTCTCTTTTCTTTTTTTTTTAACAAGATAGATTTCCATTCAATAATAGAAAGCATTTTCTAAAAACTAGGGCTGACTGACAAGTGAGCAGTCTGTTTAATTAAGTCATAGCATTGAAGCAAATCTTAAGTAGTCAACAAAGACTCAGAAGATTCAGTAGATATTTGTCAGATATCTAAGTATACAGCAGTAAGAGAGGTGAAAACCCCTACTCTCATGGAGCTTATATTCTAGTAGTAAAATTTTAAAGTAATAAAAAGATTTTAAAAAGTGAGATGGAGAAAAAACAAAGCAGAAAGAAGGCTGCTGAGATATGTCTATTCTATTTTAAATAGACTTTGTCCACATTTATTCACTGTCTAGCATGGTGGGCAGTCTCTGAGATGGTCCCCAAAGATCCCTGTGTCCTTGTAATCATATTCTCATATAATCCCCTCCATTTCTCTGTAGACTGGATTTTGACTCACTTCTAGCAAATAGAATATGACAGTGATGGGGTGTCACTTGAGACTAACTTGTAGAAAGTGACGCCTTCCATTTTGGGCCTTCTCTTGCTTCCTCTCTGGGGAAGGTGGCCTTGTTCAGAGGCACACACGAGTAAGTTAGCAGCTCCTGCAAGGTGGTTCTTCGGAGACCAGACAGCAACCACATGAGTGAACTTGCAAGCCGATCCTCCCCTAGTTGAGTCTTCAGATGAGACTGAAACCCCAGCCAGTAATGTAGCTGAGACTCTATGAAAAAAGTAGAGCTGGAAGCCCCCAATTAAGACGTGCTTGGATTCCTGTCCCACAGAATCTGTGAAATAAGATTTTTTGTCTGCTTTAAGTCATTCAAGTTTTGGATAATGTGTTATACAACAAAGACAACAAATACAATTAGTAACCTCAGGTCTGTAACAACTAAGTCACGTAGATACCTAGGGGAAGCAGCGATTGCCAGAGGCTGTGGCAGGTGGACGGGCTCATTTGGCTCCTCTGGAGCTGGGGAAAGAGAGAGGGAAGGGGTGAGAGTGGAAGAGGTCGGAAAGGCAATGGCAGGGAGGCAGATCCGGCATGGTTTGTTGGCCACTGTAGAAGATTGGAAAGAGAATCGAAACTGACAATATGTGAAGTAAGCTTCAACATGGCCCCTTGTTAAGTTTCAACAGGGTGACTTCCTGACCTATGGGAAGTTTAGAGTTGAGATTTACTGACTTGAGAAAGTCTGAGGAAGAGAGGTGGGTGAAAATGAGAGATGTAAGTGGGGAGTTGGGAGAAGAGCTGCAGGTCCTGAGATGGCTGTTAGACATCCAGTGGAGCTGCCTCATAGGCAGCTGGACTTATGAGCTGGAATTGCAGGGAACAGTTGGGTTACAATTATAATCCTGTGTTTCCTCAGCACATCAGTGGCATTCAAAACCACAAGAGTAGTTGAGACCATCTACAGAATGAGGAGGAACACATAAAAGTAGAGATTCCTGTGTTTCCTCAGCACATCAGTGGCATTCAAAACCACAAGAGTAGTTGAGACCATCTACAGAATGAGGAGGAACACATAAAAGTAGAGATTCAAACAGTGAGCCCTAAGGATAGGAGCATAAGGAAAAGTCTGCAAAGGAGACCTGCATGGAGCAACTAAATAAGGTAGAGAGGACACTAGATACTGTGCGGATCTGGGATGCAAGTGAAGCAGTGTTCAGTAT
This sequence comes from Stenella coeruleoalba, assembly GCF_951394435.1. Taxonomy (NCBI): domain Eukaryota; kingdom Metazoa; phylum Chordata; class Mammalia; order Artiodactyla; family Delphinidae; genus Stenella; species Stenella coeruleoalba. Next base: position 26,345,577 of record NC_137167.1, on the reverse strand, counting down.
GAGAGCAGGACTCACCAGGAGAAATACTGCTGAGTTGTCTCTTAGGGTGAGGCTTGAGGATTGCTTATTGGATTTACCAACTGGTCGTTGATAACCTTGCCAAGGACAGTGGTGGGGAAATATTAAGAGCAACTAAATTCTGGTTACAAAAGTCACATTTATTTCCCCAATAAATAGAATTTATTTCACAATTATTTCCTCCTGGTCTTCTACAAACTGACCCCAGGTATATTTGGAAGTCCCCCAAAGGTACCACACTGTCATCGTTTCCTTGGAACTTCAGCAGTTTGACCTCGTTTACATCCTTCTTTGTGTGCTGTCCTTTCCAGTCATGACATCACCAACATCCTTATTCCTGATGGGTCCTCCGTGTGCAGCCATGGCTCATTCTGAGTTCTTCTTCACGACTTTGCAAAGCACTTTGAGGATTCCACTACAAAGTAGCTGATTTGGGGTCCAGAGTCTTACAATGATTCTCTAGTAGTATTTTTGGTTAATCTCTTCACTCCTCCATTTTTAAGACTTCAAACTCATCACTAGGAAATAGACTGAATTCTGGCAATGACCGACCTCTGTGCTGTCATTCCTTACTTTCCTAGCCAAACAAAAGCAAATAAATGAAACAACTGCTTTCGTCTCTTGTTATAAAATAACAAACTTCATGGGTATGACTACATAAAGTGATGGAAAATGACTGCATGGTACTTGAAGGGAAACTTGAGGTTTTAGCCACAGGATAAAGCTGCTGCTACTCCCCAGGGCTGGGGAGAATGCCTTGTTGAATAATTATGTACTTGGCAATTTATGTTTTACTTCATTTTATAACTGCACCTATGGAACACCCCCCCCACCAAATTCAGGAAAAAAATGTGACCCAAGGGTGTTACCAGTCATTTCTCCGCTCTCCTAAGGAGGAAAAAATAGAGTAGAGAGTTGAATTCCGAATTTTAGCAAAATCCAAAATCCACTAGGGGAGAAATGTTGCCTTGCAAGCATTTGATAAAAGAAAGTAATTATGGTAAATAGCTTGATAGATTCAGTAAAATGTCTGCCGTTATTAAACCTACTTTGTTTCAGCATTACCAATCTAATGTAACCTTATTTTATCTAGAATTTACCAGGGAATTTGGAGAAGGAAAATAAAGAGTTTAATGTTTCCAAAAATAGATTAAGTCTTTGCTGAACAACCTTTTTCATGCAAAGTTGTGCCTGACTTCTAATTAATAAACTGATTTCAGTCTAGTTGATGGTATGTAAAAGACTGCTGCACACACCCTGCTTAGCAAGACCTACTAGTCAGTATCAGTTAGGGACACAGCTGAAGCATGATGCTTGTCAGATTTCTTTGATGATAGAAGCTTTTTCTCCCTGCACTTTCTTGCTGGGCTCAAGTCTCAATACCTTAGATTAAAATAAAGTTTCTAGTATAACCTTATTTTTTATTTTAGTTATTTTTCATGTGTTTCATTATTATGCATATATGTTTTAACATAAGAGGAGGCATTATGTAAAACGCTTTTGGTGACTTGCTTTATTCATGAAACAACCTGTCTTGGATCCTTGCATATAATCATAAAGAGATATCCCTTTTTTAAACATTTCTATTCAGCATGTGAAAGTACCATAATTTACTTGATCATTCTTATGCTAGCTGATTTTTTTTGATCTTTTGCTCTTCAAAAACTACAATACACTTTCTGTATCTCTTCAAATATATTTGCTTATACTCTACATTCCATATATATATATATATATATATATATATATATATAAACACATGTATATCAGTTATTTAAATTTTTCCTTCATATAGAGTATAGAAGTGGTTTCTGTTATATTTTGTTTTAATTAACTCTAAGCTAGGTCACTTAACTTCATTCATAAGCATTTCTATAGCAGATAAGATTGTTCTGTGTTCTTCCAGCCTATAAGTTAAACTTTATGATGCTATTTCATTGAAGCATAATTTACAAACAATAAAGTGATATGAAGTATTGAGTTACATTTTGTTGACAGTTTTGTCAACATGAGATTTCCACGTAAATCAAGACAAAATATTTTCAAGACCCCAGACAGTTTCCTCCTGCTGCTGCCAGTCAGTCCTCAATATACACAGGCAGCCACTTTCAGATTTTCTCCTGGGAGGTTACTTCTGCCTGTTGTAGACTTCCTATACAGTGTATATCTTGTTGTGCCTGGATTCTTTTCCTTAACATGATGTTTGTGAGAACTATCCACGTTGTTGTACATATTCACAGGTTATTCCTTTTTAAATTGCTGAATAGCAATCCACTGCATAAATACAGCAGATTTGTTTAGCCTTTCTCCAATGAATAGACACTTAAGTTGTTCCCAATTTTTGAATATTTTAAATAATGTCACTGTGAAAATTCTTGTAAATGTCATTTTTTGTAGATACGTCTTTATTTCTCTTGGGTAAATATGTAGGAGTGGAATTTAATTGTGTTTTCCCCCCACATACTTGGTGATATCGTTTCTGTTTCCTTAGTTTGCATGTATGTTTGAAGATCTGTATTTCTTCAAGTGACTTACAAGTTTTATGATCTGTGTTTTGTATTTTCATTCTTATATTTAGTAATATACTGAAGTAATATACTGAAGCTACTCTTGTGGTTGATAGATTTTGGAAAAGTTTGCAGAGCTTCTAAGTGTTAGAGCCATACTTCCAACCCACCATGTTCCTGAACAAGAGAACTCATGACTTTGGTACTTGCTGGGTTCTAGCAGGCCACACAGCTTGCCTGCTGCCAATCAGGTATATGAAGGGTCATCTCTGCCTTGTGGGGGACAAGCCAGGAGCTCCAGTTCCAGGTCCCTTTCATCTCTGTGGTTTTGGATTAGTCTGCAGGAAGCACTTGTGTGCATTTAGAATGCAGACGGGAAGGGAGGTTATTACCCTCCCCGGGGAATTGCAGCTGGATGCATTCGCAGACGGGAGATTCACTCCCGGTAAAATTATTGAGGTTGAGGTGGTTGTTGGAGCTTCACTGAGATTCTTGTACTTTATAGTGGCTCCGCACAAGCTCTTGGGAGCCACTGCTTCAGCCTCAGCCAGACATCAATAAAGATAGATTCCTTGGCCTTCGTGTTCCCAGCTCCTCTGAGAGTTGCAAATCCCCTGATTCCCTAAAATAAAACTCATAGGTTTACTTCTGTGATTCTCACTGGGTATTGACTGATACTGTTTGTGGTACAGTAAGTGATTTCTAGGGAAACCCCAGACATGGTGTATTCATCTATTGCTGCCGTAACAAGTCCTCACAACGTGGAGGCTTAAAGAACACACATTTATCACCTTATAGTTCTGAAAGTCAAAAGCGTGGCACAGTCTCACCAGGCTAAAATGAAGGCTGCGTTCCTTATTCGAGGTTCTTCAGGAGGATCACGTCCTTACTCAAGGAGTTGTCAGCAGGTTTCAGTTCATTGCAGTTGTGGGACTGAGATGCTCCTTTCCTTGCTGGCTGTCAGCTGAGGGTCCTTTCAGGTTCTTGAGGCCAATCCTTGACTCATGACCCCTTCTTCCATCTTCAAAGTGGCAGCATGGTCTCAAGTCCTCACACACGATCACTGCCCTCCTTTCTTCCATCTCATTGCTCTGACCCACTCTTTTGCCTTCTCTTCCACTTTTAAGAACTCCTGTGAAAATATTGGACCATCTAGATAATCTCCCCAACTCAAGGGCCTTAGTCTTAACCACGTTGGCGAAGTTCTGCTGCCCGGGAATTAGGGTGTGGGAATCTTTGGGGGACATTTATTCTTCCTAGCGTAGATGGAAATTTGGAATTGGATTTCTCATCTGATTCTCTTTGATGGGAATAGTGACCTCATTGTCAGGGGGAAATGAAGTGGGACATGGTGATATATGGCATGCACTTTGATGTCAGATTGTTAAATTGTTACTTGGTTTCGTGTGTTCAAAGAATTGCCTTTGAGAGACTGAGTGGCTGTTGTAATGGTTGTTTTTATTGCTAATATTGGCAATAATACAAAAATTAATGGATAAGCACTGTGGAGTCTACTGAATACTTCTTGTTCCAGGGAAAATTGCAGAAAGAGAATAAAAAGAGCTTTTTATTCAACTCTAGCCATGGATAAAGAACCAGACACTTCTATGTTAAATTACTATTTATCTTTTATAGCTATGTAACAAAGATTTCTGAATAAAATTCTGAACCAGACCCCACAGGTAAATTGCAAGGCAGGGTAGATTTATAACTTTGCCTTGTCTCTTAAGCTACTGTGTGACACTAGTTGTTAAAAAATGGGATCCTAGAAATTGGAATGGTAAGATTTGTGCAAATTCCATTTTATACACTGAGTACTCTTCAATACCTGGAGTACTGTGGAACCTCTCTTCACATCGTGAGACTGTCAGCCTTTTCCTGACCCAGCAGCCCTGTAACAGTCTCCGCTGGAGCACTGGCCTGGAAAGGGATGACTGTTCTCCCAGGAGCAGTCTGTGCCATCTCTGAGGTCTCTGTTTCAAGACTCATAGCTAGAGTTCTTTACTAGAAAAGGTACCTGACATCTAAAACTAACTTTGCAATTAGCATTAATAAAAACAGAGGAAATCTGTGTCAGATGATGAATTAAGATGAATAGAGGAGGAAAACCAGTGATCTTAGATTAAAGTAAATATATTTGCACTCACACACTGCCAAGAGATTCTAAATTTGAGGTGGTTGCTTGAACAGCTTGTAGTGGCTCTAAAATTTACCTGGTGAGTGATTGAAAATTGTGCTCAGTGTGACCTACATTAAATCAAATTAAGTCGAATTAAGATCTCCCTTGATATACTGTAGAAAAAGGAATTGAAAGACTTGAGAAGGGAATGATAGGATAGATTTGCTGTGATACCTGCCCCCTCCCCATAATCACGTCCCCTGGGTTGTCTGGAGGCTACGGAGGCACTGAGGGAAGTGTCAGCACGCCCTAAGGTTGCTGTGCCTGTTCCCTGCAAGCCAGCGGACACATTAGGAATTCTGGTATTGAAATGAATTTCTCAGTCGAATGGGAATGGTGGGATCACCCGGCAATAGCCTCTGCTGAGCTGCAAAACGAACTTCCAGCGACAAGTGAGCATAGTCCCCGCTAGATGGCAGAGTCAGAGCAATTAAAAGAACAGTCTGACGCAGACACGTTTTTGTCAGCCTCTAATTGATGGTGGTACCCTTCGAAACTATAGAACAAGCCAGTACACTAGTGTCTTTCCTAATCTGTGTAATTAATGCCTCTAATCACCAAGTAGAAGTGTCACAGCTGAGTGCCCAGCCTGTCACAATGGAGGCCAACATTGGACCCGATGTACAGCCTCTTTTACTTCAGTTGTGTTTCCTTATTTCTGGTCATAAACTATGTTTGGGTTTCCTTTAGCAAGTTCCATCTTCCAGCTCTCCAGTTATTCCTATAGTCGGGTCCCTTCATGTATCTTTCTTATTTATTGTTCTCTTTCAATCACTTTCCCCCTCTTTCTTCCTTTACATTCCTTCCCCTTCACGTTCCTTACATATGTCCTCTGGCTCCACGTCAAGGTTTTCTAAGCGAGGTGTCCTTAGGCACCAGAGGGCCGCACCACCTCTTCTGGGAAACTCTGCTTTCTGAGTTGTATTTTCTTCTTTACCCGGAGCTCTGCTCCTTATGGTCTGTGGCTTTGGGTTCTCTCTTTTCTAGGTATTTTAAAGAGGTAGTTTTAGTGTCTATCTCTATTTTCATGGTTTTAAATTCCTCTTTAGGAAGGAAAATGCAGTAGAAATTACCTTAACATTTTTAATTTAAAGCCTTTTCAGATGTTTCCATTTAGTAGATAAAATATTTTCACTGTATGAGAAGATATCTCAGGCTCAGCCAGGTGAAAATTATCAAGGGTAAGTGTAGTATCTGCATAACTAAGTTTAAATTTTTCAAGATAGAAAAAAATGTGTGAATTGCATCTTGTAGCTTATATGATAAAAGACTTACGATTTTAGTTAAGTGTTGTCTTGCTTCCAAAAGACCTAAGGTGACCTTAGGGTACAGATAGTGAGCTATAGTAGCCTAAAAGAGAGAAAAAGGTGAGTATTACCCTGAGACTTAGATGAATCATATATAGATTATTAGGTTTATTTCTAAAGTCCTCATCAGAGTAGAAAATACGTAAAGAAGAAAGAAATGACGAAGCAGCAGTGTTTAGCTTGGAAATAGAACATTATGGTGTGGTCATGATTTTCATCTTTACGTATTTGTATAAAAGAAAAATAGAATGACATTCCCGGGTTTATTTCTAAATGAATAAACAGCCCAATAAGCAAAATATTGAAAGTTACTGGAAGGCAAATTTTATTTTAGCATAAGCAAACATTTCTTAAACATTTTAACTCTTGAGAAAAGAAATTGTGGAGTTTTTGGATAGACTATTATATTCTGTTACTGGAAGATAAACATGGATGATCTGTTTTCATAAGTGTAAAAGGAGGAAACTGGAATGTAAGACATTCACATGGAAATCTAAGTTTTCTAAGCGACCTCTGCTTCCTCCTCGACCTTTGACTTGCATAAATTTTAAGGTATATAAACAAAAATATCCAAAAACAAGGAAATGCAAGGCATTTTATTCACTCATCTTAACTAGACTGTTATTTGCAGTTAGAATGGGTGCTGTTTACTATATTCTCTAAGTGAAGCATTCTGCTGGAAACTCTACATTTACACCACCTCTAATTCTAGTAACCATCCCAAAAGTTAAGCATGATAACTTTCATTTAACAAATGAGAACATCAAAACATTAGAAAGCATAACTAACTCACCCAAGGTAGAACACCCGCTAGATGGCGGCAGTAAGTTTTGACCCAGGGCTTCCGGACCCCAAACCACGCTGTCTTCACTACTGCCTATGAAATAATATCAGGAGGGCTGACACCACTTCATCAGCCACACCTCGTAACAAAACGTATTGACAATATAATAATTCATTAAATGTTTCGCATGAACGACTAATTGAATAGAAGAGGATCAGGATAAAATACAAGGTTAATAGACTTTCCAAACGGCTGCTATCTAGAAATATTCAGACTCATGACTACGGACAACCAAAAGTCACATCCTATTACAGAGATACTTATTCCTGATTCGTATATTAGAGGAATTATTTAGTGAGCAGTAGCAGAAGAGATACGCACATATGCTGTCTGTTGATTTGTGACATTATGTTGAAATTACGTGTGTTAATCTATCTCCTCTGTTGAAATGTAAGCTCCACCAAGCCAGGAACCATGTCTGTGTGTCTGGATTATTTTTGTACCTGGATATAAGCACAGTGATAAGTACGTAGTAGGTGTTCAGAAGTGGTCATCAGATAAAGTCAGTGTCACAGAATAGCATTCAGCTGTCCTGGAAGAACCAAATCCCAGCACCTAACATTTGACTCATTGATGAAATACGGCTATATTGAGGCAGATGGGATCTTAGCTGTGGTTACAGGGCTTAGGATGGAGAATATTAACCACAGAGCCCAGACCTTTGAGGAGTTCAGTTTAGTCAGTGATGTAGACACAGTCACTAATAAAAAATGAAGGTCCAGATTAATACTATAAAAAGTATTGTGATAAACATGCATATAATTTACTGGCTTGGTCAGATGTGAGGCACTCTATATATAAACTTCATTTAATCCTCATAATTATTCTGTGATGCGAGGAATATTATTTAAATTTTACAGATACATTTATCTGTCCATCCATCTGTCCTTTCATCTGTCCTTCCTTCCTCCATCATCCATCCGACCATCTATCCATCTATTCATCCTTCCATCCTTCCATTCAGTCCATCCATCTGCTCATCTGTTTATTCAGCGAATAATTATGAATTGCTAAACTTTGTGATAAATGCTGTGCTATGCTTTGAGAACTTAGTAGTGAAAAATAAATACAAGTTCTCTTACACATTACGGTGTGGCAAGAAAGAATGATTTTAATAAGAAACATTACTAAAGAGAACTGTAGTAGTTTTATTGGAAGCCACCATATAACAGATAGTGCTCTGAGGTAGGTGACATTGCTGTCCCCATTTACAAATTATGGAACCAAGGGACAGAATGCGTCCTTCACCCACAGTCACCAAGCTAGTGAGCAGCAGAGCCAAGCACCATTCCAGTCCGTGCAGCTTGTCTCCTAAACCGCACTTCCTAGAAACCGTTCACCTGGGGAATATTTTACTGTAATTTCCTAGGTGAATGTAGAAAAAGAAGCACATCTCTCTTGAATAAGAAAAAGATGGGTGAGAGTCAGCAGTAGCTTAGAGAATCTACATTGTACATTACACAACTAGTTAGGAACACAGTATCAACCAGAACCAGCCCTCCTGATTTATTGCCTGTCCACATGAGGGTTCTGATCTAGCCTCTCATTAAGTTGCTTCCTGAGAAGTGGCGCAGGTCCCCATATTGAGTGTGTGTGAATACTCTGATTACAGCACAGTACCTGGCACATGGTAAATAGTAAATCCCAGATTTATGTGCAGCCCGACTGTAACCTTTCTGAGGTCGTCAAAGAGGGATATTTTGTCTGGAGCTGCTTCTTATTTTATATACAAATATAAAATAAAAATAAAATTAAAAATTGGCAAATTTGAAAAGCAACAATAGTAAGTTCAAAATAGCAACATTCAAACCATGTTAGGCTATGAGACACATCAAGAATTTTCATACCTACGATTTTCACACCAAGTTCTGCAAAATCTCTAGTTGCACAAGAAACTCCTCAGAGTCCTCAGAAGGCATGAGGACGGGAAGGGGGGGAGCTTCAAGCTGGGTGCACATTTGAGAGGGGTTGGGAGAAACAGTGGGCCCTTCAACCAAAGCAGCTCTGATACAGCTAACATTTTACCTATTTGCACAGTATGTAAAATGTAGTTAGAAAAAAGATGCTACTGAAAGTGTTCAAAACTAGTCAGCTAAGTTACCTAACTCGGTTTTCTGGGGTCTGTTAGTTGAATAATGTTAGATGCTTCCCCGTGACAGGACAACCTGCTGCAGGCTCTTTCCTGCCTACTGAGTTTTGATTCTTCAAGGACACGTGTGTACACATACGTACATACAAAACACAGATGTAGCTAACTGCTGATGAGAATATGCCTAGTTCTAAATTTATAAAAGCTATGAAAGACCAATTCTGTACTATAAGCCAAAGAACTGAATTATTGCTGTCTTTTCCTTTCATTTTCCCATCCGTCAATCCTTAAAAATTGAATAAAAATTCAATCACCTAATTAGAAAGTTTTTAATGAATTACCCAAATCCACACCCACTCTGGAATATCTTTAACCTTTCTGTTAACTTCGTGATAAATGGTATAGGACTGGGTTTTATTAGGGAAAGTACAGTCATTATTCCCTTTAAGTTAATTGCTCAGAAATAAGTGACCTACCAGGTAGTTAGAGGAAAGAAGAAATACTGTATTAAGTTGTATGTACAATTTATGAAAAAAGAGGAAGTGTCACTCATGAATTAGTTTTACTTCTAAGTAATAAATACAATTTTTAAATATTAGAAGTAAAACAGCTCACATATTAAATTTGCAAATGATGATGCCAAGAAGGAATGGCTTCATTAATTATAACACATTTTATCTTCTTCTTTTTTTCCTTTTGATTGCAGGTGGGAAGTATATTGAAAGGAAAAAAGCAGCTAGAATTGTAAAGTCAGAAACGTTAAGATAAAAGAAGGTCATTTTTAAAAGAGTAACGTATATAAATTACTAATGTCATATTCTAATTTTCACATCACAATCTCATGAATAATAAGCAATAGAAATGCCTTATTTAAAGAAAAGTTGGAAATTATTAATAAATTCTAAAACTGATTTTTATCGCTGAATTTTATATAAAGGAAACTGATTTTAAATTTCTCATTATCAAAAGTATGTAACATGGAACATTTTTCTAAAACCTCTATTATTCTGATCACAATATATTGAGAAAATTAATTAATTGAAGATGTGTCCTGATATATTCAACTTATACTGGAAACAATTTAAAAGATATGCTGTGTGTTTTCAAGTAAGTAATGTAAGGTCCTCCACAGGGTGACTTTCAGTCTTTGTGGGTTTATGCGGTTTTCTTCCTCCCTTCCAGAACAATCAATGCATTCCAGATATTTAAAGCCAGAGAATGTACCTAATGCCACTGAACTGTACACTTAAAAATGGCTAAGGTAGTAAATTTTAGGTTATGTGTATTTTACCACAATAAAAAAAATGAGAAAAAAATAAAAATTAGAAACAATGCGAATTTCAGTACAGTGAGAACAGATCGTTAAGCATGGGACCTTCCTGAGGGCTGGACCCCCTGGGTGTACAGATCTGCCTCCTGAGTGCCAGACTCTGCTGAATTCTGGAGATGGGAAAGTGAATAAGGTGCATCTCTGTCCTGAAGAAAACTAGAGTCTCCTTGTAGAATCGGATCCCGATCCAAAGGGTAGCGCTGGCGTGGGCGCTCCGGGAGCCCAGAGCAGCACCTGATCCAGCCTGAGGGAGTCCGGGGAGAGGTGTCTGAGCTGAGAGATAAGATGGAGAGGAGGTGGTAGCTGGAGAGAGGGGAGAGAGAGGGGAGAGGTATCCAGGCATGACCCTCAGAGTCACAGCGGAGAAGAGGGCAGGAGGGGACCGAAACCGTCAGGGGTACGGTTCACTTTGCAAGAGAGCCAAGGGCAGGGTGGGTGGGAGCGAGGAGGGGGGAGGCACTGGTTAACAAGAGCTTGACACTCTCTCTGCCAAATATTTAAACGTGAAAAGGATTTTAAGTGATATGGCCAAATATATAAGTTGAATTATTTTTTTAACATCTTTATTGGAGTATAATTGCTTTACAATGGTGTGTTAGTTCCTGCTGTATAACAAAGTGAATCAGCTATACGTATACATATATCCCCATATCCCCTCCCTCTTGCATCTCCCTCCCACCCTCCCTATCCCACCCTCCCTAGGTGGTCACAAAGCACTGAGCTGATCTCCCTGTGCTATGTGGCTGCTTCCCACTAGCTATCTGTTTTATGTTTGGTAGTGTATATAAGTCCATGCCACTCTCTCACTTCATCCCAGCTTACCCTTCCCCCTCCCCGTTTCTTCAAGTCCATTACATATAGTTTCCAGAGAAAATATATATTTATATATTTCCTGGAAAAGAATCTTGCCATTTAATAACTCAAGCAGTTGTTAGCTTGGCTGAAGGTGTATCAGGTTAAACATATCAATCTCCATAGCTTAGTCATTTTTATATCCATAATCAACACAATCTGATTAAAATAAATAACCGGATTATATATATATATATCTTGCCAAAAGCAGAATAATATATAATTGTAAGTAAATTTAATGGGTAGAGTCTTTTTTTCTGCTTTTGTTTGCCTGTTGTTTGTATTACTACTTTATATCCCCAGAAGTTAAAACATTCTGTATATAAAATGTGCTCACTAAATATTTGTTAAATGAACATATGAATAAATGAATACATGAAGTCAAGTATGAGATACAAAGATAAAAATCCATTTTCAAATTGATTCAATAGACAATGGAGGAAAAGAAGAAATAAGGTAGCATAAAGTAACTAAACAATTATGTCAATGACACTAGTTCCAAATACACTGATACATAAAGAACTTGTGAGACATTAATTTTATATGGTAGGTGAGCAAATCCAGACTTCTGTAAAATAATTTAAATATTTTTCCATGCAGTCATTCACCATGCATTCCTACTTACAGAATGAGTAAAATCCAGTTACTTTAAAGAAATAAACCTGGAAACTAGCATACCATTACTAGTGTGTATTTCAAAAGTATAATTAAAAATCAAAAACAGTAATGCATTTATGCATCTGTAAAGTTGAAGCCTTGTTAGAAGTTCTGTTAAGATTTCTTGCTACACAATTGAAGCTTGCTATACAACTGAGAATATAAGAATATATCTTTAAGGTATGAAATGAAAAGTTTTAAAGTTAAGCGTCATCTGTAATTGATTTAGGATTATTTTCAGTAAAACAACATTTTTTCTCACTAAAGGTAAAGTTTACATTGCCATCTCAATAATATATAAATATCTATTTCAAAATTTTATTTATAGAAATGTATTGAATTGTTCTTCGTCAGGTTATTTATTTTTCTAATTTAGTTAAACATCTATTTCCCTATTCTGCCCCATTTTGTTTTATGGTGTATCGATTTGATCATTTGACTGTTGATCACCTGTAACGTTTATTTCCTTGCCTGACGTGGATCCCAGAGGCTCCCACTTTAATCAAATTATCCATGTTGTTTTCATACTTTGTTTTGCTTTTTTCTCATGTTTTTCTTTCTCCTTAGTCTGAAATTTTATTTACTACTTTACACATGAAGACCTTCTGCTTTCTAACTTTTTGCATATCCAGCATTATTTTTAGACAAATATGATTTAAAATGCAATTAAACATTCAATAGAATTGCAGGAAAATAGCACTTTTATGGCACTTTCATCTTCATTTATAGGAATGAACTGATTGTCTCTAGAGAAAACTTACCATTCCTTCAGTCATTTAAAGGAAAATACAAATAGAACAACTAATGAGTACAAATAAGGAAAAAACAAATATTAATGTCCAGAAAACACTATCACTACCTTAGCGAGAAATATGATGAAAAGCAATTTTTGCTTTAGCAACAGTCTCAGAGAGAGTATCTACCTTAAAATGCTTGATATCTCTGCTGTCGATAAAATAAAGTTTTAATCGGCTTGAAATTAATATTAATTATTCATATGTATGTATACAAAATTATTTATATGTATTTGTGTATATGTATGTATGTGTGTATATGTCCATATGTGCGTACATGCATATATGTGTGTGTGTAGGTGTGTATGTGCGTATAAGTGTATGTGTTTATGTATGTGTATATATATATGTGCATATTTGTGTGCATCATGTGTGTTTGTATGTATTTGTGTGTGTATATATGCATGTATATAATTTTCAAGTAAAACCAATGCAGACCTGCTATCATTATAACGGGTCATGGAAAGTTTTACTTTTTTAGCTCTTACTAAAACATAAAAATTGCTACCCTTGGGGCAAATAAATAATATGGATGTTTTTGCATCATGACAAATGTATGAATAAAACTTTTATTAGTTTTTGTCAGTATACTTGTTTTTAATCTGTACCAGCAAATTAATATTTATAATAAGGAAAATGATTAAAAATTCATTGTTCGTGGAGTAAAAAACCTAAAAGTCTGAAATCATTCTGTCATTAGAAATCACCCAATGTAATTTCTCACCCAAAGAAGGCATCCCTTTGCTTCAGCCTAAGGACATAATCTATAAAAATTAACATATTCACACATGGGAATAGTTGTGGGAAGCCACAGCTATTCAATTAATAGACACATTTATAAGTGACAATTTGATATGTTCCAAACTGCCCAGATAGGCAGAAGATACAGAAGTTCAAGTTTCTTAAGAAAAGTAATAACAGATCATTTATTATTGCACTCCCCAATTTTTTTAGTACATGGAAGCAAATCAACTTCATGTATAGTAATTCAGTTCACATTAACAGCTTTGCCCTCTGGGACTTAAAAAATTCTTCTTTGGGGAACAGAACGAGTACACATAAAATAGTAACAATTAAAATATGTAGGTTACAGGTACAGACTACTATATGTAAAATAGATAAACAATAAGGACCTACTGTATAGCACAGGGAAGTATATTCAATATCTTATAATAACCTACAATGGAAAAGAATCTGAAAAAGAATCACTTTGCTGTATACCTGTAACATTGTAAATCAACTATACTTCAATAAAAAAATTTTTAAATATGTAGTGTCTAGGAGTTTAGAGTAGAAATAACTCCATGAAAACCAGAATGATCATAAAAGGCTTTCTGGGAAGGATGCAACTGAATGCATCCTTCCAAAGCATACGCTTTGAGGAATGTGTAATTTCAAAAGGTCATGACGTTCTACCTGAAGAAACAACATGAAAGGGAAAAGGGGGCAAGAATTAACGTGTGTTACACAAGACAGGAATTAACCCTAATAAAGAGAAGGTATCTTTTGGAAAGAAATTGGATACAAAATTGTATACATAAAATGGGAGAGATTGTGGGATATCAAAAATCCCAGGAGTGGAAGGCTTACGTTCAATTGTAATTAAACAATTAGACTTAAAACCCCTGTGGCAGGGTAGTGATTTAATGAAAACCGTTTAAAGAAAATGAATTTGTAGTGGTCATCAGAACTGAATAAACATGCTAGGGTTACAAGAGTGCTGCAGTTACCCGCACTTTAGATGGCTAGAGTTTGGAAAGAGTTTTGAGTGTAAGAAATGAGAGGCCAACTTAATACTTAAAATTGTAAAGAGAAATCCGAGATATATGTGATTGTGTCCAGATGTGACACATGGAGTCGAAGGTGACTGAAATTTTGAGGCTGGAGCAGCTGAGAGTATGGTGGCAGTATGGTCCGTGGTGGTGGCACAGACTAGGAGAACAGCTGCTTGATGCAGGCAGTGCTGGAGCTGAATCAGGAGAAAGTCGGGTTCTTCCAGGAAGGGTCATGTGGAGTGATGGAGAGCAGTACTGGGGAGTGTCTGTAATTAGGAAGTTGGGAGTAAAGGAGAGCCCATTCAGTGGAAGAGAAAATTTGGGAGGCAAGACAAATATTACTGCGAGCGTAGGGTCTGAGGACGTGGCCGGCAGGGACACTTCCAAGGAGGAAGCCCTGTCCGTGAGGTTAACTCTTGCTAAGGACAGCTGCAGGGAGGCAGAGGCCAAACAGAGGTGGAGAAGATGACAACACAGGGGTCATTCACCACTTGCAGGAATCTAGTTTTCAGCACAGTCCTGGTAATTGAAGAGCTGGCATCATGCGAAAAGGAAAAGGAAAGAGAACCCACAAGGGCCACTCAGTGAATGGAGTCCAGCCCCTCGACATCAGGTTACCTTCGTAGGCTGACACTGCCAAGACATGCTCGACCTCTGGGGACGAAAACTTGATTTTATGACTTATGACACTTGGGGCCACAACAAGCTAGAAAAATTGGAACTGAGATGCCAAAATAAAGCCAGGGCCTCAGAAGGACTGTACATTCTATGTGAGAACTTTCTAGAGCAATTCTTGCCTAAAAAATGGCAACAAGAACTCGTTCTCTCTGGACCATGCTCCAGGTCACACAAAATCATCCCTGACTACTTCATGGTCAGCGTCCAGTCCTCCACTACGACCGGGGTAGGCTCCACATGGTCCAGGAACCCCCTAGCAATCCTAAACTCCAGTGGGCCCAGGTTGGTTGCATCCCTGGACACCTAGCCAAGGCGAAAGCAAATTTTCTTGGAATAGATGATGTGCACAAATCAGGCCTCACGAGATTCTTACAAAGCAGTTACGAAATATATGAAGAAACAAGGCTCAGGTGTGAGAGCAAGCAGAATATCAAAAAGACCCTCAGATATTGAATATTATATAATCATTTAAAGTGTTTAAAGAAATAAGAGAGGGATGTCATAACACAAAGAAAGAAGGAACTATGATCAAAAGAGACCAAAAACATTTTACATAAATATAAATTCCAGGCAACTTGTTGAAGTTAAAAATCTCAGCGGACAGGCTGCTGATACAAGTAGAGAGCATACTTTACTTCATTAATAACTTTTCAACAATAAAGGGGGAAATGGAAGGCTACGTTAATGTAGGGAAGAGAAAACTGCAGAGCTAAAAATGATTAGCCTCACGTTTCCTAATGACAACCACCTATTCAGAAAATTTTAAAATGAGTTAAAGACTGTTATACTATTTATGAAAGAGAAAAATATGATTTGTAGGTGGCTTTTAATAATGATGGATGAACAGAAAAAAGTTGTAACTTGAAGAAATCATCATCATTAATTTGACATTAATTACATCTGTTTTCTCTGATAAAGGCTGCGGACTGACTTGTTACTATTCCTAAGTTCTGTCACAATTTTTTATGCTGAAACTAAATACTTCTGTTAGAATATTGACTACTTTTCATAAAAGTAAATATTGCCCTTGCAGAATCCTGCCCAGCATGTAGCCAACTCCAAGTAGCATTGCTCATATAGTTATGAAGAAAAAGCCCTGACTAACTTCAAATTCATGATTTTTTCCAACACATTAGAGAGTTGAAGGCACAGAGAAATCAACTGGTTCAAAATTTAGCGAGAGGCTGGGTCTGCAGGGAGAAAGGAGATTTAAAGTTGTACCCACCTGGGACAGGATTAGCCAGATGCTAGCAAGGACAATTCAGCCAGAAGTGCTGACGGGGCATAGTGTGAAGTATCTGGACCACAGAAATCACTGGAGTCTGTAACTCTGTTCCCGACACTTGTTAGAGACGGTAAGGAGGACCTCACTCAAGACGGGTCTTGAAGGACAGAGAGACTGGGCTCAACGCTGAACATGAGAAGGACAAGCAGAGCTACAGCCCAGGAGCAGGGCAGGTCCCGGATGGAAAATCTCTAGGAGAAACATCAGGGGTCGGGGTTCTGGCCAAACCAACCTGGTCTGAGGGGGATCTTGCTGAAGGCAGGCAAGTGATCAGATGCCAAGGATGGGGATGAGAATTTGATCAAATATTGAGAGTGGAGGATTTTTGCGAACCTGAGTCAGCAGGTTTCTTGCTAAAAGTGGACCAAGTGGACCAAGGACAGGACCCAAGGTGGAGGCCCAGTCGAGAAAATGGCTCAGAAGAGCCTGACTTGGGTTCAATCAAGAGAACATCCTACTGGTTCTTCCTCCACAAAACCCAAGGTGACGACTAACAAAACAGCTGAAAGAGCCTACGTGTTGTCCATTTTGGTGCAGACATAGGGGAGGAGCCGGTGCTGGGGAAATATACTTAAACACAAAATCTTCTTCCAACCCAGAAACCTCTCCACAAACGTATAGAAGAGAAAGAAGCAAATTCATTGTATTACTAAGTCATATAGCAAGCCAGAACGTGGTGGGCACCACAGGCAATGCACTAAGAGTCTGCAGACAGAAGGAAAGCCCACCTTTCACGTGGCCCGACAGAGCCATTACATGCCTGCTCTCAAGATGAGCAACAGCTCATCCACAAGCAAGAGGACGTGAGGATCATTTGTCACACATAGTTCATCCCCAGCACACCTGGTCATTGGGGTGACCCTCTTGTTTGCTGATCCACTTTATCCAGAGGAAAGACGAACTGTTCTCATCTTTATGATAGGAGGTAGTTCTGCAACTTGCAGCAAGCCGCCTACTCAGATGAGGCTCTTGCCCTCACGGAGCCTGGGAGATGGGGCTCTACCTCCCCTGATGCATATGTTTCAAAGAGCTGGCCCCCGGGTGCCTGGTAAAGGTATTCCTGGGCCACGAAGTTGAAAAAAGCCCGATCTAATACTCAAGAGGATTCATGTTACACATTGAGAGATAGGTAGAAAAGTAGATAGAGGCATTAAGTTAAAAAAAATATGTATATATAAAAGAGAGGATAGAGTACTTACAAACACAATTACCAGTTTCTAAAATAAATGCTCTGAGAATAAAGGAGGGGATAGAAATCTCTTTCCTTATTTTCAACCTGGAGAATTAAGCTTCTTATCTCTGATGTGCCTCTGTCCTTACATAGATGTGAATAACAAGTGATAACAGTAGACCACCGTAAGTGGGACAGGAAGGAAACAAGAGCTTGCAGGGGGACCCTTTCTCAGGATAAGACAAAGTGAAGACACAAAGCTTGGAACTAAGTAGGACCTTGCTCTGGCAGCCACCCTGACCCTGGACACTCCTTATAGCAATAAGATTTTGAAAGCTGTGGGACACTGAGAGTAACCATAGCAACAACAAATCTCAAACGCACACCAAGCTAGATTAAAGCAAATCCCACACTAAAGCCCCAGCAAAGGAAAATGATGTCCATCTCCAGACATAAAGACTGTTTACCTTGGTCATTATTGTTCTATACAACATGTCTGGCTTTGAACAACAAAAAAATTGTGAGGCATATGAAAACGCTAGAAAAATCAACCCACTTCCAAGCAACAAAGAAATTATGAGGAGCAGACTCAGCTGTCACACACATTTGGAGCTATCTGACACGGAAATCTTGAAAGCCACCAGAGAAAAAGAGAAATCCTACATTTAGGAAAAAAATGGATAAGGTTTACTGAGCATTTTACATCACAAACCCTATATGCAAGGAGTTGCATATTTAACATACTGTAAGAATAAAAACTGTCAACCCCAAATTCTGCAGCCAGCAAAGGTCATTCAAAAATGATGGAGAAATAAAGGACAGAATGAATTTCCAAGAGATCTAGTTTTTAAGAAATGTAAAAGGAAGTTCTTTAGACTGAAATAATGTATCATTCTGAAACTTGGATCTACACAAGGAAATGAAGAGCTTTGGAAATGGAATGAGTAAAAGTAAAATTAGATTTAGGATTTTCCATAGTTTGAAATACCCTAAAAGATAACTCACTCAAGCGAAAAATTGTAGCAATAGGTCATGTGTTTATGGCGTATGTAAAAGTAGACGGTATGAGAAAATCAAATAATGTAAGGAAGGAAATGATGTAAAGTTCTGGCAATAAAAGGTAGACTCTGATTAATTCAAGATGTATGTTGTAAACCCAAGGGGATCTAATGAAAAAAGTAAATAAATAAATAAGGGAGGTCTGTCAAGGAGATAAAATGGATTGAAAACAAATAATTATTTAAAATAAGAAGAAGCAGGGAAGGAGAAAAAAGAGAGAGAACGATATCAAACAACAACGAAAAACAGCCTGAGAGAGGAATGTTTTTAATCCAAACACCTCAGTAATCACATTGCATGAGAATGGGATAAACATATCAATAAAATGGAGCAAGTCAGATTGGATGAAAAAAGAAAGACTTTATGCTGCTTACAAGAAGCCAACTTTAAATATAAAGAGATGGGATAAAGGTGAAAGCATGAAGCAAGATGTAACATGCACACACTAACCAAATGAAAGCTAGAATAACTATATTATTGTCAGACAAAACAGGTATCAGAGCAAGGAGCAATACTGGAAACAAAGTGGGAATTGCATAAGAAAGGAGGCAGTTCTCCATGAACACATAATGATCCTGAATTTGCATCTCCTGGCATCAGAGTTTCTAAACACCTGAGGCAGAAAGGGAAGGAACTGAAAGGAGAAATAGACAAATCTACACTTAGCGTGAGGACATCAGCATTCCTATCTATGATTGGTAGACAGTGAGCTGTGAGTCAGCAAGGAGAGAGAGGACCTTAAGGATGCCATCGGCCAACTATCTTGATTGACATCTATATAACACTCAATCCAACAACAGGAATTCCTGTTGTTTTCAAGTTTACATAAAATATTCAAGACTGACCATATCATGGACCATAAAACTCAACTCACAAAATTTAAAAGAAAAACCCATACACAGCATGTCCTCAAACAATACTGGAATTAAACTAAAAATCAATGAGCTAAGTATCTGAACAATTCCCAGATATTTGGGAAGTAAGCACACAATTTTAAACATCTCACGGGACAAAGAGAAAAGCTCAGAAAAAATAATCTTGAACTGAATACAAGTTAAAAAAACAATATATCAAAATATGCAGGATACTGCTTAACCAGTGGCGAAATTTATAGCATTAAATGTCTTTATTAGAAGAGAACAAAATTCTCAAATCAATTATCAAGCATCCACCTAAAGAAACTAGACAAAGGAGGGCATATTAAACCCAACACAAGCAGTGGAAGGAAATAGTTAAGGTTAGAGCAGAAAGCAATGACATTGGGAAAAAATGTAAACACATTGGGAAAAGATGAAAACACAGAAAAAGCAATGAAAAACCTCGTTGTTTGAAAAAAGCCACAAAATTGATAAACCTTTAGCCATATTAACAAAGACTAAAGAGAGAAAAAACAAATTACCAATATCATGACACAATAGGAATATCACTACCAGTCCTGCAGACTTTAAAAGAATAGTAAAAACTATAGTAACTCTGTGCCTACAAATTCCACAACTTAGATAGAATGGACCAATTCCTTGATAGACACATATAACCAAACTTCTCTCAAGAAAAGTAGATAACCTATATAGCCTTATGTCTATTAAAATCATTGAATTTTCAGCAAAAAAAAAAAAAAATCCATTAAAAATAAAATTCCAGGTCCAAAGATTTTATTGATGAAGTCTAAGATACCTTTAAAGAGAAAATAATGTCAAAAATATCAGTGCTTTTATGAGGCCAGCACTGTCCTACCACCAAAACCAGACACAGAATTTATAGGAAGACTATAGATCAGAATTCCTTATGACCATTGACTCAAAATTCCTCAACAGAATTTAATCCAGCAATGTATAAAAAGGATAACTACATGAGATTCATAGCAGGAATGCAGCACTGCTTCAACATTTACATTTCAAACAGTGCAATTCACCATATCAACAAAGATGCAAAACCAAATGACCATTTCAATAGCTACACAAACTGTAATTGACAAGATTAAAATCCATTCATGATAATAAAAAGAAAACTCTCAGCAGGTTAAGAATAGAAGGAAACTTCCTTAATACGAATAACAGCAGCTGCAAAAAAAAAACTAGATGGGTCATAATTAATGGCATGGTAAGATATAATTAAGGATGTGTTAGGCTGAATGTTTTTAACTTAATTTTCTGCATAGAAATTTCCAGAAAGTCTACAGAAATACTCTTAGCTCTATTAAATGAGTTTAGAAGGATCATAGGATCACCTCTTTGAAGGCCTCATCTCCAACTCCAACCATATTCTGACCCACGGGGGGTTAGGGCTTCCACATAGGAATTTGTGGGGGACACAGGCAGCCCATGACAGCTGCTTTGCCGAGATTTTCCCAATGATTGATAAAAGAATATTACTCTTTCTAGAAAAATGAATCTATTTTTAAAATACACTCAAATATTTCTTTTTTTGCTAATTCTTTAATCACACAAGTAACAACTAAAAAATATGTTTCCTGACATTACTTAAGTAAAATATTTATATATATACATATGTGTGTATATATATATACACATATATATAAAATATTTATATATATACATATATGTGTATATATATATTATTCAACAGTTGCTAAATTGTTCTTTGTATTCCAGAGTTTATTATTATATTCTAAATATAGTATATAAAGTGTTCTCTAGCATTACTTATATGATAATTTAATTTTTCTTCATTTATTTTCTTTATATTTAAAGAAAAAAAAGTCTGTGGAATTATTATTTGACTAATGTGATGTTATGATGCACCCGTAAATCATCGACTGGTTTATAAAGGCAATAACACACTGATATAGTTTCTCTTTATGTACATGTTCAAGTAGAATCTACCTCTAGTGCAGAATATTTTATTTCACACATTTTTTCAGATGATACTACTTAACTTTTTCCATAAAATGGAGATAGAGGACATTTGGTTCAGTAGTAAGTACTTTGACTTACGATGTAAGGGATGTGACTTTTCCTTTTGGCTCATTATGGATGAGTGTAGGTGTGTGTGGGTGTGCATGTATGTGTCTATAGATATTTGTACAAATGTACACTTATACATGCACACACAAATCAGTTTTTCATTTCATCTGTTCTCCCTTCAAATACTTCCTTATATTTTATGCTTCTTGAGTGAAGAAATGGTTCTTCTCACCATTTTTGAAATAGCAAACTGGGTCGTGTGTAATGTAGATTTAGGAAGCCTTGTGTTAATTCCTTGTGTTAATTCCTTGTGTTAATTCCAGACTCCTAAATACTTTTCTGCATTGTGTGCTAGGAAACTTCTGACAGATGGTGCTGCACATCTTCCACTACATGAGTGCAAACATCCAGGGCACCAAACTGGTCAGATCTGAGCCCAAAGCATAGGCAGAGGAAAATAAAGGGCCTTAATGGAACCCAGTCACAAGCCATCAGTTGGAAGAGCAATAGAAAAAAAAAAAAGTATGACTAGGACATTCCAAAGAAAATAAAACTCATGGCAGATAACAGAGAATGTATCTTCAACAAAGAAAAGAAAACAGAGACTTAGTGACAGCACACAAAATACTTTTTATAATCGCAATCACACAGTTTCCAAACTAATTACCTTGTAGGTTGTAATTTGCAAATATTCCATAAGTTCAGAGTAGAAAACCACTATTTAGATCAGAATTAGTTGCTCAAATATAATTAATTGACCAAAATTTAGAAAAGTCTCAAAACCAAAAGCACAGAATTAAAATAAAAAGGACCCGGTATGAGGAAAATAGAATAGATATCCATGACAGATCCAACGGGGTCACTGTGAAAATAATAAAAGTTCCAAAAACATTTTTAAATGAACAATAAAAGAGAAGTCATACATATTGCAACAAAAAGTTTCTGATATGAAGATGGCTTGGGCATAGCA
This sequence comes from Stenella coeruleoalba, assembly GCF_951394435.1. Lineage (NCBI taxonomy): Eukaryota > Metazoa > Chordata > Mammalia > Artiodactyla > Delphinidae > Stenella > Stenella coeruleoalba. Next base: position 26,323,138 of record NC_137167.1, on the reverse strand, counting down.
GTTGAAAACTTTCACTGACACCCAGTTAAGAACTTGACAGAAAAGGAAGAGAGCACATACGTTTACAAATAGAACAATCAAACATCCATCCTATGATCTGCAACACTGGAAACTAGAAAAATTGGAATAAAATCTGCAAAGTAGCAAGAGAAAATAATCGCAGTTCCTGAATTATGTTCCCAGCCAAGATATCATCGACATCATTCCTTAACACAACCCAGATGAAGAAGATACTCAAGGACAAATAAAAGTCCTTGGTGGAGTGGGGGGGGAGTTATGTAATCTGAAGAGGTAGCACAATAAAGAACATGAATAGAAGAGAAAGGAGAAAGAGGGGGAAAGGATGATGATCTAGAAAAAACTTGCCTATTCGTAGGATTGATGTATAAATACAGACAATGATACAGATGATACAGAGGCAGACAAGTATACGTGTGAAGTGTAGATTATTTAAATAGACGTGGACTCATGCCAAGTAAAATCTAATACTGTCCTACAAGTGAAACAGATAAATTATATAAAAGATAAATCAGGACTTTGAAGAGGAGTATTGGGGAAGTAAAAAGTGTGTAAGTTCTAAAGGCCATGTGGGTATGGTTGAAGAGTGGGGTAATAAAATAATTTTAAAGGACTGATTTATAGGATGAGATAGCATGAACACAAGGAGCATAAAATGCCTTGGATGTTAGAAATAGTTGGTAATCTGTTTTCGTATCAGAGTGGAAAAATTAAAGTTTGAAACATAAGAGCCAACTTCAGCTTCCAGCCAAGATGGAGTAATACAGAAAAAATTTAACCCTCCCATCAGAAACAATAAACTGGACAAAATATATGACACAGTGGCACCCAAGGTCACAAACAAGAGGAAGAAAGTGAGGTGAGCGTTCTATTTGGTACAGCTGACCACCTGAGACCGCTTCCAGGCCACTGGGCAGGGAGGGTAACTCCAGTGGAACCCAGTGGTCCCCCAGGGTTGAGAGGCAGAGCTGAAAGTCTGGGGAAGCCAAAGCAGTTAGTGCTCACAGCACAAGTCCAGCATGACTCCTAAAAGTCTGTAACTTTTTTTTTTTTTACTGTAACTTTTTTTTTAAGTTAATTTTATTTTTTTTAATACAGTAGGTTCTTATTAGTTATCTATTTTATGCATATTAGTGTATATATGTCAATGCTGAATTTAAAATTATATCAGAATAAAAAATTACAAATAGGGCTTCCCTTGTGGCACAGTGGTTGAGAGTCCACCTGCCGATGCAGGGGACACGGGTTCGTGCCCCGGTCCGGGAAGATCCCACATGCCACAGAGTGGCTGGGCCCGTGAGCCATGGCCGCTGAGCCTGCACGTCCAGAGCCTGTGCTCCGCAACGGAAGAGGCCACAACAGTGAGAGGCCCGCGTACCACAAAAAAAAAAAAAAATATATTACAAATACACTTTTAAAATGAAGGTGAAATAGCAGAAGGAAGATCTAAACCCACCCATCTGTGAGTCCCAGTCTTCATACGTGCCATTTCTAATCATCCTCAGTTTTCCCCAGATTAGTTTAAATAATCTAAAAGCTCAGATTTGTGGAGTGTGAAGGTAAATGAAAGGAGTAGATGGCCGGTTGGTTATCTTGATGGATTAATGTGTGGCTGTTAAGGCAGACATAAAAATCATGGCATGCCAGATATTCTATATGAAGCATTAAATAGACAGTCACTACTTCCTGAGATATAATATTGCTTGGGTTTATCTATCAGGTATTCTTTTTAGAATATTTTTTCTAACTTTCCTTTGACATAAATTTAAACAAATACATTAATTTAACATGCCCTTTTTGTAAAAGTAAGCTGCCATATTTGTAGGCTCCTCTCCCAAAAAACAACCACGTGTTCTCTACCTGGCCTGCCATCCACATTAGCTGTTTGTTCAGAAGCATTGAGCAGTGTCTCCTAGAAGTACTGACTTACACTGTATCTTAATGGGCTACCTTGTATCTCTGAATTTCTTTCTATTTATGATACAAAATGAAATAAAACCCATTAAACCATGCGTCTACACGAAATCAGGGCATTTGTTCAGACCCAGCATGTTGTCTGAAGAGAAAAACATGGAAACCGCATGCAGGTTTTCTGATTGCACAGGCAGTTTCTCTGCTATCAGGACTAGCAGGGCTGTCGGAAGCCAGGACATCCAGCATTTTAAAGTGAGATCTCTCCTTGAGCCCTCCGTGTTCAGTAAAAGTTCTGAAGCTCATAGCTTCTTCCCCATCTGGAATTCCAGCTGCTATTAAACTGCTTCCATGGAGCTGGGATGACTCAAATTTCATGTGCTTGAATCCTTTCTGTGCTTGCAGACAGAGATGGTAAATTAGGGATGCCTGCTGACTGTCGGAGACCTTCACAAACACCGAGGAGTCCAGCATGTGATATGTAAGTTGGCAATGAAAGATTCTTGCCAAAATCACCCCAGAAGAAAAACTAAAGGCTTCAAGTGAACATCTTGAAGGTTGTACCTGTCTGAGGGGCTGAGGGAGTTAAAAGGCTGAAGGGGGCTTCCCTGGTGGCGCAATGGTTGAGAGTCCGCCTGCCGATGCAGGGGATGCAGGTTCGTGCCCTGGTCCAGGAGGATCCCACATGCCGCGGAGCAGCTGGGCCCGTGAGCCATGGCCGCTGAGCCTGCGCGTCCAGAGCCTGTGCTCTGCAATGGGAGAGGCCACAGCAGTGAGAAGCCGGCGTACCACAAAAAAAAAAAAAAAAGAAAAAAGGTTGAAGGAACTGGTTTAAGACTGTTAAGGACTTTCTAATAAGTTACAATTTCCTAAAAGCCAGATGAGGTGCATAAGGAAGTGGTGTGAATAGAGGCCCACAGCTGGGCTGATTCACTTTTGTAGAAATTATTAAAATGTCCGAGTATCCAGTTGGGAGTTGGCCTAGGTGACCTCAGAGAGACATTCCTTCTCTGAATTTCTGAGAAATGCCAATCTTTCTAAGTGTCTATATTTGCAATTAGCAATAACATAAATTCAAGCCAAAAAAGGCTGAAGTCCACTTTCTCCACACTCTTTACCTTGAATTAGTGAAATAAATAGCACAAAAGTTGGTTCTCTTCATTAAGCCATTAATCTGTACTTGTTGGAAACAACCCTTTTCTCTTAAAGAGATAATGTTTTAAGATGTATCTCTGGTTTTAGGCTTAAGTTTATCAACTGAGTGATTAGCTGACTTAACACACATTTGTGGACTCATCTGTGTGTCCGACATCGTAGGTGGAGCGCAGTAGGAATGCTAAGAAAAGGAACACAGAGACTGTGCCCTTCAAGACTTCCATGCTCTGGGAAATAAGTCAGAAACAATTACAATATAATATGACATGGTTAATGGGAGAAATCCCATTTAACATTCTCTTGTTCAGTGAAAAAGCCATGTACTATATGGTTGATAGAAAGTCTCTGTTGGGGCACCCAGACAGAAATCACCAATCCAAGTCTCCATCAAGAGTAGACTGAAGGAAGCACTGACCTGTTAGACTTCCCCTGGGTGTGAACAAAGTTCCATCTATTCCTGAAGCTCATGTTTCTGTTGGTCAAGGGCAGTAACCTCCTTTTACCATGAATCAGCTGTCTCCATTGCTCTCTCTTTTCATTCTAATACTTTCTTCACTTGGCTTTCTCAAGACTGCATTCTTCCGTTTTCCTCGAAGCATGCTGGTTCCAGTTTGAATCCACATTGGTAGATTTTTCCTTTTCTGATCTCCTAATATTTGCATTACTCAGAGTTGCCTTGTCAGAACTCTCCTCTCTTCTACTGATATCCACATCTTGGTGATCTCACCCATTTCCATGGCATTAAATGCCGCCCACATGCTGAGAATCCAGCACTTATAACTCCAGCCATGGCTCTTTTTCTGAGCTCAGATATCCACCTATCTGCACAGTAACTCCACTTGGCAACAAGCAGGTTAATATTACCTCTATTTCCCTCCTTTATGGAGCTTAAATGAACATACAAAAGCACACTGTTACTTAACTGACTTCTCTATTGGAGCAAAGAGAATCTGATAAACCAACCCCATACTAAATTCTTAGCTTATCAGCTTACATTTCCCAGCAACGTTTTCACTTCAAAAATGCAAACTTTCAGACAAATTGTTGGATTTCGGTTTATGGTTGAGAGATGTTGGTATCCTCACATGAAGGTAACTGCCTTGTGTGCTTCTAAGAGGCCTGTTTTCACCACCCTGTTCCAACTAACCATTTCTATTAACCAGGACCAAGTGTAGTTTCAGTTTCTGCAAAGGGCAAATGTTGGTAGCATTTTTCTCCTCTCCCTCTCTCTCTTTCTCCATTTTCAGTCAATTTTGCTCTCTACTTCCTAAGAGTTTTAGAAGTGTTAAGAAAAAAAAAAAAAAAAAAATATATATATATATATATGTGTGTGTATAATATATATCTCACTCACATGACAAAAAAAGCAAAAACATGAGAGTTTTTATATGTTAAAATGTTGCATGAAAAATTCTGTAGTTGAGCCAGGTGTTAATATAACTTTTTGACTTTGTTAATCAGAAAGGAAGAATCAGTACTCAGGAAAGACAATCTTACAAAAGAAGCCAAAAATCGGGAGGAAAATAATCAAAGCAATTGCTCTTTTCTCATTCGTAGTAAGAATTAAAATAAATTCTTGGGAAACTAAATTTCTCAAGCATATTTTCTATCTCATATATTTTATTACATACATAAAATATGCAAAATGAGGGAAAAAAATTTGAAATCAATTCTTAGTCTATAACCATTAGCTTTTCTTCAGGATACCCATTCTACTATTCCTTAAACACACCTATTTCAGGCAAAGTTAATGGTTTCAAATGGGCTTCTTCGCCTAAGTTGCTAGGCATAGAGATTTTTTATCAGGAACTGGGGATTTAATTCTGTAGGTTTAGAGAAAAAGCACATAAGTTTTGTAGATTGTCTTCTCACATAAAAGGACAAAGAGATTCTCTTTAAATAAGAAAAATAAAAAGTACTTTTAAACTTTATGTTCTACAAAATGAGTATTTAGTGCACCTCTTCAGTGTTTCAGTTGGTCACATATAGCACTCTGAAATAAACTCCAAGGAGCCTCAGTCACCCACTGGAACAGTTGGGGGGAAGATGCCACTCCTTGTGTATGTGGTGGTGACGACATGGCAGTGGTTTCTGCTGAGTGTTACCAGCCCAGTGAAAATGCTCCATGAGTGGGAAGAGACCCCAAGAGAAGGCAGAGGATCGTGTTCTGAAATGTTTAGATGCTGAATGCGGAGACCCCTTAGTTCTCAGTGGGAATTGTGGCCACCGCAGGCTGTGCCTTGGAAAGTTAATTTTGCCCAGTGCCTCGGTTGCTCATTTATCAAGTAGGCCTCATAAGAGGCTTGGAGGTAAATTCAGCTCTCACTGCAGTGCCCAGATTTATCCAGAGCTCAAAGTATGTGAGCAACATAAATGTGCCGCCGGTCCCAAGCCTGGCGCAGAGGTGGAAGAATTTAGGACAGAGTAACAGAGACACGGATCCGATGTTCAGCCGTGCCCCCTGCTCTCCTCTGCTCCTTGTTTTTCAAGGAGGCCAGCCAGCCGGCATCTGAGAAACAGCACCAGCCCAGGTGCCATCACCTGCCACTAGCCAGCTCTGCGAATTTTAGTTTGGTTTCCTTTACTTTGTATCAAGGACGCTGGGCTGAAGTAACCCCCAGGGATCTTTCCATTGTTAATATGCACTGATCTAACCAGTGCCACTGCAGACACACCTGGGCAGAATGGTCGTCTGTAGCCGGTTCCTATTAAGAAAACACTTATGTAGCAAGAACTTATTTTTCTTTCAAGATGAATGGGTATCAGTTATGTTGCTGCTGCCAGGCTGCACCTGCCTGGCTCTGAGCTGGTGGGAAGGAAGGGTGAGGGACTTCCGAGGACACAGTGAAGGCAGAGGGTAATCGCTTCTCCGAGGTGCTTACTTTGTCAGCTTTGCTCACTTCTGTGGCCTCAGGACTCACCGATATGTGTGACAGATGGTAGCTATTCAATAACATTTTAGAATGGATGAATGAAGTCACAGAGCAGTCTCAGACTCTGTGAGTGAGTTAGATTGCAAGAGGGTTGAGCATCACTTCTTTTTCTAATGACGTGATCAGTTTCATCATACTGTAAAAATTTCCACTGCACCTGAATCCAGTGTAAAAAAAAAACCAGAGATATTGAAGAAAATTCCTACTTACTATAGCAACAAGAATCGATAGATGTTTCCCTATTTATAGATCATGCATATTAGAGTTGAGGAGACATATTATGTTTCCATTTTTCTATATCCAAATTAATAACACTTTCCAGCTAAAAGTTTTCTCCTTCCCTGCTTCCATCACGCAGGAGAAAATGAAACTAGTTTAAAAAATTAGAATTAAATGAGCCTTTAAATTATCAAAAAAAGAAAAGCAAATGGAGACAGAGCTTTCAGATTCTTGGTTTTCATTGGAAACCTTCGCCGGTATTCTGCACCGAGGTACTGCACACTTTCTCCCTGCACGTACAGAGTGGGGGAACTGTGAAGACGGTGAGACCCACCTCCCCAGCCCATGCTCTCTCCTGCCCAATTCTAACCACTCGGTTCCAGGTACCTCTGGCAGAGCTGAGGATTTGGCAGTGAGCAGGGCTCTTATGAACGTTTTTCAGAAAATCCCAGCAGCAAGAACACTTGAAGCGGAGAAGGCTCAGTTTAAATGCAAGCTAGGGTTCCTGTGGGTATGTTTTCTCAACTGCAAAATTAGATTAACAACCAATTTGAACTCAGAATGTTGTAAAGTAGATGAAATGAGAAAACACACATAAACCTCTCAGCACCAGGCATGGAATGCAGTAAGCGCTCAATAGATGCTGATTAAAGTCCTTATTATTCCAGTTTTTAAAAATCCATGAGGCTTCTCCAGGCCAAATCAGTAGCTTAATACCAGAACATTGATTTCCAAGTTAGTACAACAAAAATATCTTTACACCGCTTATTTCTTCACAAGTTGAGGCAGTATTTTGGGCCACGATCAGAAGTTGACAAGTCGCTGGTGCAGGTGAAGTAGCAGAATTAAATGTTCCTGTTCTCACGGGCCGGCAAGTGTGTTGGAACCTCCGTTGGACCTGCGTCAGGAGGCCGGTCCTGTTAGGGACACGCATTCTTATAGCAGCTGAACGCACCCGTGTACATCACCTAAATCACACTGTGCGTCAGTCTTGGAATATACAAAAGCAGAGTTTAAAATGAGCTCTCCATACCTTAGGAATATATGTTTTTTGATGTATTTTAAAAGACATTTTCTTTATTTGCAGTTTACCAAAATTGACCATTATATTCAAATGCTAAGGAACTATATAGGACAGTCAGTCAACTGCAATCAGAAGAAACTGTTAAATTCTCAACTTCATTTAAAATAATATCCTCTGAAAATCAATATCACAAGAATGTAAATTTTACTGGATAGGAAAAATGTTATTGCTGAGTCTTCACTTATGGGGAAAAAAAAGAGTGGATAAAATATAAATGTCATCTCAAGTATATGCCTGATGTTTCAAAACAGATCACATTCTAGATTAAGACAAGGGAAGACAGGTAAGACTCTGCTTTAACAACTTCTACTCTGAAGGCCATTAATTATAAACAGCTAACACATTCCAGACCAGTCTATGCATTTTTGTCTAATCGATCTTTGAGCTGAGACTAGTGATGGACAGTTCTTACCCAAAAGGACCCGTGTTTCATAAATTAAGGATGGAGTCAAATTATATTGTAGTAAAAATATCCTTATTATTAAAATAAATGAATAGAAACAAACATGTATTTGTGGTAGCATCATATGCATGAACTTCCTAACCATTCATTTTAATTTGCAAAAGGACAACAGAAATTCTCACAACCTGGGAGGCAGTGTAACCGAGAGGAAATGAGTAGAATTAGGTTGTTCTTTTCTTTATCCATCAATGAGAAAGTTAAACAAGGCTGATAGGAAAGAGATGAGTGCTTTCTGCCAGACATGCGACTGGAACCTGCAAACTTTGATACCAATGAGATAGTAACACTTCCTGGTGAAGCCACCCACCAGCTGTAATACCCGCGGGGCAGAAAACTCTGTCCGTTTTATGTATAAAAGCACATTGCTGAAATCCTTAAGTTGAAACTCTACTCTGAAATTCTAATCTCCCTCTGAACTCATTGAATTTTCTTTTTCCATACTTATTTTGGAAGATTCGAGATGGCTGTAAATCCTTGGCCACCTCTCCCACTAACAAGAGGGGTCTAAATTTCCTCCGCTTGAGCTGGGGCTGGCCTTAGGGATTTCCTTTGCCAATTGCCTGTGGCAGACAGGCCATCCTGCGACTCCCAAGGCTAGGCCATATGAAGCTACACCTTTCCTCCCAGAATCTGCAAGCACTGGCTCTGGGTGAGGCAGCCTCCACGGAAGGTGCACGAACCAGAAACCATCGGGCTGTGAGAAAGCACAGAGGATTCGCACGGAGAGCCCAGGCACCAGATAGGTGACTGAGGAAGCTAATTTTTTTAAGCAGCTTTAATGAGGTATAACTGATAAACAAAACTGCATATATTTAATTTATCTTATTTGATGAGTTTAGACTTAAAACCATCACCACCGTCAAAGTAATAGACACATCCATCACCCCCAGAGGTTTCCTTTTGCCTCTTTGTTTATTGTGTTTGTTTTGTGGTGTTGTTTTAAGAACACTAAATGTGAGATCTACCCTCTACCAGATTTTTAGCGGACAGGACCCTGTTGTGAATTACAGGCACTGTGTCGTAGAGTAGCAGCCCACAGTTCACTTATCTTGCACACCTGAACCTTTACTGAACACCGCTCCCGCCTCCCCTCCTCCCGGCCCCAGCTGCTGTCATACTCTCAGCTTCTGCGAGGTTGACTGAGGTCACGCAGTATTTGTCCTGTGTCTGGCTTACCTCACTTAGCATTATGTCCCCCAGGTACATCCATGTTGTCACAAGTGGTAGAATCTCCTTGTATTTTTAAGGCTGAATAGTACTCCACCGTATGTATAAACCACATTTTCTTTATCCATTCATCTATCCATGGACATTTGTGTTATTTCCATGTCTTGGCTACTGTGATTAATGCTGCAGTGAACACAGGGGTGCAGATACATCTTCAAGATCCAGATTTCATTTACTTTGGATGTACACCCAGAGGTGGAATTGCTGGATAGCATGCTAGTTCTATTTTTAACTTTTAAAGGAACCTCCATACTGTTTTCCAGTTGCTGCACCATTTTTTAACTTCCCACCAACAGTATACAGACTAAACACCAGGGAAATGCAAGTCAAAACCACAGAGTAGCTGTTTTGAGCATTCCAGACTCAACAGATGCCACACGGGAAACAGAAGAACCAGGCAGCGACCAGGACTGATCTGCCAGGTCCTCCACGTACCTCTGTCCATGGGAGCTGGAACAGCCTTGTGTCCCGCCTGCGTTCCTGACCCACAGGGTTGGGACTAGAGTAAGGGAGTTGTGGCTTCATGCCACTGTGTTTCAGGTGGTTCTAAAACAGATAAGCCAGATACGTATCTTCAACCAGATTAGTTCTTTAATATCCCACAAAAGGGAATACTTACTTATCTCATGAGTCCGTGAAATTATCTATTTCTCAGCTGCCATTTATTGTTTTCCATACACATTACAGTCCCCCCTTGTTCTGCTGTGATCTAGACCTTGCAGTATAAAGTTTAGTGTTAAAGACCCACTGAAGTATTTACAGGAAATTACTACTATTTACTATCAGTTAAAGTCACAATTTCTTTTCAGGTCAAACTGTCAGTTGTCAAAAGCCTTACAAAGTAGAAAACAACTCAAACCCCAGAGGGTAATTCTGATCCCAGTCAATTAGGTTGTGTTTGTCTTCAGGTGGCCTCTTAGTTTTCTTAATCAGATTAATTTGTTTTTTTTGAAGAATTTAATTCCCCTTGTCTTTCTTGAATTCCTATTTGCTATTTTCACTCAGCTGATCTCAACATATTAATTTCCTCCTCATGTTTGGTTGCAGTATAATAAAGCAGTGACAAAAACAGTGCCCCACACGTAGGAAAGCATGGGGCTACTCTTTGCTGTGTTTCTGGTGACCATTTGTGTTCGCGTCACATGGTGTGTAACTACCGAGAGTGTTTCGAAAGGAAATGAGAGAAAGGGTTAATTAATAAGGATTAAAACACGGAGTGACTTTGTCAATTAAAAGCGTGCCATTTGTTTATATGAACTGGGAATTGGATTTTCCTTGCCCACAGTATCTTAAAAGACTGGAACTTTGATGCATCCGTCAACTATCAGAGGGAGGGGTCTGCTTTACCATAAAGTAAATACACTGGTTATTTAAGGAAGCTTTCAGTAATATTTAGAATAAAAAGTCGATGAGAAAGTTTCTAAGAGAAAAACCAAACCTCAGCACTTAGGTGTAGCAAGTTTGCCATCTACTGATCACTACGGTATCTTTTTTTTAAGGTAAAAGGAAATTTTGAATGTGATGTGGCTGCTGCATCTGAAATAGTAATATCAATATTTTAAGGCAAAAGCATTTTAAGGCAAGAAACGTAGCTTCCAGGTATGCAGCCCTAGGCTGAGCCTGGCGGGGAGCCAAGCATGAGGCTGGCCAGGCTCCAGAATCATTCTGCCCGGCAGGGCACACGGTGCCCACCATGCGAGCTCCTTAAGATAAGGTAGAGTGTGTCTTGGATCCAAAAAGAGGGACAAACAGGTGTGCCGTTTTGTTCTCCATCGTTTTCTGCACGTTCTGAAGCAGGCTGCCCCCCGCCCTGTGACCCAGCACATCTTATTCGCAGTGTAACTTCCCTCTGCTGAGCCTACAGGCATCTCAGACCTCACTCTGGAGGCTGTGGTCTAGGCAGCTGTAGGGGACTTGTCAGATAACTGTCTGGTGTTACTGTTTCGGAAGAAGGGCAAGCAAGGTACTAAGCTGAGTAAGTCTCATATCAAAAAAGAGGTACAAACAAAATACTCAGATGAGTCGAAACATAACAACGCTAGCGGGTTTTGTGCTAAATCACAGCCACGCTCGGCTGCAGAGGAGCAGGGCCTGTGAGCTCCCGCCGCAGGGCTGAGCACACATGGGGGTGACTGCACAACTCGTAAGTAGCTAAGGGAAATACTCTAGACGTCACCCTGCCTCTGAGTATAGAGTCGAAGTAGTTCAGGCAAAGGGAAATAATACCACTACTGATCAAAGTTTAATTTCTTATTGCTTAATTACTATAAATATTTGGTCATTAATCCAGCCAGTAACCCTTCCCAGATATGGTAACACCTGATCCTCATATGGACGTCCAGGCATCAGCAGAGGGACCATTGTCCCATTTCCTGTGTGCAAACGTTGAGTCTGTGAGGATGCAAATGATTGCCCGGGTCAGGGAAGACTGGTCATGTCCTGATGGGGCCGATGCTTTGGTGTAACGTATTCCTGGGTGATCACACACAATCCCATCTACACCAGACCGAATGGTGCACCACAGTGTTAATTCTCACTTAATTTATGCTGCATGCAGTTGGATTTATTTAACAACTTTTTAAATGTGGAGGCAAAGTCACCTACCTCCACGGAATTCATCATAGGATAAGCAATCATTTGTGAATTAATTCAAGAGAAGAGCTTGTTTTCCAAAAGTAAAAACTAAAGCGGCTTCACACGTGTGGCTCCTTCAGGTATCCCAGTTCTTTAGGGAAAGAGAAGGCATTTTATTTTAGAATAAAATTCCAAATTAACAGATGTCAGTTTGAAAAAAGAAAGGTTAATTTTTCTTTGAGAGTGACTACATTTAATTTGCAAGTCATGATTATTCTAAAATCATTTCATTTCTATTGAAAATTGTTCTGAAGAAGAGAACAGGTTTTGTTTTGTTTTGTTTTTAATACACGGCTCTAAGTTTTAGAAGACTTTTCAGAGGTTATTATTCATACAAAATGTTTACTGATAACTTAGTTTTGTCAACACATTTTTCCATCTCTTGTTCAGTAAACTGTTTTTAAACCTTTACGCTGGAGCATTGGGCTGAAAGAACAGCAATGGAAAGCAATCGGTCATTCCCACAAGGAGTTGAGGGTGAATAAACGGACGCTGGTGGGCGTGCTGTATGTGTGTTTGTGGGAGGGGGCAGGGCACAGCATCGATTCTTAGGCTGCAGATTCAGCCAGTTCTGTTTTGTGTGTAGTCAGGTTTATTTTAACAAAGAGCGACAGGTTTGTTGCTTTTAGGTACTTGTAGCAGACTCTGGGGTCAGAATCCTTGTTTAGAAACCTGACTCTACCAAAGGCTGAATGTGTGACCTTAAACAATGTATTTACATCTCTGTGCCTCAATGCCGCCAACCATAAAGTGGAGATAACAAGTGTGCGGGCCTGTGTGACTGGCAAAATGGTTAGATGATGACTGGGCAAGTGCAGAGAACAGTGTCTGATTCATAAATTAAAACTTTATTATTATTTTGATGCTTCGTTTCAATTACCTTCTCATCTTTTGAAATCTTAATTTCATAGGCTTGCAATAATTTGATTATGCTGATTACTAGGGGATTTTTGACTCAGTAAAATCTAGAACACAAGGGTGTGTATTTCACGTAACACAGGATACGCAGTAACGTCAGTGAGTCAAGAGAGGGCAGAAGCCATCAGGCCAAGGCTTACCCCCATTTTACTGTCAGGCCTGTTTAGTGATGTGCCTGCTAGAAAAAATGCACAACCTTGAGGTACTTGAAAGCACTTTTCCAACCTCAACTTCTAAGCCATCAGGTTTTAAATACAAAACAAATTGTAATGACACTGAATCTGATGAGTGTGAACGCATCAGAACATTGGACTGGGAAACAAGACACACACCAGGCCCCAGCTCTGTCAGGCAACAGCTGGCCTAGTCCTTATAGCTCAGCTACCTTCTCTGTGGCTCGGTTTTTTTACACAGAAAACAAGAATTGATTTGATGGTATAGGTTTACTCCCAAATAAAAGCTATCAACACAGGTACATTTTATTTTAAAGATGTTATTCATCATTGTAAAATTTGTAATTTAAAATGTTCCGACGTTCTTATCACAGTAAAGAGAAAACATTGAAAAATCTATTATTTTTTAATTATTGTTTTAGCTTTATGCATCTTTATTACATCCAAATAAAAATTAAAGATCAACACCATGTTAAAAAGGTCCACTAACTATAAACTAGAAGCCTACTTGTAAAATTCAGTTGGGAAATGACTGGAGAGGAGGACATGGGAATGGAAGTGGGGAGGTGCTCCAAGGATCTTTATCTGTATTATTCCATCATTATATATTCATATCCTGAATGTTATGATAACATAATACTGTCTCTTTATTAGTTGATAGATATTTTAATATTCTTGTAATTTTTATTTAAAATTTTTATTTTTTAATCTAATTTTATTTATTTATTTTTTATACAGCAGGTTCTTATTAGTTATCTATTTTATACATATTAGTGTATATATGTCAATCCCAATCTCCCGAAAAATCTAATATTAAATCGTTGATTCTGTGAATATTTTCTTTCCCTTCTCTCAATGTCTGAGCAATTACATAGCCAAACCCACCAGCCAGCCCATGTCCAGTAGGAGACACCTTATTAGTCTGACGGTGCTGACCTCCTGTGCCCACATGGTAATTAATTCACTGAATGAACAAATGTTAGAAGCCATTAGTCCTCGCTGGGAGCCCTTAACTTATTTTTAAAAAGTACACTCTGCTTTTGCTCTTTTCTTCAGAAGTTTGTTGTTCCTTTAAGCACACTGTGTTCTCCAAAGTTCCCAGAGAATAAAGGATTAGCACCAAAAAAGTGAATGTATTTCCAGGGTAGCTATTGGACTTAGTGAAACTCTCACTACGTAAACTCATAACCACCTGAGGATGGAAAATGGAAGATGCCCCGCTAGCAGCATGTCTGGGTTCCAGATGTAGTTCTTCAGAAGATCACCACTTCTTAGAATCTTCTTTCCTTGTAATCCCATAATTCCTTTTATCTAATGCTAAAATGGCACTGTGCAACTGCATTAAAAGTAACTGCAATAATATATACTAGTTGCCTGTTCATCATAAAAATACATTCTCTCTCCCTTCTGCTGCCTCCCATCTCTCCCTTTCATCAGTTTAGTAACTCAAACCCTTTAATCCATGCAGATAAATGCTTCTCTGTTCACAAATGACAAGATCTTCTAAGGCACTGTACACCACTCCTCCCCAGCAGCCTCCATTTGGGAAGTTAGAGTCTAACATAAAGTCCTACAGGCACTGCATCCCATGGAGAAATACCCCAAGTCAGTCTTGGTCGGGTCAGATGCAGAAGGAACTGTTCTAATGAAACTCTTTTAGAGAATAGATACTAATGTTGCCTGAAAACTGTGCCCCATCCACACTAACTCAACATCTGAATATACTTGTGCATTTCCTACTTGGGAATATTCCAGAAAATGTCCCACACCAGCGTGGTGTGTTTGGAATCCCCCTTCTGTGAGATACCTGTTTCTAGGCATGACCATGCTGATGATGGTGGTGATTGTGATGATGGTGATGATGGTGACGGTTATGACAATGATGATAGTGATGATGGTGATGTTGATGATGATGATGTTGGTGATGATGATGGTGATGATGGTGATGAGGATGAAGGTGAGGTTGATGATGGTGATGGTTATGACGATGATGATCATGATGGTGACAATGATAGTGATCATGGTGATGGTGATAGTGGTGGTGGTGGTGATAATGGTGGTGATGGTGATGATGTTGGTGATTATGATGATAGTGGTGATGATGGTGATGGTTGTGATGATGATAGTGATGATGCTGGTGATGATGGTCATGATGATGATTGATGGTGGTGATGATGGTCATGATGATGATTGATGGTGGTGATGATTGATGGGGGTGATGATGGTGATGTCGATGATGATGCTAGTGATGATGATGGTGATAATGATGATGGTGGTGATGATGGTGATGAGTTCTGGTTGATTTGTAGGTCCTTCTGTATTCTGGACTTATGCCCTAATGGGGTTGCATTTGCTGCAACTATCTTCTGCTCTGTTCTTGCTTTTTCACTTCTTTAATGGTGTCTTTGGTGAAGAGAAGTTTTTAATTTTAATACTATCCAATCAGTCTTTTCCTTTAGGACCAGGTATAGCATACTGGCTAGTAATCAAACCTGAGACATTTGTTGCCTGATTTTGAGAGTTTCAGAATAAGACCATGGAGCCTGAGGTCAGCCAGAGTCTGGTTTTCTCCAAAGTCCTCACACAGAAAGGAGGGCAGGATGGTGCCAGCAGGGGCAGGAAGCCAGAGAGGGAGCATGCTGGCCTAAGAGTATAGGACAGAAAAGCATCTTCTGATGTGCAGAGATATCAATTTGAATCTCAGCTTTGCAACTTACTGTTATTGTGAATAGGGTATTTTGTAACCTTGCCTGAGCCTCCATTTCCTTGAATAGAAAATACAGATAAAAATAAAGAAAATCATTCATTTTATGTCATCACATTTCTTAGCACATCATGCGCGGGGTGGATGGGTTGGAAATGTACAAAGACAACGTGGATGATGAGAAAAAATTTAAAAACCGAAAGGAAGAATATAAAGGAACATAAGAGAAATTGTAATAAAGTTGACAGATTATTGAAGTATTTCTTCAGGTTAAAAATCATTCCCTTGAGCTCTTAGGTTACAACAATAACATCTTCATAGTATGAAGCTGTGCTAATGTATATCACAATAATAATCTCCACCACAACTCTGTTGAGAGGAGGACCGTTGGCGCCACATTTTATTTGGTTTTATTTATTTTTGGCTGTGTTGGGTCTTCGTTGCCATGCGCAGGCTTTCTCTAGTTGCAGCGATCGGGGGCCACGCTTCGTTGCGGTGCACGGGCTTCTCATTGTCATGGCTTCTCTTGTTGCAGCATGGGCTCTAGGTGCACGGCCTTCAGTAGTTGTGGCGCACGGGCTTAGTTGCTCTGCGGCATGTGGGATCTTCCCGGGCCAGGGATCAAACCCGTGTCCCCTGCATTGGCAGGCAGATTCTTAACCACTGCACCACCAGGGAAGCCTGATCACCATCATTTTTAAATAAAAATAGCATCTTTTCTATATTCCACTCCTTTGCACAATGAATGATGGTCCCTAATGACAGGTTCATGTCGTGACCCCTGGAACCTGTGAATGTGGTCATATTGGAAATAGTCTTTGGCAGTGTGATTAAGTTAAGGACCTTGAGATGGTCATCTTGGATTATCTGAGTGGACTTTAGACACAGTGACAAGTAACCTTGTAAGAGACACAGGAAATACAGAGGAAAAGAGGAGAAGGTCATGTGAACACTGACCAAAGTCTGGAGGGGTGTGGCCATTGGCTGAGGAAAGCCTGGAGCTGGCGGAAGCTCCCAGAAGAAGGAGGGATCTTCTGCCTGAACATTCAGAAGGAGCATGGCCCTGCCGACAGACACCTTGATTCTGAGCTTCTGACTCCAGAACTGAGAGAATAAATTTGTATCCTTTCAAGCTACCCAGTTTGTGACACTTTGTTATAGCATCCCTAGGAAATAAATAGCCCATCATTTGGTTGAACTGAGCTTCCGTGTGTGTGTGTGTGTGTGTGTGTATGTGTGTGTGTATATATATATATATATATATATATATTATATATATATATATAATATATATATATAAAACAACATAAATGTTTTATTTCCCTGATGAAGAGATGACCTCAAAGAGCTCTCGGGCTTCCCTGGTGACGCAGTGGTTGAGAGTCCGCCTGCCGATGCAGGGGAAATGGGTTCGTGCCCCGGTCCAGGAGGATCCCGCATGCCGCGGAGCGGCTGGGCCCATGAGCCATGGCCGCTGAGCCTGGGCGTCCGGAGCCTGTGCTCCGCAACGGGAGAGGCCACAACAGTGAGAGGCCCGCGTACGGCAAAAAAAAAAAAAAAAGAGCTCTCAAGGGCTTTACAAACAACATACATCCTTGTAAAGGTTGCTAAGAAGAAGCAGAAAGCAAACTCTGCTGAACACGCTGCTGGTTGGGAGGGATGCCGGCCCCCAGGAGGGCAGGACGTGGAGCTCCGGGCCCTGAAGCCAGATCGTGAGACAGAGGAGGGGCAGGGGGCCTCGTCCTTCAGCCTCCAGCCTCCATCACTCTCCTCCGCAGCCTGCTGCTGTCAGTCTCTCGGAAATTCACTTTGATCCACCTGAGACTTTTGTTACCCGACCCTGCCTGGCTCGGGGGTCGTCCCCATGAGCGCGTGAAAGCTCTAGTTCCCCTCAGCTCTCGTGTCTTCTTTGGGGTTTCATGTAGTGTGTGCACACTGCCACTCGTCATCTTTTCTGATGAACGTGTGAAAGCAGAGAAGGTTTCTGTTTAAAAAAACACATTCCAAGAGCGAATTCATGTTTCTTTTAACAAAAATATGTTGAACTGTTTCTGTAGGGAGGCACTTGCATACAGATACATACAAATAAGTGAGTCTGTTCTGACTTCAAGGACTTCACCATCGTAAAGGACCCGTTTTTCTCCGTGTCACAGTTAACCCCAAAGGGAAAGGTGACAAGAGGCTGTGGACAGGAAGCCAGGGTGACAGTCATTTCAGGGTGTAGATGCAAGAAAAGACCAAACCTGAAAAATGGTACACCTCTCCTCACTCCTGAGATAGGGAATTTTTCCCCAGAGAGCAATTTATTGTCAACACATAATAATAAAAATGTTTATACACAAATACTTCACATGGAAAAATTCACAACAAGGTAAGAAGGAATAATCAGTTTAGTGATTAATTTCTTATTTCTCCAGGGCAAAACAAAAACGACAAAAAAAAGAATTAGGATTTGAACCAAAGAATAAATCCACAGAAGTGTGAAATGGAAGTTACGAACTAAAAATACACATTTTTTTCTTTCTCTTAGTCCTTTGGGGTAGCATTCTTGAACACCAAGCATAAGTGTTAAGATTCGTAGGGGAGGAAAGCAATCTTTTCCTTCTCCCCTTCTTCCAGGTTCTCCGCTGGGGCCCCAGTAATAAAGGACAGATAAACAAAAGAAAAACAGACAGAAGTTTATTAACACGTACATCTCATACATACATGGGAAACTCAGGGAAGAGTAACTCAAAGAGACGGCTTAGAATTTGGGGTTTAAATACCATCTTCAGCTAAAACAAAAGAAGAGGGTTCTTGGGGAGCCTGGTTCTGTGGTGATCAGAAAAAAGCACAGGAAACAAGGGTGAGGCTTTTTATGCAGATTTAAGCCATGATTGGAGTCTCATCTCTTCCAGGTACAGAGCGGGAGACACCTTTACAAATGAGGAGTTCCTTTATGAATGTAAACTTCCCTTACAAAAGGTAAGTTCTACTGTTTTCAGAGCTGCTCCCATCAGACCCCAGTCAGCTGTTTCTCAAAATAATCCTTATGCCAAAGAGGCATATTTAGAGTGGCATACTCTGCTCTCCTACAACATATAACAATAACGCTTAACACTTATATGTTATTTGCTAAACATTTTCTTAAGTGTTTCACATATATTAAGTTATCATCACCACAATATCTGAATCCTACTATTACCCACACTTTATCGAGGAGAAAACTGAGACCCAGAAATGACTTTGCCCAAGATAACAAAACTGGCTCAGGACAGCGACTCTGCTTTCTACCAGAGCCCATTCTGCATGATTGTTTCCTCAATGAGCTTCAGTAGACAGAAAATAAAAGGGTAATAGCTTTGATAAATATATTCACTCAGCATTAACTAGGTACCTCTTGTGTGTCATGCTTTCTCCCAGATTCACAGCAGAGAACAAGTGAATACTGCATGGTCTTTGCCTTGGGAAAATTAATGCATAAAATAAGGACCTATCATAAATCTTTATATTCATCTTTAACAATGTAATGCATTCTTTTATTTCACTAGACTTAGGAGTCTAAGCAGAGACAGCGTGTCCAGCAAACTGATAGAATCACATAAGGCTTAAATGCACAAATATATAGGAAGAGAGACTGGAAAATTGCATAAAGTAGAATCTAATTGGGCAACCACCACTGTTTGCTTAGAAAGGAGAAATGAATATTTATCATATGCACCTAGGGTTCAGACACTTCACCTGCATAGAACATAGTTTCAGATCAGAATATAAACTCAAAAAAGTTTCCTAAATAGAAAATTGTAACTGACCCTCCAGCCAAGGCAGAGGGTCGGGAAAGGAAGGTCTTACTGACCAGGGTCTGATGGGTCAGCTGACAGTGAGGAAGAGAACAAGGATTCAGCCCCACAGCATAAGAATCTAGTACCTTTACTGAGGCAAATCCTGAGTAGCTCAGGAAAGCAAGACCCTGTGTAACAGGTTGGCAACCTGGTAATCAAGATATTCTAGGGCTTCCCTGGTGGTGCAGTGGTTGAGAGTCTGCCTGCCGATGCAGGGGACACGGGTTCATGCCCCGGTCCGGGAAGATCCCACATGCCGCGGAGCGGCTGGGCCCGTGACCCATGGCCGCTGAGCCTGCGCGTCCGGAGCCTGTGTTCCGCAACGGGAGAGGCCACAACAGTGAGAGGCTCGCGTACCGCAAAAAAAAAAAAAAAAAAAAAAAAAGATATTCTGAGTTCTTCCTCGACAAACTGTGCGTCTTGACCCATGAATGGGTTTTGAAATCAATATAGTGTATTCTGATCATCGTTTGTTATATGTGACATAGATCAGAATGCAGAGGACTTTAAATAGCGAAGCTTGCTCTTGCTTTGGAATTTTTTTCCATTATGTAAACTCATACGTTGTGTACATGCTTATATGATTATGTTCATAATTTATATTATATACACACAGACACCTATACATATGTATATTCAAGTATTTGGGATCACAGTTAAGAATATATTTCATACTAAAGATCAGGGTTAAAAGAGTCGGCTTTGGAATTTTTTTTCATATGCTAAGGATATGGAATATGGTAAGCACAAGTAATAGGTAAAATTCAGAACACTGCAGGGTGAATTGTATGTACGTGGTTTTCTATACACTGAATTACTAGTGCTCTGTAATAAAATAAACAGACAACTGATAAACATCAACCTAGATGATCTCAAAATTTTATGCTGAGTAAAAGAAGCCAGACACAAGAGAAAACATACTGCATGATTCCATTTATATGAAATTCTAGAAAAAGCAAAGCTAATGTACAGTATCACAAAGCAGATCTGTGATTGCCTAAAGGCTAGGAGAAAAGGGCCCGAAGGTCACGATGGAAGCTTTCTGTTTTATATTTTCATTTGTGGTTATGTAATACTGGGTTGGCCAAAATGTTCCTTCGGTGTTTTTAAGTAAAAATAAAAGACACATTTTTCATTTTCACCAAGAACTTCATCGAACAATGTATTCACCCTTTTATTCCACTACCTTCTGCCATTTTTCAGGCAACTTCATAATTTCATCTTTTCAAAACTTTTTATCTTTTTGAGCAAAGAACTGTTCCGGTGCCTTTTACAGTCTTCCAGGGAATTGACATTTTTTCCCATTAAGACAATTTTGTAAAGACCTAAATAAATAGAAATCCAAAGGTGCAATGTCTGGTGAATACGGTGGATGAATCAGAGCTTCCCAGCCAAGCTGGAACAGGATTTGCTTGGTCATCACAGAAACATGCGGTCTTGCGTTATCCTGATGGAAGATGATGTGTTTTCTGCTGACTGATTCTGGATGCTTTTCGTCGAGTGCTGCTTTCAGTTGGTCTAATTGGGAGCAGTACTTGTTGGAATTAATCGTTTTGATTTACCAGAAGGAGCTCATAATAGAACTCCCTTCTAATCCCACCATATACGCAACATCACCTTCTCTGGATGAAGACTGGCCTTTGGTGTGGTGGTGGTGGTTCATTTCGCTTGCCCCACGATCCCTTCTGTTCCACATTATCGCACAGTATCCACTTTTCATCACCCGTCACAATTTTTTTAAAAAACGGAACGTTTTTATTACATTTAAGTAGAGAATTGCGTGCGGAAATACGCTTAACTTATGTGGGACTCAAACATCAAAGCGATTAACATAACCAAGCTGGTGCAAATGACTTTCAACGCTTGATTTGGATATTTTAAGTATGTTGGCAGCCTCCCGCATGGTATAATGTTGACTGTTCTCAATTAATGTCCCGATTTGATTGCTATCAACTTCAAATGGTTTACCCAACCGTGGAGCATCATCCAGTGAGAAATCTCCAGCACGCAACTTCACAAACCACTTTTCACACCTTCGATCAGTCACGGCACTTTCTCCATACACCGCACAAATCTTTTTTTGCATTTCGGTTCCATTTTTACCTTTCTTGAGATAATACAGCATAATATGCTGGAAATGTTGCTCTTTTCTTTCATCTTCCATATTAAATGGCTACACAAAAATTCACCAATTTTGATGTCTTTTTTTAAATGCACGCTGATATGACAGCTGTCACATACAATCTAACAAAATTGTTTCAAATTAACTTAAAGACAACTGAGTGCTACTAGAGCCACCTTACGGAAAAAAACTGAACAAACATTTCAGCCAACCCGATGTTTGTTAGAAACTCATCCCACTCTACATTTAATATGAGTGCATTTAATTGTAAAATACACTCAATAGAGTTAATAAAAAAATAGTTACCACCATAAGTTTTGGCCTTTAAATGCATATCCAGTAACTAGAAGTTTCTCTTATTTTTTAAGCAACTCTGAGTAATCAGGCCAAAACACTGAAACCCTTTGAGTATGATTTTTTTAACGGTATTTTGAAAGTTATAAGCTAATCAGACCCAATTCTCTCTGTTGGTTCAAAGTTGCCCTTATGAGGCTCATTCTGCTTGTCACTCAGCGTGAATGATTTGTTTACAGAAACTTTCCAGGCAGCCCTTCCGCCCCCTCCCACACCTACCTGCTCATTAAGACGGAGCCCCGGGTGGGTCATGTCAGAGGGCCCTCCTCCCCGCATCCCAATTGCACTTAATACCAAGAGCAGATTTTGGAATCTTAGCTGCAGATTATTTCTTGCCTCATTTCCATGGCTGTGTGTACTCTGTTTGGACTTGGTGATACTGTTTTGGCTTATTTACTGTATGGATTTCTCTCTGCCCTCTGGTAACCCTGGAAGAAGGCACTGATGTATTGATCTAGCTAATCATGAAAATAAACCTCAGTCGACACCTCCAGAGGCTACACAAACCTTTACCAATCATCGCATAGACCAAGCCGCCGCCCCGCCGCCACCCTGCTCTTTGTGGATGTCTCCTGGGAACAGCAGACCACTGCTTCCCGTCCCTCTCCTGGTCTTGCCTTATTCCTCCCCTGACTCCAATTCCTTGGGTAACTCCGGAGGGAACGCCTCTGCTTTACCTTCTTCTCCAGATGAACACGTTTCAGCCTTCAGGGTCTACTTCTACTTTTCTGTTTTCCGAGTGCCAGAAAAAAGCACGAGGAACATAAAAGAAAGATGGAAAACAAGGAATCATGCAGTAGTCACTGTGTGTTTGACCGTGGCCTGTTTTTGAGGGTGGATGGATGCTTTCTTTTGAAATAGGTGCCGTGGTGTCCCGTTGAGTGAACTTAGTGTATAATTCAGTCATGTCTCGTGCTAATAAGATGTTGCTTTTCATCACGGTGGAAATAAGAACATAAACATGTCAGTAAATTCCTCAAGTATTACAGTGCATCAGAAGAGGGTGATCCCTGGAAGTTACTATGCTACGTGAACACCTTTGAGAGACAGGTCAGGATGAATGGCCCTGAGACAGATGACAGACCTCCGTCTAATCTCGGACATGTAGAGCTGTTGCTCTTTGGTACCAAGAAATCTTTATGTTGCCTACCTGCAACAGGTGGCCTGTCAGCCTCAGTCCTCAGGGAGCCCGCGCTGCAGACTGTGTCACATCAGGTAGACACGCCCCCAGCTCTTTATCAGCAGAACTAAAATTAGACCCCAGGTCATCCTCTATCATACATTTGCTTCTCTGGTATGAATATTAACTATATAAAGCAATAGAGGGACTTCTTTTCATGGTTTAAGAATTTCTCATCAATATCTTTGAGAAGACCGTGCATGTCTTTTAAGTGGTATCAACCTTCTTCTTACACAGATAATTACAGAGGAGAAAGGGCAGCTATCGCTCTTTAATTACAGTGTTGCTAAGTACTCAATGCTTAATTATTCAGCTATTACAGTTTTAAAATTATGCTTCTAAAGTTGTTGTAACATAGTCATGAAAGTGGGAGTTGGAGCAATAATTTCAGTCTCATGATAGTTGTGGGGAGAGCTCTGCGAACACATGCACCTACAGAAATAAAGCATCCCTTGTGTTTAACATGGAACCTGGCAGGTGCCTACACTTATTTCAGGCAGAGAGACATCTGCTAGGTGACATATTTGTTGTATGGAACTCAATTATTTCTTCCCTGTAGAACGTAGTGATTTAAGAAACTTCTCTGTCAGTAGGCTTTAGGGGGGAAAGTCGGAGGAGACAGTGCCAGTTTGACAGTACAATCACTTAAGACTTGTCCCTGGCCAACACTAAAAAAACTACCTTCCTGAATAGAGATGCCAAAATATTCAATTTAGTCTAACCATAGTCATAAAGGGGTTCATAGTCATAAAGGGGTTCATATAGTAACTGACTGCAGTTACTATAATTCTAAAAGTTCATGTTTTAATGAAAACTTCATTCTTATCATTCTTCTGTCAGAATTATATATATATACATATATATATTTAAAGTATATAGTATATATATGTGTGTATATATATATCTTTTTAGAAGATCTGATACATACTCTTAAATAACATGGCCCACTTAATATTCATTGAACACTTGACTCAATAACTAAAGATTAACAAGTGTCAAAGAATAGAAATATCACAAAGGATATTCACAGATAATAACATAATTAAACTAGAAATTAATAAGTGAAAGATATCTGGAAAGTCCCCAGTAAAAATATGGAACATTCGCCAAACATTGGGAAATTAAGCAACCTGCTTTATTTCCAAGGCGAATAAGAAATATTTTAAACTAAATGAAAATGTAACATACCAAATTTGATGGAATTCTGCTAAAGCAATCAATGGCAGGAAATTTATAGCATTAAAATGCTTACTTTTATGAAAAGAACAAGGAGCGATATAAACTTCCACTTAAAACACACACACACACACACACACACACACACACACACACACACACACACACACACACAGAAAAAGCTTAGCAAATTAAATCCAAAGCAGTTAGGGGGAAGTAAGCAAGAAAGTTAACAGCTCTTAAAAAAAAAGAAGAAGAAAAAGAATTTTAGGACAGAAAATCAAATAAATAAACCTAGAAGTTTGTTTTTTTTTTTAAGAACAATAAAAATGATAAATTTCTAAGCCTACTAACCAAAAACAAAGAAAGAAGATACAAATTAGCAATACAGGAGTGCAGGGGCATGGAGGAGGTGCTTCTCAACCACAGCACCCAAGACTGAGAAGAAGAGTAACTACTGTGAATAATTCTGTATCCACCAGTAGTCAGCGTAGAAACTTAGATGAAATGGACCAATTCTGTGAAAGATATTAATACAAACTACTAAACTCACTCAAGAAAAAACTACAGATAACCCAAATGATCCCATATCTATGAAAGAAATTAGATCTGTACTTAAAAACTTCCAAACAAAACCACAGGTAACAGATTTTGCTAGTAAATTCTGTTATGTGTTTAGGGAAAAAATAATACCAATTTTATAGAATTGCTTCCAGAAAATGGAAGTAGAGAGTACTCATTTTATGAGGCCAGCATTACTCAACAATAAAAAAAAAATAATATCAGAGTCAAGTGGGTTTAAGCCAGGAACGAGGACTAGATTAGCATTTGATAATCAATCAATGTATATAGTTCTCCATGTTAATTATCTGAAGAAAAAAGAGGCATGGGGCTTCCCTGGTGGCACAGTGGTTGAGAGTCTGCCTGCCGATGCAGGGGACACGGGTTCGTGCCCCGGTCCGGGAAGATCCCACATGCCCGGAGCGGCTGGGCCCGTGAGCCATGGCCGCTGAGCCTGCGCGTCCGGAGCCTGTGCTCTGCAACGGAAGAGGCCACAACAGTGTGAGGCACGCATACCGCAAAAAAAAAAAGAGGCATGAAGTCATTTTAATAGATGCATTAAAAAATTGACAAATTATATATATAAACTCTTTCATTATTCTTTAAGGATTGTAGTGGGAGCAAAATGCAGAAGAGAAAGAATAAATGTGTAGATGAACTGCTAGTAAGAAAGTAAGATCGCTGGGGTCCATTTGCAGAAAAATAAAGTGATTTTAAGCAGAAAAATAAAATAGGGGATTAAGTGCTTATGAAATTGTTAGAATTCCTGGCAAAGCAGCTTTAGACTGTGGTACTGGGAATGGCACCCCAAAACAATCTCAATGTGTGAATGTCCTTTTCACAGTGAATTAGAAACACAGTGAGTCTACGGGAATTCCCTGGCAGTCCAGTGCCTAGGACTCCGCGCTTAAAGTGTTGAAGACACGTCATGTCCTTTCTACCTTCTTATTGGGAAGTTAAGGTCAGTGTGACATGTGACATGAGTCCCCACGGGATGG
Source organism: Stenella coeruleoalba (assembly GCF_951394435.1). Lineage (NCBI taxonomy): Eukaryota > Metazoa > Chordata > Mammalia > Artiodactyla > Delphinidae > Stenella > Stenella coeruleoalba. The sequence continues at coordinate 26,297,487 of NC_137167.1, read as the reverse complement.
GATATGGAGCTCCTCCTTGGGGCCTGTTGCAGGGTTGTTTCCTTTGTATCAACCTCAGGACATAGCCATCTGTCAATATTTGAGGCATAAATAAATTATTTACCTCTAAGGAAATTTTAAAAAAAGAAACAGACCTCATAGAAAAATATTGGTTTTTATAGAAATATTGGGGTTTATAGAAAGTAGGTGAGAATTAAGAGTGTTTGTGAGTTTATGGGACTTCCCTGGTGGTCCAGTGGTTAAGACTCCGTGCTTCTACTGCAGGGGCCATGGGTTCGATCCCTGGTCGGTAAGGTCCCGCGTGCTGCGCGGTGCGGCCAAGGGGGAAAACAAAAGAGTGTTTGTGAGTTTAAACTGGGGAGTTAAGATTAGTGACTTAAGAAAGTATGATGTGCTTTAAATATTATGATGCTGTAACTAATAAAAGTAGCAGTAGATCTGGGGAAATTAACTGAAAACAACTATCCCTTACATCAACTAATCACATATAACATCTGGCTCTTTCCTTGAAGTTATACTGTATACGCTGTGCCCCCCCCCATTAATGAGTCTAATTTATAGAAAGTAGACATATTTTAGAAGCAGGGAAAATGGAAGGACATTTTATTTTATAAACTGGAAATTATATGTAGGGGCTTTTGTGGCGATAGGCAGCATATTCTTGAAAACCTCCCTACAACCAACAAAATAAAAGGGAAGCAGGTGCAAGTGTTAGCTGAAAGGTTCCAGAAAGAAAGGAAAAGAGGAACAATAGAACCAGAGGCCTCTGACTCAATGCGAACAGGAATAGTTTTGGGGGATATCAGGGCAGGACACAGTAAAATTTGTGAGCTTCCAGGAGCAATGGGGCATGTAGGTCAGAAACATGAAAATAAACTTCTGTGACAGAGCAGGAGACTCAGCAGGGAGAAGCTGATTCTTCCCATTGAAAGGATGCAGCAAGCTTTCTGCGGAGGCTCCTGCAAATAAGAGTAAAGGTAGAAAATAAAGAAAATGAGAAGAGTGCTGTGTTACATTGTTGGACCGACATCCCAGCGGAATACAAACCCTCGAGAGGAAAGCAAGAATGGAGATGGAAGTTATGGCCGGAGGTGGAAGGAGATTCCTGAAGGCATCAGGGACTGAGTCCCTCCCATCTGTGTGGGCCAATCCAGGGGTTCTGCGATCAAAGAGCTGGGTAGAATATGTCCCTCCAGGCGAGAAAGGGGAGGATAAAAGCCTCCAGCTTTGGAGAAGGAAGAGAGGGGAGACCGTGATGAGTGATCAGGTGTGGATAGCACAGGTCTTCAGTTCTGACGCTGAGCACAGGGAGTGAGTGTGCTTAGCCACCAGGAGGACTTGGAGAGTCCCTGGGGGTCATAGGGGGGCTGGTCCCCACATCCTCATTCCCCAAAACCGTTTCATGGGGAAGAAGCCCTGAAGTTCACCTATGCCTGTGGAGTCCACAGAAAGCAGCTCAGAATTACGAGTGTCTGGGAGAGAGCTTGGGAGAGGGCTGAGGACCGAAGTCAGAAGGGTGGACCCTCCACGCAGGGTCTGAGGGGGGCGCTGCAGGGCCACTGGGTGATAAGAAGACCCTCAGCGTCAGGGCACAGACTGGTCACTGGGAGGAGGCACAGAAAGCAGGGCTTCACTGTCTTACCCGGCATGAGGGGGCGGCAGGGAAGCAGCGCCACTCCAATTTCACATCCACCACCCAGCGTTTAGTCTACATCCTCCCAGGTACCGCTTGACCTTTGTAAAATACGTATTTTTAATTTTGGTGAATTCAAAGGACTAGATCTGTTTAGTTGCAACTGCCAAAATATAGCAATGTAATAAAATATAAAATACTGGTGCTCAGTAAACTTTGGGAAAGGCTGACATTTTGTACGTTGTGCTCCTAGGTGTTGCTAAAAGTCAGTCCTGACACAAGAGCACGTCATTTCGTGTTTTCTTGCCAAGTGTACTTAAATCTTTGGTCAAGGACAGAAAGTGTCTGCCTCCTTCCCTCTCCACATGGATTTACAAAGGAAAACATAACTGTGGCTTTTAGGATGAGTCTGTCTATATGGGATAGAGCAGGAAGATATTAGTATTAAGTCAGCATTGCAAGTATATCTTGGGGAAAAGGCACCAAAGATGAATTCTGTGCCACGCTGTTTTTAATTGACAAGTCCGAAGTTATTAATTCCTAAGTGCGTACCTGATCAGATAGATAGACAGATAGATAGATACACACACACGAGTAAATATATATAATACACACACGACTCATATATACATTCATGTTGATTATTTGCTTCTGCAAAGAAAAACAAACAACAAAACTGAAAGAATTAATCAGCAAGGAAACTAGATTGTGAACAGTAATATAATACTACTGTTTATTTTTCTGATTATGTTATAATGAACAAACTTCAAGTTTGACAGAGGTATGTGGAAGGAAAATAAGTTCCTGAACCAGAAATAATTTAATGTACCATACAAGAATTATTAAAAAGAATAAGCTATATCTTCTTACAAGAATTTCAATAAAGTAGGCTATGTTTGGATAAGTTATAAAGAAGATTTTTCCATGAAAAAGGTAAAATCAAATGTGTTCTCTCTTGCGGATTTGCTTGTTATAGAAAGAACTCTCATAGGAAAGAAAAAGCATTATAGTCAAAAAATTACAGAAAAAGGCAAGTAAGAGAATTTTACATAGACTGACACCAGGTGAGAAGAAAAAAAAGATATCAGAGAAGAATGGAGGCATTAAATAAAGCTCACCAAGAAAAAGAGAGGGAAATACGAGAATTGTATTGTCATGAAAAATGGACATTAAAACAAGCAGAAAAAGATGGTGACAAACAGCAGCTATGCGTAAGAGACAAGATTGAAACAGGGTTTGGATCTGCAATGTCAAGGAAGAGATAAGTGAAATGCTTTGGATAGAACAGTACAACAATAGAACAATACGATAAACGCCTAAAAGAGAAAATTATTTACCTTCTGACATAAGAGTGGAAAAAGTAAATAATATAAAAAGAAAGTAAAGTAGGGTCTGAGAGGTCTTCTCCCAGATAACACTGTCAAGTGCCCTGGGATTTCCCTACCCTTTTTTTTTTTTAATTTGTTTATTAATTTATTTATTTTTGGCTGTGTTGGGTCTTCGTTTCTGTGCGAGGGCTTTCTCCAGTTGCGGCGAGCGGGGGCCACTCTTCATCGCGGTGTGCGGGCCTCTCACTGTCGTGCGGCCTCTCTTGTTGTGGAGCACAGGCTCCAGACGCGCAGGCTCAGTAGTTGTGGCTCACGGGCCTAGTTGCTCCGCGGCATGCGGGATCCTCCCAGACCGGGGCACGAACCCGTGTCCCCTGCATCGGCAGGCAGACTCTCAACCACTGCGCCACCAGGGAAGCCCTCCCTACTCTTTTTGAGTAGAGCCTTAATGCTTTAAAAGGCTGAAAGAAAAAAGGTGAAATGTCCAGAGAAAGAAAACAAAAAATACTTTCACTAAGTGAAAGGGAGGGGAGGGTGTGGGTGGGTGACGTCAGCAAAATGGAGGAAAAGGGCGTTTCCAGTGCTCGTCCCTTTGCGGAAACATCTATCCAGGCACGAGAATACCTTCCCGAGAGCCAAGGACTCCATCCAGGTGAGGGATTACGGCCCCTGGGGAGCACAGACGTGAGAGCAGATGCCTGAAGAGGGAGGGAGGGCAGGCTCATCACCTGCATCAGCTACATCGCCCAGACGGCCCAGCTGGAGAGAGACGCCTCCCTGTGGGCGGGAGAGTGAAGTGAGCCCCCGGCCCAGGTCACCCCCGTGAACTCTGCTGCTGGGCTGGCCCCTGTGACCCCAGGCACCTGCACACCAAACTCCGGCTGGCCCCCATGGACCCTGGATCCAGTGGACCCAGGGTCCAGGTCTGTACCCAGGACCCATCCCAGCACCCAGAGGCCCCACAGACTGAGGGCCAGGCCCCCCACCATGGGCCCAATTGCCAGTCCCCCCTACCCCCAGTGCTAGGCTGGCCACAGTGACTCAGGCTCAAGGCCACCCCAGCACCAGGCTGCCCCCAGGAACCAGACAAGGGCTGGGGGAAAGGGGGAGATGCCGGTCTGAAGGTACACAGTTGCAGTTATGTCGGATGAATAAGGCTACAGTTAATAACACTGTATTGACCATCGGAAATGCACCAGATTTCAGGGCTCTCGCCACAAAGAGATGGTAACTGTGAGGATATGACATGTTAGCTCGACTGTAATAATCATTTCACTGTGAATGTGTGCGTCAAATCATCATGTTGTACACCTCCAATAGTATGTTTACTTAAAAGTAAAATAAAACAAAATAAATAAAAATTTTTTAAAGGAAATTTTTTGAAAAACCTAGAAATCATGACATTACTAAACACTGATTTAGAAGTGGTATAAAGAAAACTCTCCCTGCAATTAAAAAAATGGGCAAGATGGTAAAATTCTAAATTAATTTCTTAAAAAGTAAAAAAAAAAATTATAAAATTCTAATTAGGTGTGTTAGAGAAATTTGCTAAAACCTGACGTGAATGGTCCAATGTTTGAATTTAAACAGCTCTATTGAATGCATCAGCTTAAAGAAATACAAAGAACTTCTACCAGATTTCCAAATTAAGCCAGTTTATCTTTACTTCATTGGTGAGAGAACAGTGCCTCTAAAAGACAGATTATCTGAGGCCTCGAGATGGTCCACAGCCACTGTATGATGAAACAGACCTCAGCCCTGATTGTTGGACACTCAGTCGTTGCTTGTTGCAATAATCCAGGTGCCTTTGCAGTCTCGCCAGTGATTTTCCATTTCAGCCTTTTATTTCTTCTCTTAGCATAAGTGTCATTAGGTAAAAATCTTATTACAAACTTTAGAATGAGTTTGTCCCAGGTGGTTGATGGAGCCATTAACGTATCTTTCTCATAACTCT